>NC_090646.1:163657603-164018853 GCF_040937935.1 Hyperolius riggenbachi
CAGACTCCTTAGTCTAATACTTAACAGGGATGTGGATTTTGTACAAAAATAATCCAACTCCCGACTCCGACTCCTCAGTTTATGAAATCAACAACTCCGACTCCGGGTGCCCAAAATTGCCCCGACTACTCGACTCCAACTCTGACTCCATAGCCCTGGGAAAAAGCCTTACAAGGCATGGTCTAATTAGCCCCAAAAGGTAAAATAATTCCTTCCTGTCTCCAGGTGGCAATCTGATAAAATCCCTGGAACCACACCACTGAGAATTACCTAGTAATTATAGCCATGGATGTTTTTCATTGCAAGGAAAGCATCTAAGCCCCCCTTAAACAAAGATATATAATTTTCTATAACTACTTCCTATGGCAATACAATCCACATTTTAATTACTCTTGCTGTAAAGACCCCTTTCCTAAATATATGGCTTAAACTTTTTCCTCCATGCCAGATCACGTCCCCTATAGGATGGGTAAAACCTTGTTAACATCCTCCTTGGTTTTGAGTGAATGTTAAATGAAATCTCTTTTGGTAGGCTATTTCCCCTTTATGGACAGGGGAGGGGAGAGGAGAACAAGCAGGAGGCAGCCTTATTGTGAGAACTAGAATAGTGATCGGCACAATATTTTCAGATTCTGTGCATCGCTGAAGAGGAAGCCATTGATGTTAGAGGACATGTGTGCTTATGCCCAGATTTACACCATCATGAGCGGTCAACTTTGGTGATGGAAAAATATTGTGTATTTAGTTTAACCACTTCGGGACCACAGTCTTTTCGCCCCTTAAGGACCAGAGCCTTTTTCTCCATTCAGACCACTGCAGCTTTCACGGTTTATTGCTCGGTCATACAACCTACCACCTAAATGAATTTTACCTCCTTTTCTTGTCACTAATACAGCTTTCTTTTGATGCTATTTGATTGCTGCTGCGAGTTTTACTTTTTATTATATTCATCAAAAAAGACATGAATTTTGTCAAAAAAATGACTTTTTTAACTTTCTGTGCTGACATTTTTCAAATAAAGTAAAATTTCCTATACATTTGAGCGCGAAAGTTATTCTGCTACATGTCTTTGATAAAAAAAAAAACATTCAGTGTATATTTATTGGATTGGGTAAAAGTTATAGCGTTTACAAACTATGGTGCCAAAAGTGAATTTTCCCATTTTCAAGCATCTCTGACTTTTCTGCGCACCTGTCATGTTTCATGAGGGGCTAAAATTCCAGGATAGTACAAATACCCCCCAAATGACCCCATTTTGGAAAGAAGACATCCCAAAGTATTCAGTGAGAGGCATGGTGAGTTCATAGAAGATTTTATTTTTTGTCACAAGTTAGCGGAAAATGACAGTTTGTGACAAAAAAAAAAAAAAAAAAAAGTTTCCATTTCTTCTAACTTGCGACAAAAAAAAATGAAATCTGCCACGGACTCACTATGCTCCTCTCTGAATACCTTGAAGTGTCTACTTTCCAGAATGGGGTCATTTGTGGGGTGTGTTTACTGTCCTGGCATTTGGGGGGTGCCTAATTGTAAGCACCCCTGTAAAGCCTAAAGATGCTCATTGGACTTTGGGCCCCTTAGCGCAGTTAGGCCGCAAAAAAGTGCCACACATGTGGTATTGCCGTACTCAGGAAAAGTAGTATAATGTGTTTTGGGGTGTATTTTTACACATACACATGCTGGGTGGGAGAAATATCTCCGTAAATGACAATTTTTTTATTTTTTTTACACACAATTGTCTATTTATAGAGATATTTCTCCCACTCAGCATGGGTATGTGGAAAAATACACCCCAAAACACATTATACTACTTCTCCTGAGTACGGCGATACCACATGTGTGGCACTTTTTTGCACCCTAACTGCGCTAAGGGGCCCAAAGTCCAATGAGTACCTTTAGGATTTCACAGGTCATTTTGAGAAATTTCGTTTCAAGACTACTCCTCACGGTTTAGGGCCCCTAAAATGCCAGGACAGTATAGGAACCCCACAAATTACCCCATTTTAGAAAGAAGACACCCCAAGGTATTCCGTTAGATGTATGGTGAGTTCATAGAAGATTTTTTTTTTTTGTCACAAGTTAGCGGAAATTGATTTTAATTGTTTTTTTTCACAAAGTGTCATTTTCCGCTAACTTGTGACAAAAAATAAAATCTTCTATGAACTCGCCATTCTCCTAACGGAATACCTTGGGGTGTCTTCTTTCTAAAATGGAGTCATTTGTGGGGTTCCTATACTGCCCTGGCATTTTAGGGGCCCTAAACCGTGAGGAGTAGTCTTGAAACCAAATGTGGCAAAATGACCTGTGAAATCCTAAAGGTACTCATTGGACTTTGGGCCCCTTAGCGCACTTAGGGTGCAAAAAAGTGCCACACATGTGGTACCGCCGTACTCAGGAGAAGTAGTATAATGTGTTTTGGGGTGTATTTTTACACATACCCATGCTGGGTGGGAGAAATATCTCTGTAAATGACAATTATTTGATTTTTTTTACACACAATTGTCCATTTACAGAGAGATTTCTCCCACCCAGCATGGGTATGTATAAAAATACACCCCAAAACACATTATACTACTTCTTCTGAGTACGGCGATACCACATGTGTGACACTTTTTTGCAACCTAGGTGCGCTAAGGGGCCTAACGTCCTATTCACAGGTCATTTTGAGGCATTTGGATTCTAGACTACTCCTCACGGTTTAGGGCCCCTAAAATGCCAGGGCAGTATAGGAACCCCACAAGTGACCCCATTTTAGAAAGAAGACACCCCAAGGTATTCTGTTAGGAGTATGGTGAGTTCATAGAAGATTTTTTTTTTGTCACAAGTTAGCGGAAAATGACACTTTGTGAAAAAAAAAACAATACATATCAATTTCCGCTAACTTGTGACAAAAAATAAAATCTTCTATGAACTCATCATACACCTAAAAGAATACCTTGGGGTGTCTTCTTTCTAAAATGGGGTCACTTGTGGGGTTCCTATACTGCCCTGGCATTTTAGGGGCCCTAAACCGTGAGGAGTAGTCTTGAACCCAAATGTCTCAAAATGACCTGTGAAATCCTAAAGGTACTCATTGGACTTTGGGCCCCTTAGCACAGTTAGGCTGCAAAAAAGTGTCACACATGTGGTATCGCCGTACTCAGAAGAAGTAGTATAATGTGTTTTGTGGTGTATTTTTACATATAACCATGCTGGGTGGGAGAAATATCTCTGTAAATGACACATTTTTTTATTTGTTTTACACACAATTGTCCATTTACAGAGAGATTTCTCCCACCCAGCATGGGTATGTGTAAAAATACACCACAAAACACATTATACTACTTCTCCTGAGTATGGCGATACCACATGTGTGACACTTTTTTGCAGCCTAGGTGCGCTAAGGGGCCCAACGTCCTATTCACAGGTCATTTTGAGGCATTTGTTTTCTAGACTACTCCTCACGGTTTAGGGCCCCTAAAATGCCAGGGCAGTATAGGAACCCCACAAGTGACCCCATTTTAGAAAGAAGACACCCCAAGGTATTCCGTTAGGGGTATGGTGAGTTCATAGAAGATTTTATTTTTTCTCACAAGTTAGTGAAAAATGACACTTTGTGAAAAAAACAATAACAATCCAATTTCCGCTAACTTTTGACAAAAAATAAAATATTCTATGAACTCATCATACACCTAACAGAATACCTTGGGGTGTCTTCTTTCTAAAATGGGGTCACTTGTGGGGTTCCTATACTGCCCTGGCATTTTACGGGCCCAAAACTGTGAGTAGTCTGGAAACCAAATTTCTCAAAATGACTGTTCAGGGGTATAAGCATCTGCAAATTTTGATGACAGGTGGTCTATGAGGGGGCAAATTTTGTGGAATCGGTCATAAGCAGGGTGGCCTCTTAGATGACAGGATGTATTGGGCCTGATCTGATGGATAGGAGTGCTAGGGGGGTGACAGGAGGTGATTGATGGGTGTCTCAGGGGGCGGTTAGAGGGGAAAATAGATGCAATCAATGCACTGGGGAGGTGATCGGAAGGGGGTCTGAGGGGGATCTGAGGGTTTGGCCGAGTGATCAGGAGCCCACACGGGGCAAATTAGGGCCTGATCTGATGGGTAGGTGTGCTAGGGGGTGACAGGAGGTGATTGATGGGTGTCTCAAGGTGTGATTAGAGGGGGGAAATAGATGCAAGCAATGCACTGGCGAGGTGATCAGGGCTGGGGTCTGAGGGCGTTCTGAGGTGTGGGCGGGTGATTGGGTGCCCGCAAGGGGCAGATTAGGGTCTAATCTGATGGGTAACAGTGACAGGTGGTGATGGGGGTGATTGATGGGTAATTAGTGGGTGTTTAGAGGAGAGAATAGATGTAAACAATGGATTTGGGAGGTGATCTGATGTCGGATCTGCGGGCGATCTATTGGTGTGGGTGGGTGATCAGATTGCCCGCAAGGGGCAGGTTAGGGGCTGATTGATGGGTGGCAGTGACAGGGGGTGATTGATGGGTGGCAGTGACAGGGGGTGATTGATGGGTGATTGACAGGTAATCAGTGGGTTATTACAGGGGAGAACAGATGTAAATATTGCACGGGCGAATTGATAAGGGGGGGGGGTCTGAGGGCAATCTGAGCGTGTGGGCAGGTGATTGGGTGCCCGCAAGGGGCAGATTAGGGTCTAATCTGATGGGTAACAGTGACAGGTGGTGATAGGGGGTGATTGATGGGTAATTAGTGGGTGTTTAGAGGAGAGAATAGATGTAAACAATGGATTTGGGAGGTGATCTGATGTCGGATCTGCGGGCGATCTATTGGTGTGGGTGGGTGATCAGATTGCCCGCAAGGGGCAGGTTAGGGGCTGATTGATGGGTGGCAGTGACAGGGGGTGATTGATGGGTGGCAGTGACAGGGGGTGATTGATGGGTGATTGACAGGTAATCAGTGGGTTATTACAGGGGAGAACAGATGTAAATATTGCACGGGCGAATTGATAAGGGGGGGGGGGTCTGAGGGCAATCTGAGCGTGTGGGCAGGTGATTGGGTGCCCGCAAGGGGCAGATTAGGGTCTAATCTGATGGGTAACAGTGACAGGTGGTGATGGGGGTTATTGATGGGTAATTAGTGGGTGTTTAGAGGAGAGAATAGATGTAAACAATGGATTTGGGAGGTGATCTGATGTCGGATCTGCGGGCGATCTATTGGTGTGGGTGGGTGATCAGATTGCCCGCAAGGGGCAGGTTAGGGGCTGATTGATGGGTGGCAGTGACAGGGGGTGATTGATGGGTGGCAGTGACAGGGGGTGATTGATGGGTGATTGACAGGTAATCAGTGGGTTATTACAGGGGAGAACAGATGTAAATATTGCACGGGCGAATTGATAAGGGGGGGGGGGTCTGAGGGCAATCTGAGCGTGTGGGCAGGTGATTGGGTGCCCGCAAGGGGCAGATTAGGGTCTAATCTGATGGGTAACAGTGACAGGTGGTGATGGGGGTTATTGATGGGTAATTAGTGGGTGTTTAGAGGAGAGAATAGATGTAAACAATGGATTTGGGAGGTGATCTGATGTCGGATCTGCGGGCGATCTATTGGTGTGGGGGGGTGATCAGATTGCCCGCAAGGGGCAGATCAGGGGCTGATTGATGGGTGGCAGTGACAGGGGGTGATTGACGGGTGATTGACAGGTGATTGACAGGTGATTGACAGGTGATCAGGGGGGATAGATGCATACAGTACACGGGGGGGGGGTCTGGGGGGGGGTCTGGGGAGAATCTGAGGGGTGGGGGGGTGATCAGGAGGGAGTAGGGGGCAGATTAGGGACTTAAAAAAAAAATAGCGTTGACAGATAGTGACAGGGAGTGATTGATGGGTGATTAGGGGGGTGACTGGGTGCAAACAGTGGTCTGGGGGGTGGGCAGGGGGGGGTCTGAGGGGTGCTGTGGGCGATCAGGGGGCAGGGGGGGGGAAATCAGTGTGCTTGGGTGCAGACTAGGGTGGCTGCAGCCTGCCCTGGTGGTCCCTCGGACACTGGGACCACCAGGGCAGGAGGCAGCCAGTATAATAGGCTTTGTATACATTACAAAGCCTATTATACACTGTTGCAGCGGCGATCCGGATGCCAGTAACCCGCCGGCGCTTCCGAACGGCCGGCGGGTTACGGCGAACGGGGGGCGGAGCCAGTCCCCGGCGGCTGATCGCGTCACGAATGACGCGATCGCCGCATAGCCACTCCCGCAGCCGCCCCCGCCGATGGGCGTATTGCGGTCGTTTGGGACCGGTCTTTGCCGCCGCCCATCGGCTGGGGGCGGTCGTTAAGTGGTTAAGAGTTAGAGGGTCATGTGCAGTTAACGTTTCTCCTGAATTTTTTCTTCAGAGATACCAGTAATTTTTTTATCTTCTCTGTAAAGTAACATTTCAGCGCTTTGCAATTGAGAAAGCACCAAAAAACTAGGTACAAAAAAAAAAAAAAAAAAAAAAAAAGAAATATCAAACCAATTTTAAAATAATTTAAAAAACACAAAATCCAGGCTCCTCACCTCGAGCTAGGACATTTAAACACTTGTATATTTAATGGGGAGGTGCTGGAAGGGGTGTGGCAAGCAAAACAGCAAATTTAAAATGAACTTCCGGAAACTCATGCTAATCCTCGTGCAAATCCCTTCATAAAAATCATGCAGCAATCAATTCTGTCCCTACAGCTAAGTTAAAAGCTGAGATATTCATTACAAGAATAAAGTCTCTTGCGTAGTCACATACACCGTGTGGAGGGAGCCCAGTGTCGTATGTGTCCTAACTCTGGCCCTGTAACATGCATAGCACAAACATGCATGCATTCAGCGCATCAAAACCTATTTAAGGAATAGGAGCACATATCCTTAAAGTGAACCTAAAGTCAGTAAAAAAAAAACGAGATGAACTCACTTGGGGCTTCCCTCAGCCCCCTGCAGACGATCGGTGCCCTCGCAGCTCCGCGCCGATGTCCCAGGACCCGCCGGCGAGCACTTCCGGTTTGGCCGTCACCGGCCGACAGGCATGAGAACGCCAGTGATTGTTCGCGTTCCCAGCCTGTATATCGCCCCCTATGCTGCTATTGCGACCTCCTGGCCGCAATAGCAGCATAGGGGGCGATATACAGGCTGGGAACGCGAACAATCACTCGCGTTCTCATGCCTGTCGGCCGGTGACAGCCAAACCGGAAGTGCTCGCCGGCGGGTCCTGGGACATCGGAGCGGAGCTGCGAGGGCACCGATCGTCTGCAGGGGGCTGAGGGAAGCCCCAGGTGAGTTCATCTCGTTTTTTTTTACTGACTTTAGGTTCACTTTAAGGTCCTCCCTGGGACAGAGAGTGCATCTAACTAATCCTGCAAGGGAGCTGCTAGTACCTACATATGTACCATGCGAACACAAGCTGGAATGTCCTAGCTCGAGGTGAGGAGCCTGGATTTTTTGTTTTTTTTTTAAATTGTATTTGATCCTTTGTGGCTAGGATTTTTTCTGGTACTCTGCCTCTTCCCCTATCAGTGATCTTAACACACACAGCTTGCTGGTGTGTTCGCATGGTACATATGTAGGTACTAGCAGCTCCCTTGCAGGATTAGTTAGATGCACTCTCTGTCCCAGGGAGGACGGTAAGGATATGTGCTCCTATTCCTTAGATAGGTTTTGATGCGCTGAATGCGTGCATGTTTGTGCTATGCATGTTACATGGCCAGAGTTAGGACACATACAACACTGGGCCACCTCTATGCGGTGTATGTAACTACGCAAGAGACTTTATTCTTGTAATGAATATCCCAGCTTTTAACTTAGCTGTAGGGACAGCATTGATTGCTGCATGATTTTTATGAATGGATTTGCACGAGGATTAGCATGAGTGTGCAGAAGGTTGTTTTAAACTTGCTGTTTTGCTTGCCACACCCCTTCCAGCACCTCCCCATTAAATATGCAATGGTTTAAATGTCCTAGCTCGAGGTGAGGATCCTGGATTTTGTGTTTTGTTTTTTCAATTATTTTAAAATGGGTCTGATATTTATTTTTGTAACTTGGCTGCATGGACAGCATTGATTGCTGCATGATTTTTTTTAAATGGATTTGCAGAAGGATTAGCATGAGTTTGCAGTTTATTTTGAATTTGCTATTTTAAAATAAGCCTGAAGCAAGGAAACGAAGTTCAGGTTAGTTACTTGCCTACAGAGAGGGAAGGCTCCAGATCCCATAGAGCCTTCATGGTCCTCTCTCCATCCTTCACAAAGAGTGAGGGGAAATATCCAGATTGGGGAGAAAGTTAATAAGAACTACCTGACAGATGTTCTGCACCTTCCGTATTGTATTAACGACATAAAACAAACCTTACTGAAAACTGCGGCAAGGAAAGGTTGCTGTAGTGCCGAGTGACATGAACTGTTAAGCAGCAGTTGGATACATTGAGAGGTGAGAGAGCAAGGCCATTACAGAAGCTAATTGATTAATTATTTTCAGGATCGACATAATGGATGGATAACTCCTCTGTGTTGACTGCTATATAAGACAATGGGCTCATCTATAGTATCTAAAAAGCATACTCGATCTTCAGCAGATTTTTCTGATTTGTCAGTACGGCAGGTGTATTTTAACAAAATATTTTAAATCAAGTGTGTGTGTGTGTGTCTGTTTTTCCTGGAGTTTTGTCTGACTTGGACCCTTTATTGATGTGAACCAGGTTTACCTTTTCTCATTAGCAGGATGATGGGTTGGAACTTGCATTAAAAGGGTGAATCTGACATTCAGCATTTGAGATGACACCCAATCTACTTTGTATTGATAATCACCCAGTTTCCTGGTTTTACCGTCGGAGCATACAACACTACAGTGGCTAAAGCCATAAACCTTAAGGTCCCCATTAACAGTACAATTTTTCACTAAATGCAATCTTTCGATGCCATTTGAGCGATCGTAACTAATTGGAAGGCAATTATCGATTGTTCACATTTACTGAACAATTCTTTCTTCAAATTTGATCATAAAATCCAACATTCGGATTGATTTTATCCTACTTAGCAATCGACCAAAGAATACTTTCTTATCGATTGCCTTCATAAATGGAGAATTTTCTATATCATTCGATCGAAAAAATCACATGAAAAATGGTACCGTTAATGGGCACCCTAAAGCAAGCACAGTCTACAGACTAGACAATATGCAAGTCATTCTAATACCTGCCTCCAATGTTGGTCGTCTTTTGGCCCAGTGTCAGCTGATGCATTTGGCTGAAGTTGCTATTCCTTTAAACTTGTGTTTTAGAGAACTCACAGAGAAATGTGATCAGGTGATACAGCTTTAAAGAGAATCTGTATTGTTAAAATCGCACAAAAGTAAACGTACAAGTGCGTTAGGGGACATCTCCTATTACCCTCTGTCACAATTTCGCCGCTCCTCGCCGCATTAAAAGTGGTTAAAAACAGTTTTAAAAAGTTTGTTTATAAACAAACAAAATGGCCACCAAAACAGGAAGTAGGTTGATGTACAGTATGTCCACACATAGAAAATACATCCATACACAAGCAGGCTGTATACATCCTTCCTTTTGAATCTCAAGAGATCATTTGTGTGTTTCTTTCACCCTGCAGCTATCACCCACTGAAGTGTCGGGCTGTTTCTTCCTGCAGAGTGCAGACAGCTCTGCCTGTATGTAATTCCTCAGTATGTGAAAGCCCAGCCAGCTTAGAGGAGGATTTATCCAGCTTGTAAAAGATAATAGAGCAGAGAGAAGCTGCACTAATCTAAATAACACACAGCAGTGTGCAGAGAGGGGCCTGGAGGGGGGAGATGCATCACAGAACCACAACACTGAAGAACTTGGCAGCCTTCCAGACACAGGCTGACAAGTCTGACAAGAGAGAGATAAGTTGATTTATTACAGAGATGGTGATAGTAGAACGTGCTGCAGTAAGCCAGAACACATTAGAATAGCTTTTGGAACTTGTAGGATGATAAAAAAACAGGATGCAATTTTTGTTACGGAGTCTCTTTAAGGCTCCAATTTTCTGGTCACAGAATCAAGTGTTAAATCAGAAAGTAATTGTGGCAAATCATTTCAAATTATCACATCATTAAACTGATAGTTTCATCACAAGTCTTCATAAGGACAAGCAACCCAGTTTCCTGTCTGTGAACCTTGTTGCATTGTGGGAAATAATGGCTGTGTCGGTGTTGAATGGTTGTAGTTGGAGGAAATCCATCGTAATATGAATGGTGGTGGAGGGTCCATAGGCAGACAGGTGAAGGAGCACAATGTGGGGTAGTATTTTAACAGTTATAGAGTAACTTTAACCCAGGATTGAACTTAATTACTATCACTATCCAATACCACCTTTCCCACAATATTTACCTTTTCTCAAATAGATAATCAGGGACATCTGTATGGCTAATATTGTGATCAAACGCATCCCACAGTGTGATGTCAGGGCCATGGCCCCCGACAGTTTCCTGTCTGTGAACCTTGTTGCATTGTGGGAAATACCGTATTTTTCGGACCATAAGTCACACCTAGGTTTAGAGGACGAAAACCAGGGGGAAAAAATATACTAACCCTGGTGCATCCATGTGCACGGGCATCTTGTGGATCTTCTCCCCTCAATCCTCCCCCCAATTATTTCCCTCTTGAGTCCTTCTTTGACCATCCTGTGTCCTCCACTCTCTGTTTGTCCTCCTCTGCTCCCATGTCTTTTCTTGTATCTATCTTGTCCCCCGGTGTTCTCCTTCCCCCCTCCCCATCTTTGATGTCCCCGGTGTCCTCCTTTTCTCTCCCCTGTGTCTCTGATGTCACCCCCCCCCCAATTTTGGTTATTACATTATTTTCACTTTAGTTCCTCTTTAATGAGTAGAAAGAGTAAAAGGAGAACTTTTCCACTGTGTGTTGTCAATGCAGGCAAACCAGTTTAAATGTAGAGGGAGATGATAATGTGTATGTGGTGAGTTTTAACCCATTAGCAGCTTCAAATGAATTATCTTGTTTTAAGTTATGTGCCCTGCTTTTAACCTCAGTCGGCAGAACTCGTTGTGCTGTAAATTCATGGCATTCTTTGATGTCGCTCTGCTGGCAGAGGATATAGAAACTGAAAGCAGAAGTCCTCTGTTATTGTCTCACACTGCCCCCTAGTGACAAGTGTCCATAAATACACATTACTAATAAACAGTGCTAATTACCGTAGAAGCAAGGAAATGTAATGAAATGAAATTTTAAAAAAATGTGGTAAAATAAATTGGCCTTGAGCACTTGCAAGTTTCTAAATAAATTGGCTGCTAATGACAAAAAATTGCCATATGAAAGAACACAGTTGATTCTCTAGGTCCTACTCATAAGATACTAGAGAAGGAAAAAATGCCCAGCTATAAATAACCTAATAAAATAATGTGACAGGAGTGCTTCTTCTCTGTCCTGATCCACTGTAGGAACAATATGTATTACCTGATAAAGCAGTAAACCCCTGTTAAATACTGTATATTCTGGTGTGTAAGACAGGGGTCGCCTTATACGCCGTGTGTCATTGATGCCGGGTGATACGCCCTATCCTGTTACCGCCTCTCAGATCTCGCTGCTGAGGACTGTAGTGAAGAGGTGCAGGCGCACATGTGCGAGATCTGAGAGGCAGAGAGGGAGGTAAATGGGATACAAGGGTGCGCCAGAAGGGTGAAAGAGGCTTGTTTTATGGGCACAGCATAATCTATTCTTCCATACCGCTCTGATAAACAGGGAGACAAGGAGAGCTGTCCAATCCACTTAGGGAGGGTTGACTAATCCAACCAGTGAATCGCCTATATACTGTTATATACTACGTACCACATACAGTACAGCACCAGTATCTGTTCATATATAGCACCAGTATACAATGTTTTTATAATTTTAATTTGGTGTGCGTTGGAAGAGGGGTAGTCTTTTTAACTGGAAAAGTTGTGGAGTCATCTTATACGCCTAGTAGTTTTATACACCGGAAAATACGGTATATGGTTTCTAATGCTGAATAAGGTTCCTTATGCCACTTAAGCACATTGATACATGTTGGGAAATGGGAAGTAACTACTCCAGTCAGATTAGTTCAATCTTTAACTTATTTTCCGTTATGTTAGACCCAGAGAGGAACTTTATTGAATGTAACTTAATTAATAAAAAATTTTATATTTTACAATATTCATTTATAGATTTTTTTTTTTAGTCATAGTTTAGTTTGTCCATTGTACAATATTTACCCTTCCTCATTTACATTTTTAAATTTATCACAGGTTGTGACATCTTTACTGCTGGCAAGGTGCATTAGTGTGGAATGTTTGTTTGTTTTGTGTTGTGAAGTAAGCAGAAACACCTGGTTTCCCACAATGCTGTGGGGCAGAGATTGCATAACTAAATAGTCTAGGCTAAACATTTCTGGGAAAACTGGGTTACACTTAAATATGTAGCTATAGGAAGTTTTTCTGATGCTGAAACTAGGATAATGAACGTAAAATTGGGTATGCTGAGTAATGGTTTGCTTTCTACTATATGTCACTCCGGTGCCTCTTTAAAAGCTGTGCAATGTACAGACTCCTCCCCCATCCCATCATCACCTACGTGAGATAGAGAGGGAGAAACTGGTATGTGGAAAAAGAAAATACAATACAGAGACTGGGTCTCTACCTGGGTTTGGGCCTTTTGGCCAATTTATTGCAAGTGTCCCAGTAAGAAAAGGCTTTTCTGTAGCACTTAAATTGGCCATAAGGCCCAAACCCAGGTAGTGACCCAGTCTTTACTCTTCTGTGATGTGAAAAAAGACAGCCATTCACTGTGAACACAGCTAACCCAGCCTACCTCCTACCTGTGCTACTGAGAGACTACAGCCTGGTACACACACCTAATTTTGATTGGCCATTGATTGGCCAATTTTACCACTTCTGTGTAGTATGAGAGCTTACTTACCCAATCTGTTTGTAGTATTTAAAGTTTGTAGACCCTCATACTATATGGGGAAGGTAAAATTGGTCAGTAATTGACCAATCAAAATTGGGTGCGTGTATGCACCTTAACTTTTTGTGTCCAGTTCTGCAGAGTCTCATCCTTCATTCCTCTCTAGCTCTTCCCTGTTCTGTTTGTAATAGAGCATTTACATTTTCTACACCCACTCCAGTGTGTTTATAAAAGAAAAAGTTAAATGAGCAATGAGAAATTGTTGCTACTCTTGGCAGGGGGGAGGGTTTGGAAAGAGTTAAATGCTTTATTGTGCGATAGCAGGGAGGAACTGTAGTTGCAGCACAGGGGGAAGATAGGCAGGCACAGGTGATCTGCTCCGTGCCGGAGAAGCAACTCTATCAATAATGAGAACAATATAGGAGGTTGGCAGCCAGGAATTTTAAGGTATACCTATAGCGATAAAAAGTGCCTCAAATAGATAAAAGGTAAGCCTCTGCATAATCCAGATATTTCCCCCATCCACCTCCACCTTGCCAATCCAGCGCTGATTCCCCTTGAATTTCTCGACAAGCTCTTGTCTACGGAGCGTGGATGCATTGTGCAGGTGCACGGTGCCACTCGTGTTGGGCTTTTTCTTCCAAGCACGGGTGACTGTGTGTTACTGCGCAAGTGCAAGCTGACATGCACCTGAGCAGTGCTGCAGCGCTCCTTTACCCATGGGAACACGGTTGCAAACTTTCTCAGGGTCCTGGGCAGCAGCGGTGATCTGGATGAGGTCATAGGAAGCCTCTGAAGGATCCAGGGACTTCCTTGTCCTGGAGTAAGTATCTGACTTTAAAGCAAACCTAAGGCGAAAATAAACGTATGACATAATGAATTGTATGTGTAGTATAGCTAAGAAATAGAACATGTTTTCCAGTACAGTAAAAGTTAAAACACTTCAGTGTTGTCTATGCAAAAGCGCTTCTCTGACCTATTCAGCCCACGGGGTTTAATACAGTCCTGTTATCCAAAGTACTTACCCAACTAAGAGAGACAGCTTGAGATAAGGTTTTACTGCATGAGAGTTCAACGGATCATTATTTCTGCTTTGTTTTATAGCTTAAAAGACAGAATACTGCAACTGTGACAGAATGATGTAATATTCTAAAAAAAAAAAAAAAAAAAAAAAAAAAGCTATATAACTGAAAATAAAAATATGAGCCTTTTGTCGTAGCTACCATTGTTCTATTCATTATCCGTACTACACATACAATTCATTAGGGGTTGTTTTTTTGTTTGTTTTTTTTTTGCTTCAGGTTTGCTTTAAAACCCAGCACTACTTATGAAGTTGTTTGTAGAAAGATCCTTCTAATAATTCTAGTAGAATTACAAGTGACACTTTTGCATGTCTTTTTCTTCTATTGCTGTTAGTTGTATTTTTAAAAGTGCATAAGTATCTGGAATGTCACCTATTACAAGTATGCGCAGTGAGATGAGCATCAAAAGGGTGCCGGGGTGAGATATATTCATTCATAACTGTCACCAGCCACGGCAATTTGAAAACATATCACCTGCAGCCAGCAATTCTCATCCACGGTGAAAGGTTAATTGTAGCCACTACACGGTGTTGGAAGCAGCTCCTGTGTGGTCTCCCAGGTGCAGGCCTGTTTATTTGACATGCAGAGATGAGAAAAAAAATCAACTTTTCATCTTTGCACGTCCAACCAACATTTACACGTCCGGACGAATAATATATTTATATTCTTTTTTTAACAAGTCATAGCTGTTGGACTCAAGCTCCCATATGGCGAAACACTGTACTGAAAGGTGATGGACACATGCAGAGAGATTTCCTGGTGTAAGGAGGAATGATCTCACAGCAAGATATTTGATGATCACAGCTCCTTATGATGCTCAGTGTACTAGTTCTGTAATTTCACTTCCTCGTAGAGGTCTCCAATTTTATTGTTTTGCAGATTATAATGAAAACACAGATGTGGGAGCAGATAATGCCAGCTAGCGCTGCCTCATTTAAACATTTTCCATACCTCCTCATAAAGCTTTATCCTGCCTGATCCCCTTTTTATTTGGTAAATCAGCACTTTTACGCAGCGAATCAGACGTGGAATAGATCCCCAAGGTGCCCACAGTTAGAAATTGCTTTTACTTAGAAAATATTTCCTTGGAGGGGAATCGCAATCCACCTATAGTTCTTAAATAACCATTTATTATGCGGTTTTATGCTTCGTAGGTGGGTATCTATGGCGGCTTTAGGACGTAATCACACCATTAGTTTATATCCCACATTCTTGTATAATGCTTGCAGTTCATAAGTCAGGAGACGTTTTTAAAAGCCTGGATCAGTTTCTGTTCAGCAGGGATGGACTGACCCAAGGAGAAGATTAATCTCTGAGTCACTTAAAATGAACTGATATGGAGTGTTTGTTGATGTTAAAGTCATATAATGTGTTTAGCAATAGTATGTTGAACTAAAGTTTCCCTAAGGATACAGATGCCATGAATCTAATAGCTGTATTTTTATCAACATGCGGTTGCTATGAATAACGATTTGGTAACGAAGAAACTGTGGTGCAACTTCACTGTTGGAAGAAACCTTGGCATGCTGGAGTTTTTCCATATTTGTTTCAAGTTGCTGACAACAGAGATGGACCAATGACATTTTACCTCAGCAGGACTTGATTGATCCATTATCAAGCTGCATACATTTGCATACGACATTTGCTTAATGCTGCATCAACTGGAAATTATTTGCATCTCATTGACCATCCCTAGTTGAAGCTTACTTCCATCATATCTGTATAGGTTTCTTCAGTTCTGTTCTTAAAGCGGAATGAAACCCAGCATTTCTTCTTTGCTCTAAAAAAAATATTTACAGCATAATATATATATATTTACTAGAACAGCATTCAAAGGGTTACACACAGGACTTCAAAGTTCAGTGCAGAGAAATCTGGACACATCCAGATGTTATCTTGTGTTTACTTAATTGTATCAAGTGAGGAAAGTGACAAATTGTCTGACTGTGCAGAAGCTCATGGACGCAGACAGACACTCAAAGCATTTCTGCCTTCAATACATAATGAATAAAACCAGTTATGAATAAAATGCAAAGTCAGCTCTCAAAGCAAAAAACTGTGCTTTTGGGAACTTGTAATTTCTAAATGAATAATAATACTTATGCACAAATGCAAATATGATAACCGTATGGCATATAAAAAGTAGGAAAACATGTTTTTATTTAATAATATGTCAGGGTTTTATACCGCTTTAACAGTGTTTTGTGTTCCCGGCAGAGTCTCCGGGAATCTGTTTGGACCTGAGCACTAGTGATGAGTGAAAACGTTCTTGTGAAAAGTTAAATTGTCCTGCAGTGTGTAGGAGGCAAGAGCTGTGTATGGGGAAGATCCGCCTCCCTTCTGATGCGTTCTGTGCTGTGTTCCATCTTCTTACATTTGCGCTTTCAGAGCAGAAGTTCCAGCTTATAAGGCAGAAGTGTAAGAAAATTGTACAGCATAGAACGCATCGTAAGGGAGACGGCTTAGGTGAGTTATCACCACACATACTTCTGTCCATTATTCAGCAACACATCAATGTTGCAGACTGAAACACCTTGCTGATAAGCGGATAGAAGCGCCTTAGCATGCTCACAACCTAGGGATCATTTGACTTCCTGTATCACCAGTCACTACATCCAAAATCAGTATATTTTTCCCCAGAAATTGAAACACTAAAACAGCAATTTGCATCTCATGTTTTAGAATGTCTACAGCAGATTTAGCATATTGCTTCATTAATGTTTTTGGAGATACACAGTACAGCAGGAAAAAGTACAGTAAGTCACCCAGATCTCTGGGTATAGTAAACACTTTAGTGATCTGATCTAGAGGCTCAACAAAACAATTCTGGTTTAGTAAAGCACTCATGACTGTAGCAATAAGGTTTGGTTGCACTTGACTTTGAATACAAGAACAGATAAAAGGGATTTTGTTAGAGGGGCAGTGCGTGAAATTCCAAGACTACGTATGGATGCTATTGCTTTACTATAGGCAATAGAAATAAGGTACCCTAAAGTAAAACAAGATGTTACATATGCAAGTTTCTTTGAAAGAAAGAGAAATGGTACAGACTGTTTTCATAAATTACACAAGACACAAAATGCATTCATTTGTGGGGTGTATTTAACAGGAGGCAGTTATGTGTGAGATGGTGTGCAATAATTGTTAGTGGTGAAATCATAAGCCAGTTTCTAATTCCAAATAGTCAGCATAAAATCAAACAGCACATGATGACTGCTTATTGGCTGTTGAACCTTTTGATTACAGAGGTAATATACTACTGTAACACGGTTGAGGTTCTGATCAATTTTTTTCCCTTCTACTGAAACATACATGTTGTCTGCTTATTCTGTTAACATTTAAGAAATGACTCAAATGCAATTTTCTTTATACAAAAGGTTTGAAGTTATCAGCACTCCTACCGAGAGTTGATTATTTGTATAGAGTCAGTTTAAAGGGGAACTGAAGTAAGAGGTAGCCCTGCTGGTCTATTTCTCTGCAGTAGTATCTGAATAACACCAGAAACAAGCATTGCTTGTTCAGGGGCTATGGCTAATAGTATTAGAGGCAGAGGACCAGCAGGGCTGCCAGGCAACTGGTATTGCTTAAAAGGAAATAAACATGGCAGCCTCCACATACCTCTCTCTTCAGTTCCCCCTTAAGTCTGGCAGCAGTGGCGTGTCATAGTCGCGAATGACGAACGGACAGAATACCATGTCCGCTGTCCTCCCTGAGGGAACAGCCCCCCCCCCCCCCCCTTTGCAGTTATTCTTTATCTGCGCAGTGTCGGGCTCTGTGTCCGCACTCTTTTTCCGGATTCACACCACATGTAGTTGCCGACGCATTGCATTGTAGCACGTCACACACAGTGAACCACCAACCACATGGGGCGCAAATCTGGAAGACTGTGGACACAGAGCTGGACTGGTAAAGTATGACTGCACGGGCCACGGGGGGGGGGGGGGGGTACATGTACACTAGGGGGCATTGCGACCAGGGGCAACAAGGCGGCGGCACAAGGATGATTGCCAAAAGATTTCATGCTGAAATAAGTTTGGAATCAGCCTGTGGTTTGTGACAGCCAACTGATCTCTCGCCAATCAGAGAGAGATCTGTCTATTGGACAATCGGCCACCAAAATTGCATGGTGTATTGGTACCTTTACTGTAGTTCCTGCTGCTCTCTGCATAGGATCCTTAGGATAATGAGCTGTTTGACAATATACACTGATCAGGAGTAAAATGTTACCTAGTGGAATAATAAACAGTATTTGTGGGTGACATCTATCCCCATCTGTATACAGCTTTAGAGGTAGCCCTGCACAAGCAAATGTGTCCCTGGAACTTTCTGCTCATTCGTCCTCCTTGCTCCGACACATTAATTTCAGTTTATTCCACAAATATTCATGTCTGAGCTTTGTGATGACCACTTTAATGCTTTCACTTTGCTGTTTTTCAGCCATTTTGTTATATGTTTGGAGATATGCTTTAGATCACACTCATTATGGAAACTTCTCTACTATTAAAGTGGCTTTGAATCCCCCCAAAATTTGTAGAATCTTAGAAGAGCGCTTTCAAAATCGCTCAATAAATCACTCAGGGCTTGCGATAGTTCTTGCGATTTATAATGTGAGCAAGGCCTGAGATCGTCAGCCACTGTACCACCTACCAACAGTTCAAAGTTTGTGGATAGCCACTCACTAGCTAAACCCAATTACTGAGACACTGATGTCTTTATTTGTCAGATTTCTGAGGATGCTTGGAGTGATTTGAGGCCAGATTTAGGAAACCCTGCTATAGCGTAAACATACAATTCTGAAGCTGCAAAGCTCTTTGATCCTGTTATTGTGGTCTTTGATTATGATAAAATTTGATCTGATAGCTGCTGCTTTATGGCAGATTATATATTCGATTAGGTTTACTTTTTATTATTAATAATACATTTTCTTGGCATTTCAGTTGGCAGCTCGGGGCTTCAAGAATCCTAATGTGCCTTGTAATGTGGGTGGAGTAGGCCCTGGCTCCCCCAGCCATTCAGCCCATGGAGATGCTGGAGGTTCCCCAGTCAGAGGGCCGCCTCAGGGTAAAGCGAAAGCACCAGCCATCTCTATGACCTCTGCACTGAAAAATGTTGGAGCTGTAAGTTGATGATTGGAAGCTCATAACCCTCAGGTTTTCAGATTTGTACAGAAGTTTGCTTGCATACAGAGACACATTACATAAGGCCACTGTTGGATTCTTTTAAATAACAGCAAAACTACCTTAGTTAAGGAACTGACAACCTGATACGGTATAATTCTTTCCGGATCTATTGGTATTGCAATCCCCAAAATGCTTACACTCCTAGATACCATGTTGTTACAAGCGTAGACTTTCTAGAATGGCAATAAAGATCCTGTCTTGCTGAAGGCAGGACCTCATAAGCGTTTAGTTGTACCTAGGGGGAGGTGGCCCTGCCCAGCCATTTTGGTTTGTGAATGGGCGGTCGCCATCTTTCCTAACTAAGTGGTTAAAAACATACCACCACTCAGCCTTTCCAAAGACTGATTTATTCGGTTAGGGGTTGCTTTCTATACTCCAATTCCCCGATCCTTGTTTTACACTTCTCACAGGCTACCACAGTTTTAGGACTCATGTTGTCATGTTATTATGTTATTATGTTATTACTTTATTAATTTGCACTGTACTCACAGTACCTGATGTTGTAAACAGCAATATACTTCATGGATCATTACTGTAACTGTAATGTCACTCTGGTACTATGTTAAAACCAATAAAAATTATTGAAATAAATAACAGCAAAACCACTTTTAGAAGAACTAGTGATGTCCTACATGTTACATCCTATAAAATATCTCCAATTTAAAAAGTAGCCTGGTTAATAGAGATGGTCAATGAGATGCAAATAATCCTGCTTGCATACAATTTTTATGCAGTTAAGAATTGGGTCAAAATGTATTGATCTAATTCCATGTTACGTGCAATTTGCATGGCGTTTGTGAGCAAGCTGAAATAATTTGCATCAAATTAACCATCTTTACTGGTTAACCTTTTTGGGGCTATGTTGTTTTTACCTGAATGGGGTTGCAGAGTTCTCCCAAGGCTCTTTAGCTGGGTGCACCACACGGCTAGTTTTGGTGAGCACCCGTCTGTCATCGGTTCACCTCCTCCTCTGCTGTATGCAGAGTTGCACAGAGAAGCGCTAGTCCTGTATTCTCTCATCTCACCCCACCTGGCTACTTTTTCATGCCACCCGGCTACTATTACATGCCACCTGGCAGGAAAAAATTTCTGGGGTCACCGATTAGTTCCATTGTGTCTTTCAGCATCTGAAACTTAAATGGTTGCTTTGCACAACTATACTTTCCATTTTTACTTGTCTTTCTTTTAAGCAATCCTGATAAATCATCTCCATTGATTTCAGATACTGTGTAAACTGAGATGGGCTGAGCTCAGAATACACATGGTCTCACTTTTCACTTCCTTTATGGCAAAACGCTAAACATTTTTCATGGTGCTTTTAACTTCTATTAAGTTAGAAAACCTGTAGATTTCCCATAAGACATATTTGTGTTCTGTTTTCACAGGAGATGTATGTTTTTGTTTTTGAAGGTTGAAGTGACAGAAATCAGGGATACCGCCGAGGACGCCAAAAAAACAGAAACCTCAATCCAAGTTAGTATTGACTCTTTTCTATGGTTCAGTCATCTAGGGGTTAACTGCAAAGGAAAGCTCCATAATTTCTATGGTTCAGTCATCTAGAGGTTAACTGGCTTCATCTGGTCTTTATGTTAACCCCTTGATCTAATTGGCAGGTACTACATATTATGGAAGTTTTAGTTAGCACAAAGCTTTTGACTAGAGTACAAGATTTTTTTTCTGGTAAATAGTTCCAGCTCACTGCTTTTTGTAGAAGGGATTACTTACACAATGTTCTAAAATGGGGTGCTTCCTGATCTCCTATCTCTCCCATTAAGATTCAATGGGGTTGATGCACAAAGCTTTGATAATATCATTGTTACCACCGCCAGCAAGTAACCATGAGTTACACTATAAGCACAACCCGTGGTATTCAAGTACTGCAAATGTTGCTATGGTGGTGGTTAGTAACGCCATTACCGCTCGTGTTGAGTACCGCTAATATGGAAAATCACAGTAACCTGCTGTCTGTAGTAAAAGTAATATTGCCATGCGTTGTCTGCACACAGCAATATTACCGCAGATTCTTGCATCAACCCCATCGTGTGATACTCTTCATTGGTTAGGATGAGTGAATTGATGTGAGCACCTCTACAGTCCAGATGTGTTTTTTTAATTCATTCGTCCTATCATTTTTGTAATAATTTAGAAAGATATTCGAAGCTGTATATGCAAGCACTAATTAATTTTAGTATGTTTTTACCCCAAAAATGGCATGTTAATGGAAGAGGCATACTAATAGTGCTGGTAGACCTTCATATTCAGAAATTGTGTTGGCTTTCAATGAGCTTTAAGTCTCTAATGTGCATTTTACAGGTAGTAGTAAAAATGTAAAAAAAAATGTAAAAAAAAAAAAACTCACCAAAACAGAGAGAGGTAAAGTAATCCACGAATTTCTAGGTTCTCTAAACAGTCTTTTTTCACTGTATGCCGGCCAAACATAATACATTATGTTTTATGACCCTTTCATTTGAAAAACTAAATTGACATGTTCGTCTCATTCTGTTTCACAATTAGACCTAGCAGTTTATTAACGTATAGTGTTTTAGAAATGCCTGTATTTTAACAGTGAACAATGCTGTCACATGACCAACACTCCTGCTTTTTTGGCAGGCTCACCTTCACAACCTTCAGGAGGCCTACTGTCAGAACCACTCCCCTCCCAGTCTAGCAATGTTAAAATGGCAGTGTCTAAACCTTTCGTACGTCAGGTGATGTGGAGCAATATGTGCTTTAGCTGCATCACGAAAATAGCAAATACTTAATAGAGTACTCGGGGGATTTGTATAGGATACGTGTTCCCTGAACAGGGTTAGGCCCCTAGCGCACTAAAACATAACTTTTATTAGTTCTATTAAAATCAGGTATATCAAAGGTACAGCATTTATAAAACATAAACAGCTGCGTTGGTGTTTGACACTAATGTGTCACATATGTATCATATCACTGGGATGGATCACTTTCAGGTAGATAAAGATTGTACATCTATGTGCATGTGTCATGGAGAGGAAAAGGCTCTCCTCTCCAGCACCTATGCACAGCTAGTACATGCACAAATAGGACCTGCTGATCACACCCTCTTGCACCAAACACAGGTATAATGGACAGTAGGGGATCACACCATGCAAACAGTGTACAAAATTACAAATAACTCGACATGTTTCGGCTAAACGCCTTCGTCCGGAGTGAATACATATATACAGTGCTGTGCATCAAACATATACAGTGCCCCTGCCCCACATAACTGTCAGCATATATAGCCCCTATCAGAGCTGAATGCCGCCCTTAACTCACAGTCTTATATACTGAGCATTTCCTCTCTCCCCTGGGCGTCGCCCAGCAGGGTGTGTCCTACCTGTCCATCATGTAGTATATCTCATTCATTATCCAGGGTTCTCCTATCTCCCCATAGTTCCTCCATATCCCCCCTATTATCTGTGCATATGGCTGCATGTTAAAGCAATCTGATCAGCGCATTTGTCACCTATAAATCATGATCAGGCGTGCATAACTGTTAGACATTCGCCCCGATTTTTTCCTCGGGAGTCCCTCTTTTTGCTCTGTCTCATGCACCTTCATCTGCGCATATGGCTGCATGCTAAAGCGGCCTCAGCGGCCCATTTGTCCCCTATAAATCATGATCAGGCGTGCATAACTGTTAGATATTTGCCACGATTTTTACCTCGGGAGTCCCTCTTTTTGCTCTGTCTCATGCAACCTTATCTGCGCATATGGCTGTGTGCTACAGCGGCCTGGTCGGTGCATTTGTCACCTATAAATCGTGATCAGGCATGCATAACTGTTAGGTATTCGCCCCAATTCTTTCCTCGGGAGTCCCTCTTTTTGCTCTGTCTCATGCGGCCTTATCTGCGCATATGGCTGTATGCTAAAGCGGCCTGATCGGTGCATTTGTCACTTATAGATCATGATCAGGCATGCATAACTGTAGGTATTCGCCCCGATTTTTGCTTTGGGAGTCCCTCTTTTTGCTCTGTCTCATGCACCTTCATCTGCGCATATGGCTGCATGCTAAAGCGGCCTCAGCGGCCCATTTGTCCCCTATAAATCATGATCAGGCGTGCATAACTGTTAGATATTTGCCACGATTTTTACCTCGGGAGTCCCTCTTTTTGCTCTGTCTCATGCAACCTTATCTGCGCATATGGCTGTGTGCTACAGCGGCCTGGTCGGTGCATTTGTCACCTATAAATCGTGATCAGGCATGCATAACTGTTAGGTATTCGCCCCAATTCTTTCCTCGGGAGTCCCTCTTTTTGCTCTGTCTCATGCGGCCTTATCTGCGCATATGGCTGTATGCTAAAGCGGCCTGATCGGTGCATTTGTCACTTATAGATCATGATCAGGCATGCATAACTGTAGGTATTCGCCCCGATTTTTGCTTTGGGAGTCCCTCTTTTTGCTCTGTCTCATGCGACCTTATCTGCGCATATGGTTGTGTGCTACAGCGGCCTCAGCGGCGCATTTGTCACCTATAAATCGTGATCAGGCATGCATACCTGTAGGTATTCGCCCCGAGTTTTACCTCGGGAGTCCCACTTTTTGCTCTGTCTCATGCGACCTCATCTGCGCATATGGCTGTATGCTAAAGCTACTTGGCCGGCGCATTTGTTACCTATAACTCACGGTTAGGCATGCATATTGGTTCATCCCGATTTTAACCTCGGGAGTCCCTCTTTTTGCTCTGTCTCATGCGGCCTTATCTGCGCATATGGCTGTATGCTAAAGCGGCCTAATCGGTGCATTTGTCACTTATAAATCATGATCAGGCATGCATAACGGTTAGATATTCGCCCCGATTTTTACTTCGGGAGTCCCTCTTATTGCTCTGTCTCATGCGACCTTATCTGCGCATCTGGTTGTGTGCTGCAGCGGCCTGATCGGAGCATTTGTCACCTATAAATCGTGATCAGGCATGCATAACTGTAGGTATTCACCCCGAGTTTTACCTCGGGAGTCCCACTTTTTGCTCTGTATCATGCGACCTCATCTGCGCATATGGCTGTATGCTAAAGCCGCTTGGCCGGCGCATTTGTTACCTATAACTCACGGTTAGGCATGCATATTTGTTCATCCCGATTTTAACCTCGGGAGTCCCTCTTTTTATATAAGCTAGGTAGTGCCTCTCATTATATAAGTGGTACGCAATACCACCCAGGCGTCTGTATATCTATATATCCGACAGCTTTATGGTATATTCATTAGAGACACACTCGACAGGGGGCACCTTTTCAGGCAAACTGCAGGGAAGGAGGGGGGGAGGAGGAGGGAGAGGGAGAAGGGGGGGATAGAGGACAATGCTCATGGTTTACAAGTACTGTGCTCTAGGCCCCTGCATTAGGGCCAAAATCAGACCAAAAAGCTATATATACATATAAAATATCATTTTTAGAAGAGTCAGTCTCACACATATATCCTTTTAGATTCACACTATACAGATCGCATCTAGTCCAAAAAGGGTGCATACGCAAACCCCTCATTTAGCCCATTCGGAGCCATACAATTCAACCGGAAAATCCACTTTGCTTCAATCTGCTTGAGGATTTTGTCATGGTTCCCCCCTCTACTGTTCCTAATGACTTTCTGAATGCCAAAAAATTTGATGTTAAAGGGGTCCTCCTCATGAATTGACCTCATATGTCTAGACACTGCTGTTTCTCTTTTATTCCTGATATCGCCCACGTGTTCCAGAACTCGTGATTTGAAGGCCCTCCCTGTTTCGCCAACATACAATTTTTTGCACGGGCATATTGCACCATAAATCACACTCTCTGTGTCACAGTTGATAAATGTCAGAATCTTAAAAGTGCGAATGTCACTGGAGTCCTTGAAGTTTTTTGTCTGCAGAATATTTTGACAGGCTTTACATTTCCCGCATTTGTATGTGCCAATTGGTTTCGGAGGTAGCCATGATCGTACTGGGGCTGGTTCCACCAGATCTCTTTTAAATTCGCTGTGTACAAGCTTGTCCCTTAGGTTCTCAGCCCTTCTATAAGTCACACTAGGTCGTGTGGGCAAAATCTTGCAGAGATCCTTATCCTGATGCAGGATCGGCCAGTACCTCTTGATGATATCATGAATTTGATGGGATTGGGCAGTATACGTTCCTATCAATCTCGGGAACTTCTCTTTCTCTGTGATTTTTTGGCTGTTCGTATTCAGGAGTGACGTACGGTCAGTCTCTCTCGCCCTGTCGTATGCTTTTTTCAAAACAAAATCTGGGAAACCCCTGCTCTTAAATCTCTCTGTAAGACCTTTACTTTCCTTCTCAAAATCACTTTCTTTTGAGCAGTTTCTTTTTGCTCTTAAAAATTGACCCACTGGTATCCCGGCCCTGAGAGATCGCGGGTGGGCACTTTTCCAGTGCAGGAGGGAATTTGTTGAGGTCGGTTTCCTGTATATTGTGGTTTGGATGCTTCCATCCTTTTCCAGGGTTACTGTGAGATCCAGGAAATTTATACTGTTATTACTGATCTCATGTGTAAAGAACATTCCAATTGTATTGTTGTTTAGACACGTAACGAAGTCCTTGAAGATGTCCACCGACCCGTCCCAGATAATCAATATGTCGTCTATAAAACGCCCCCAAAAGAGGATGTGTGATGTATAGAACGACAAATCCTCACCAAAAACGATGACATCTTCCCACCACCCGAGAAAGAGATTAGCATACGATGGGGCACACGCCGTCCCCATCGCGCTTCCTCTTACTTGATGGTATACCAATCCCTCGAATCTGAAAAAATTGTGGGTCAATATGAACTCCAGGCTCCTGAGCAGGAACTCTGTATGGGCCTTCATGTGTATGCCTCTCGCCTGTAAAAAGTGTTTCGCGGCTTGTATACCGAGGTCATGCCTGATACTGCTATACAGGGCCTCAACATCGAGGCTTGCCAAAAAGGCTGTCTCGGGAATTCTGATGTCTTGTAAACGCCCCAGCAGATCCTTGGTGTCCCGTATATACGATGGTAACGTTTCCACAAACGGCCTGAGGAAACCATCCGTATATATGCTTAGCTTTTCTATTAGGCTCCCCCTCCCGGAGACTATTGGTCTCCCCGGTGGTGGGTTTTTTCTTTTATGAATCTTTGGGAGAGCATAAAAGACTGCCATTGTGGGGGTTTCTGCGAACTTTTTCAGTACCGTAAAGTCGTCCTTGTGTAGGCCTTGGGATTTCAGCCCGTGTTCCAGCAAAATTTGCATCTCTTTTTGAAATTTAACAGTCGGATCATCTTTTAAACATTTGTATTGTTCCCCATTTTGTAATAGCGACATACACATATTCCTATACACATCCTTGTCCATTACTACAATATTCCCCCCTTTATCCGCGGGTTTTACCACAATGGTTTTCTCAGCCCTCAGAAAGTCGAGGGCATTCCTTTCTTCCCTGGACAAGTTGTCACTTTTAAACAATTTTTTCTGTTGGACCTCTTTTTCAAGATTTTTGAGGTCGCGTGTGACCATATTTATAAAGGTGTTAATATGTGTATATTGCGCCATAGATGGACAGAACCTACTTTTTTGGTCTAACTGACTAGTTGGTGCCATCACACCAGTCCCCTCTATGTTCTCCTGCAATAAATCAGTAAGATCATTCAGGGCCCGATTTTCAGCTGATGCCTCATTTCTGGCCCTCACTGTGGGGTTCACAAAATATTTATGCAATGCTAATTTCCTTGCGAATAAGTTGACGTCCTTAACCCACTCAAAAGCCTGGAAGTCAGTGTTTGGGACATATGTGAGGCCTTTTTCCAGAAGGCTAGTAACATTGCTATCAAGGGTAGTGGAGGACAAATTTATCACTCTCAATCTGTCTGTTTGGTCGGTCATTGTATCGTCTACCAGTTGTTCACTGGGTTTCCCCGTTTTCTGCCTGTGTATCCCCATCTGTCTCGGTTGCGTAAGTGTCGGGGCAGTGATTTGGAATTGCCCGTTGGCTGTTCGGTTTGTAATAAAAAACTGTTCTCAGCCTCACTTGTTTCAGATTGGGGGTTAGCTTTTGGTTTTGGGGTTTTGGGTGGCTTTTTTGATCTCGGTTTTTGTCTACCCTTTCTGTTTCGTCCCCTTGGGAAGTTTGTTTCGGATTGGGACTCACTCTCTGTTTCTGTAGCAGTAGAGTCACCCTCTGTGTCACTTACACCCTTATTATCAGGGTATTTACCTTTATTCCAATCAAACACACAACCCTTGTCAAAGTCACCTGTGTCTCTGATGAACTTTCTCTGTTTTCTCGACTTAATGTCGTCTTTATGTAAAGCGACTTTTGTTTGTAATTTATTTTCAAATTTCGAGAAATCAGGGTGTTCACTTAATTTCAACAATTCCTGCTGTTCCCTGCAGAGTTTGGTCGCTACCTTATCTGCCACTTTTTGTTCTTGGTCTCTAAGGAGGGTCATCAGCTCAAGTGTCTGCTTTGTCTTAAGATTATCCCATTTTTTCATAAACTCAGCGTCATCTCTGTGTGAATGTGGTAGTACTAGATTCCTTAGGCCTCTCACAGTAATACCCTTTTTAAGATATACATTATAACTCGCCACTTCCCATGATGCTCTGTTATGTTCTTTATAAGTCTGAAAAATATTCACAAACTGTGGTTCAATATTAACTTTATCTGTCACTGGTCTATGTTCATTAGCTTCCGATAGGGTTACTGAAGGGCCTGCAGAACAAAAACAATCGATTGCCTCTGAAGTCAGGGTATCAATTGTTGGTAGACCGATCAATATGGTGGACATGACTACTTTGCTTTTTCAGTCTGATATATCGTGGAGGATCAAGAAAATAGCAAATACTTAATAGAGTACTCGGGGGATTTGTATAGGATACGTGTTCCCTGAACAGGGTTAGGCCCCTAGCGCACTAAAACATAACTTTTATTAGTTCTATTAAAATCAGGTATATCAAAGGTACAGCATTTATAAAACATAAACAGCTGCGTTGGTGTTTGACACTAATGTGTCACATATGTATCATATCACTGGGATGGATCACTTTCAGGTAGATAAAGATTGTACATCTATGTGCATGTGTCATGGAGAGGAAAAGGCTCTCCTCTCCAGCACCTATGCACAGCTAGTACATGCACAAATAGGACCTGCTGATCACACCCTCTTGCACCAAACACAGGTATAATGGACAGTAGGGGATCACACCATGCAAACAGTGTACAAAATTACAAATAACTCGACATGTTTCGGCTAAACGCCTTCGTCCGGAGTGAATACATATATACAGTGCTGTGCATCAAACATATACAGTGCCCCTGCCCCACATAACTGTCAGCATATATAGCCCCTATCAGAGCTGAATGCCGCCCTTAACTCACAGTCTTATATACTGAGCATTTCCTCTCTCCCCTGGGCGTCGCCCAGCAGGGTGTGTCCTACCTGTCCATCATGTAGTATATCTCATTCATTATCCAGGGTTCTCCTATCTCCCCATAGTTCCTCCATATCCCCCCTATTATCTGTGCATATGGCTGCATGTTAAAGCAATCTGATCAGCGCATTTGTCACCTATAAATTTATAGGTGACAAATGCGCTGATCAGATTGCTTTAACATGCAGCCATATGCACAGATAATAGGGGGGATATGGAGGAACTATGGGGAGATAGGAGAACCCTGGATAATGAATGAGATATACTACATGATGGACAGGTAGGACACACCCTGCTGGGCGACGCCCAGGGGAGAGAGGAAATGCTCAGTATATAAGACTGTGAGTTAAGGGCGGCATTCAGCTCTGATAGGGGCTATATATGCTGACAGTTATGTGGGGCAGGGGCACTGTATATGTTTGATGCACAGCACTGTATATATGTATTCACTCCGGACGAAGGCGTTTAGCCGAAACATGTCGAGTTATTTGTAATTTTGTACACTGTTTGCATGGTGTGATCCCCTACTGTCCATTATACCTGTGTTTGGTGCAAGAGGGTGTGATCAGCAGGTCCTATTTGTGCATGTACTAGCTGTGCATAGGTGCTGGAGAGGAGAGCCTTTTCCTCTCCATGACACATGCACATAGATGTACAATCTTTATCTACCTGAAAGTGATCCATCCCAGTGATATGATACATATGTGACACATTAGTGTCAAACACCAACGCAGCTGTTTATGTTTTATAAATGCTGTACCTTTGATATACCTGATTTTAATAGAACTAATAAAAGTTATGTTTTAGTGCGCTAGGGGCCTAACCCTGTTCAGGGAACACGTATCCTATACAAATCCCCCGAGTACTCTATTAAGTATTTGCTATTTTCTTGATCCTCCACGATATATCAGACTGAAAAAGCAAAGTAGTCATGTCCACCATATTGATCGGTCTACCAACAATTGATACCCTGACTTCAGAGGCAATCGATTGTTTTTGTTCTGCAGGCCCTTCAGTAACCCTATCGGAAGCTAATGAACATAGACCAGTGACAGATAAAGTTAATATTGAACCACAGTTTGTGAATATTTTTCAGACTTATAAAGAACATAACAGAGCATCATGGGAAGTGGCGAGTTATAATGTATATCTTAAAAAGGGTATTACTGTGAGAGGCCTAAGGAATCTAGTACTACCACATTCACACAGAGATGACGCTGAGTTTATGAAAAAATGGGATAATCTTAAGACAAAGCAGACACTTGAGCTGATGACCCTCCTTAGAGACCAAGAACAAAAAGTGGCAGATAAGGTAGCGACCAAACTCTGCAGGGAACAGCAGGAATTGTTGAAATTAAGTGAACACCCTGATTTCTCGAAATTTGAAAATAAATTACAAACAAAAGTCGCTTTACATAAAGACGACATTAAGTCGAGAAAACAGAGAAAGTTCATCAGAGACACAGGTGACTTTGACAAGGGTTGTGTGTTTGATTGGAATAAAGGTAAATACCCTGATAATAAGGGTGTAAGTGACACAGAGGGTGACTCTACTGCTACAGAAACAGAGAGTGAGTCCCAATCCGAAACAAACTTCCCAAGGGGACGAAACAGAAAGGGTAGACAAAAACCGAGATCAAAAAAGCCACCCAAAACCCCAAAACCAAAAGCTAACCCCCAATCTGAAACAAGTGAGGCTGAGAACAGTTTTTTATTACAAACCGAACAGCCAACGGGCAATTCCAAATCACTGCCCCGACACTTACGCAACCGAGACAGATGGGGATACACAGGCAGAAAACGGGGAAACCCAGTGAACAACTGGTAGACGATACAATGACCGACCAAACAGACAGATTGAGAGTGATAAATTTGTCCTCCACTACCCTTGATAGCAATGTTACTAGCCTTCTGGAAAAAGGCCTCACATATGTCCCAAACACTGACTTCCAGGCTTTTGAGTGGGTTAAGGACGTCAACTTATTCGCAAGGAAATTAGCATTGCATAAATATTTTGTGAACCCCACAGTGAGGGCCAGAAATGAGGCATCAGCTGAAAATCGGGCCCTGAATGATCTTACTGATTTATTGCAGGAGAACATAGAGGGGACTGGTGTGATGGCACCAACTAGTCAGTTAGACCAAAAAAGTAGGTTCTGTCCATCTATGGCGCAATATACACATATTAACACCTTTATAAATATGGTCACACGCGACCTCAAAAATCTTGAAAAAGAGGTCCAACAGAAAAAATTGTTTAAAAGTGACAACTTGTCCAGGGAAGAAAGGAATGCCCTCGACTTTCTGAGGGCTGAGAAAACCATTGTGGTAAAACCCGCGGATAAAGGGGGGAATATTGTAGTAATGGACAAGGATGTGTATAGGAATATGTGTATGTCGCTATTACAAAATGGGGAACAATACAAATGTTTAAAAGATGATCCGACTGTTAAATTTCAAAAAGAGATGCAAATTTTGCTGGAACACGGGCTGAAATCCCAAGGCCTACACAAGGACGACTTTACGGTACTGAAAAAGTTCGCAGAAACCCCCACAATGGCAGTCTTTTATGCTCTCCCAAAGATTCATAAAAGAAAAAACCCACCACCGGGGAGACCAATAGTCTCCGGGAGGGGGAGCCTAACAGAAAAGCTAAGCATATATACGGATGGTTTCCTCAGGCCGTTTGTGGAAACGTTACCATCGTATATACGGGACACCAAGGATCTGCTGGGGCGTTTACAAGACATCAGAATTCCCGAGACAGCCTTTTTGGCAAGCCTCGATGTTGAGGCCCTGTATAGCAGTATCAGGCATGACCTCGGTATACAAGCCGCGAAACACTTTTTACAGGCGAGAGGCATACACATGAAGGCCCATACAGAGTTCCTGCTCAGGAGCCTGGAGTTCATATTGACCCACAATTTTTTCAGATTCGAGGGATTGGTATACCATCAAGTAAGAGGAAGCGCGATGGGGACGGCGTGTGCCCCATCGTATGCTAATCTCTTTCTCGGGTGGTGGGAAGATGTCATCGTTTTTGGTGAGGATTTGTCGTTCTATACATCACACATCCTCTTTTGGGGGCGTTTTATAGACGACATATTGATTATCTGGGACGGGTCGGTGGACATCTTCAAGGACTTCGTTACGTGTCTAAACAACAATACAATTGGAATGTTCTTTACACATGAGATCAGTAATAACAGTATAAATTTCCTGGATCTCACAGTAACCCTGGAAAAGGATGGAAGCATCCAAACCACAATATACAGGAAACCGACCTCAACAAATTCCCTCCTGCACTGGAAAAGTGCCCACCCGCGATCTCTCAGGGCCGGGATACCAGTGGGTCAATTTTTAAGAGCAAAAAGAAACTGCTCAAAAGAAAGTGATTTTGAGAAGGAAAGTAAAGGTCTTACAGAGAGATTTAAGAGCAGGGGTTTCCCAGATTTTGTTTTGAAAAAAGCATACGACAGGGCGAGAGAGACTGACCGTACGTCACTCCTGAATACGAACAGCCAAAAAATCACAGAGAAAGAGAAGTTCCCGAGATTGATAGGAACGTATACTGCCCAATCCCATCAAATTCATGATATCATCAAGAGGTACTGGCCGATCCTGCATCAGGATAAGGATCTCTGCAAGATTTTGCCCACACGACCTAGTGTGACTTATAGAAGGGCTGAGAACCTAAGGGACAAGCTTGTACACAGCGAATTTAAAAGAGATCTGGTGGAACCAGCCCCAGTACGATCATGGCTACCTCCGAAACCAATTGGCACATACAAATGCGGGAAATGTAAAGCCTGTCAAAATATTCTGCAGACAAAAAACTTCAAGGACTCCAGTGACATTCGCACTTTTAAGATTCTGACATTTATCAACTGTGACACAGAGAGTGTGATTTATGGTGCAATATGCCCGTGCAAAAAATTGTATGTTGGCGAAACAGGGAGGGCCTTCAAATCACGAGTTCTGGAACACGTGGGCGATATCAGGAATAAAAGAGAAACAGCAGTGTCTAGACATATGAGGTCAATTCATGAGGAGGACCCCTTTAACATCAAATTTTTTGGCATTCAGAAAGTCATTAGGAACAGTAGAGGGGGGAACCATGACAAAATCCTCAAGCAGATTGAAGCAAAGTGGATTTTCCGGTTGAATTGTATGGCTCCGAATGGGCTAAATGAGGGGTTTGCGTATGCACCCTTTTTGGACTAGATGCGATCTGTATAGTGTGAATCTAAAAGGATATATGTGTGAGACTGACTCTTCTAAAAATGATATTTTATATGTATATATAGCTTTTTGGTCTGATTTTGGCCCTAATGCAGGGGCCTAGAGCACAGTACTTGTAAACCATGAGCATTGTCCTCTATCCCCCCCTTCTCCCTCTCCCTCCTCCTCCCCCCCTCCTTCCCTGCAGTTTGCCTGAAAAGGTGCCCCCTGTCGAGTGTGTCTCTAATGAATATACCATAAAGCTGTCGGATATATAGATATACAGACGCCTGGGTGGTATTGCGTACCACTTATATAATGAGAGGCACTACCTAGCTTATATAAAAAGAGGGACTCCCGAGGTTAAAATCGGGATGAACAAATATGCATGCCTAACCGTGAGTTATAGGTAACAAATGCGCCGGCCAAGCGGCTTTAGCATACAGCCATATGCGCAGATGAGGTCGCATGATACAGAGCAAAAAGTGGGACTCCCGAGGTAAAACTCGGGGTGAATACCTACAGTTATGCATGCCTGATCACGATTTATAGGTGACAAATGCTCCGATCAGGCCGCTGCAGCACACAACCAGATGCGCAGATAAGGTCGCATGAGACAGAGCAATAAGAGGGACTCCCGAAGTAAAAATCGGGGCGAATATCTAACCGTTATGCATGCCTGATCATGATTTATAAGTGACAAATGCACCGATTAGGCCGCTTTAGCATACAGCCATATGCGCAGATAAGGCCGCATGAGACAGAGCAAAAAGAGGGACTCCCGAGGTTAAAATCGGGATGAACCAATATGCATGCCTAACCGTGAGTTATAGGTAACAAATGCGCCGGCCAAGTAGCTTTAGCATACAGCCATATGCGCAGATGAGGTCGCATGAGACAGAGCAAAAAGTGGGACTCCCGAGGTAAAACTCGGGGCGAATACCTACAGGTATGCATGCCTGATCACGATTTATAGGTGACAAATGCGCCGCTGAGGCCGCTGTAGCACACAACCATATGCGCAGATAAGGTCGCATGAGACAGAGCAAAAAGAGGGACTCCCAAAGCAAAAATCGGGGCGAATACCTACAGTTATGCATGCCTGATCATGATCTATAAGTGACAAATGCACCGATCAGGCCGCTTTAGCATACAGCCATATGCGCAGATAAGGCCGCATGAGACAGAGCAAAAAGAGGGACTCCCGAGGAAAGAATTGGGGCGAATACCTAACAGTTATGCATGCCTGATCACGATTTATAGGTGACAAATGCACCGACCAGGCCGCTGTAGCACACAGCCATATGCGCAGATAAGGTTGCATGAGACAGAGCAAAAAGAGGGACTCCCGAGGTAAAAATCGTGGCAAATATCTAACAGTTATGCACGCCTGATCATGATTTATAGGGGACAAATGGGCCGCTGAGGCCGCTTTAGCATGCAGCCATATGCGCAGATGAAGGTGCATGAGACAGAGCAAAAAGAGGGACTCCCAAAGCAAAAATCGGGGCGAATACCTACAGTTATGCATGCCTGATCATGATCTATAAGTGACAAATGCACCGATCAGGCCGCTTTAGCATACAGCCATATGCGCAGATAAGGCCGCATGAGACAGAGCAAAAAGAGGGACTCCCGAGGAAAGAATTGGGGCGAATACCTAACAGTTATGCATGCCTGATCACGATTTATAGGTGACAAATGCACCGACCAGGCCGCTGTAGCACACAGCCATATGCGCAGATAAGGTTGCATGAGACAGAGCAAAAAGAGGGACTCCCGAGGTAAAAATCGTGGCAAATATCTAACAGTTATGCACGCCTGATCATGATTTATAGGGGACAAATGGGCCGCTGAGGCCGCTTTAGCATGCAGCCATATGCGCAGATGAAGGTGCATGAGACAGAGCAAAAAGAGGGACTCCCGAGGAAAAAATCGGGGCGAATGTCTAACAGTTATGCACGCCTGATCATGATTTATAGGTGACAAATGCGCTGATCAGATTGCTTTAACATGCAGCCATATGCACAGATAATAGGGGGGATATGGAGGAACTATGGGGAGATAGGAGAACCCTGGATAATGAATGAGATATACTACATGATGGACAGGTAGGACACACCCTGCTGGGCGACGCCCAGGGGAGAGAGGAAATGCTCAGTATATAAGACTGTGAGTTAAGGGCGGCATTCAGCTCTGATAGGGGCTATATATGCTGACAGTTATGTGGGGCAGGGGCACTGTATATGTTTGATGCACAGCACTGTATATATGTATTCACTCCGGACGAAGGCGTTTAGCCGAAACATGTCGAGTTATTTGTAATTTTGTACACTGTTTGCATGGTGTGATCCCCTACTGTCCATTATACCTGTGTTTGGTGCAAGAGGGTGTGATCAGCAGGTCCTATTTGTGCATGTACTAGCTGTGCATAGGTGCTGGAGAGGAGAGCCTTTTCCTCTCCATGACACATGCACATAGATGTACAATCTTTATCTACCTGAAAGTGATCCATCCCAGTGATATGATACATATGTGACACATTAGTGTCAAACACCAACGCAGCTGTTTATGTTTTATAAATGCTGTACCTTTGATATACCTGATTTTAATAGAACTAATAAAAGTTATGTTTTAGTGCGCTAGGGGCCTAACCCTGTTCAGGGAACACGTATCCTTTAGCTGCATCACCCCACACAAATAATCCAAACATTTGCATAACGGTTTTCTCCTGTCGCACTCAAAGCGTTTAAGAGTTGCAGCCACTGGGACACGCTCAAGAGGCCACCCTGCGGTGTTAGGGAGTCTTGCCTTGAACTCATTACTGAATAGCTACTGACCCTTACATAATACACAATTATTCTATGGGTCCTTCCTTGGCAAGACAGTTATAGTGTAAACCACACTGAGTGCCCACACTTCAAGTGCGGATACACCAAACATCTGCGGGCCTTTAGCTCAAAACCACATAATTTAGAACACTACCACCTTCAAAAAAGTTAGCCCAGGCCTTGCTTGCCAGTTCTGAAAAATGTCTTTATTGTGAATATCAACCACAGATATGTATCAAAACCACAATTTAAAGGGACTCCGACCAGTGCAGAAACTATGGAAAGATGCATATCATTTTAAAGCTCTCTTTCTCCTCTTTCCAATGATATATAAACATCCGCCCTACGCCTTTTAGTTTTCGCTATTTTCGTGATTGAAATTGCCGCGGCCGCGATTTCGATCGAGAAAATAGAGAAAACTAAAAGGCGTAGGGCGACGATTTAGGTGTCGTCAGAAAGAGGAGAAGGAGAGCTTTAAAATGATATCCATCTTTCCATAGTTACATTGTATTACACAGGGCGACTTTTTCTCAAAGTCAGCAGCTCCATTCAGCAGAAAAAGTCGCCCTGTGTAATACAATATAACTATGGAAAGATGGATATTATTTTAAAGCTCTCTTTCTCCTCTTTCTGACGACACCTAAATTGTCGCCCGACGCATTTGAGTTTTCTATATTTTCGCAATCGAAATCGCGGCCACGCCAATTTCAATCGCGAAAATAGCGAAAACTAAAAGGCGTAGGGTGGCGGTTTATATATTGTTGGAAAGAGGAGAAAGAGAGCTTTAAAATGATATGCATCTTCCCATAGTTTCTGCACTGCTCGGAGTCCCTTTAAAAACCATTAAAAAAGTTTTTAAATTGTGGTTTTGATACATATCTGTGGTTGATGTTCACAATAAAGACATATTTTTGATAACTGGCAAGCGAGGCCTGGGCTAACTTTTTTGAAGGTGGTAGTGTTCTTAGCTACTGACCCTTGCCAGGATTTCGAACTCTGGTATCCTATGTCAAAGGCGGTGCCCTTAACCAGTACACTTTCCAGCCACAAATAATGGTCTGGCTTGGTGTGTGGGAGAAAAGCAGGATAAAAGTGATTTAGAAGATGAGTATATTGTCTTTAGTTTTATTCTCAGGTGTTTGCGAACACCAGTGACTTTGATGCTGGGCATACACGGCTCGTTTTTGAGCCATTTAGATGGCTTGATAGAAAATCTCTGGCATGTCCGATCTCCCGCTCGATCGTTTCGCCGCTCAATTCCTGATAGCAGTGAATGGAACAAGATAAGAAAAAGGAGCGGAAGAGAATCGAGCCGCAAAACAATAGAATGGGAGAATCAAGCAGCAAAAACGAGTCATGAATGCCCAGCAATAAGTCAGTCTGCCTAGCCTAATTATGATTGGTGTAGGGCTCTGCCGACTTATAATTAGAGTTCTCTTTTTAATTATGTTTGAGCAGCAAACTGTATAATTAAGTTAAACTCTGACATAACAGTCAGTAAAAACAAGGTTCTTTTACTTACCATACAGTTATCATTCTTGCTTTTGTGCACAAGCATTATCATAAAGCATTATAGTCTATTTGCAAATCACAAGTTCCCAAAGTACAATTTATCTTCTCTGAAGACTGCCATTGTAATGTACTGCATAGCTGCTGTATTAATATATTAGTGTATCCAGTGAGAAAATGTCTTCTGTGTACACTTTCTGCTTGTGTTCAGCTGAATCACTGCTAGGAATGTTTACTAAAAGGCTGATAAGGAAACATAAACAAGATAATGTAATCACTTCCTCAACTTCTGAAGAAGAAAGTGCTGTGTTTAACGTTGAATGCTGTTCTGCTATCAATTTATTTTTTTTAGTAGTAGGTTTTTTGCTGTAAAGAGTCTTTTAGAGCAAAAAAGAAATGCTGAGTTTAATACCAATACCACTTTAAAGGCACACTGCCTAATTAGGTTTGGGGGATATATTACCTAATTATGTTTCTGGAGGACACAGTGGAATTATTTTTAGGAAGGAAATACTGTCTAATTATGTTTATTAGGGGCCGACACTTTGTCTGATTTGTTTTTTGGAGGATACACTGCTAATTATGACTTTTGGCACACATGCTGCTGAGTTATGTTTGGAAAAAGAGGGTCGATATACTGTCTAATTTTGTTTTTTGCGACCTTAATTATCATCTAAGTATTGGTGGTTTTGGAAAATAATACATACCCTGCGTCTCATATGGCTGTTTGTGTGGTGATTAAGGCCCTATTTTTTTTTCAGGGGGGGAGCTTTATTAATTTTTTTTTTTTTGGGGGGGGGGGGGGGTGTCCAGTGACTTTAATTTTCACCACTGTTTCATTTTATGTGTATTTGGCTCTGCCCACAAGCTGTCATGACTATGCCCACTTTTTACTGATATTCATGTGACCCTAGCCACTCCTGTTAATGGCGCATTGGTCTTTCCTTTTATCCCTCTCCTGGATATCCCTTAGCTACCTCCAGTCCATCCCCAGTCTTGTGCTCTTGCTTGGTTGGTGGCATACACCCCATGACAGACAATTGCTCAGTTATAATATATTAATTCAGCAGCCTGTCTTTCTAGAACCCCTGATCATTTTAACCTGAGGTTCCATCTTTTGTCATGTACTGAGCCAAAATGACCTGAGTTTGTGACAGGTGTCATTTAAATAGTATGTACAGCTCCCATAAGGTGTCCATTAACGGTACATTTTTTTCATTAGATACAATGTTACAATAGAAAGTAATCAGAAGGTAATTATCAATTGTTCCCATAAACAGGGCAATTAGGGCATATCCTCTCTTCTAATTCAAATGTAAAATCCAACATTCCGATCTATTACATTTTCTGATCCAATCGACCATAGAATCATTTTACATTTTACACACTGCTCAGTTTTCTGTACATTTCGATTGTAAAAGAACGCATCTGATGAAAAAATTGGGCAACTTTAATCGTGCATAATAGAAATAAAGGTGCCATATATTTTCCTGTATCATTTGATTTAGATGTGATTCAGTGTTGTGTAGATGGAAGTATGATGAGCATGGAGTACAATGAGTAAAAAGGAAAACACAGTGTGGGTTTACGGGCCCATGACAAATGATACAAAAATTGTAGAACATGCTTTTAATAATTATCTTTAAATAGTCAAACAGGTAAGACAAACATAAAGTCCACGTGTCACGTGAAAATTGTCAATTATCATGTGACTTTTATTATGTTTGTCTTACCTGTTGACTATTTAAAGATTATAATTAACCACTTGAGGACCACAGTCTTTTCGCCCCTTAAGGACCAGAGCCTTTTTCTCCATTCAGACCACTGCAGCTTTATTGTTCGCTCATACAACCTACCACCTAAATGAATTTTACCTCCTTTTCTTGTCACTAATACAGCTTTCTTTTGGTGCTATTTGATTGCTGCTGCGAGTTTTACTTTTTATTATATTCATCAAAAAAGACATGAATTTTGTCAAAAAAATCACTTAACTTTATGTGCTGACATTTTTCAAATAAAGTAAAATTTCCTATACATTTGAACACGAAAGTTATTCTGCTACATGTCTTTGATTAAAAAAAAAACATTTAGTGTATATTTATTGGATTGGGTAAAAGTTATAGCGTTTACAAACTATGATGCCAAAAGTGAATTTTCCCATTTTAAAGCATCTCTGACTTTTCTGAGCACCTGTCATGTTTCATGAGGTGCTAAAATTCCAGGATAGTATAAATACCCCCCAAATGACCCTATTTTGGAAAGAAGACATCCCAAAGTATTCACTGAGAGGCATGGTGAGTTCATAGAAGATTTTATTTTTTGTCACAAGTTAGCGGAAAATGACACTTTGTGAAGGAAAAAAAAAAAAAAAAAAATTCCATTCCTGCTAACTTGTGACAAAAAAAATGAAATCTGCTACGGACTCACCATAGCCCTCTCTGAATACCTTGAAGTGTCTACTTTCCAAAATGGGGTCATTTGTGGGGTGTATTTACTGTCCTGGCATTTTGGGGGTGCTAAATTGTAAGCACCCCTGTAAAGCCTAAAGGTGCTCATTGGACGTTGGGCCCCTTAGCGCACCTAGGCTGCAAAAATGTGCCACACATGTGGTATTGCCGTACTCAGGAGAAGTAGTATAATGTGTTTTGGGGTGTATTTTTACACATACCCATGCTGGGTGGGAGAAATATCTCTGTAAATGACAATCTTTTGATTTTTTTTACACACAATTGTCCATTTACAGAGAGATTTCTCCCACCCAGCATGGGTATGTGTAAAAATACACCCCCAAACACATTAAACTACTTCTCCTGAGTACGGTGATACCACATGTGTGGCACTTTTGTGCACCCTAACTGCGCTAAGGGGCCCAAAGTCCAATGAGCACCTTCAGGCTTTACAGGGGTGCTTACAATTTAGCACCCCCCCCCCCCCCACTTGCCAGGACAGTTAACAAACCCCACAAATGACCCAATTTTGGAAAGCATACACGCTAAGGTATTCCATGAGGGCCATGGTGAGTTTATAGAAAATTTTATTTTTTGTCACAAGTTAGCGGAAAATGACATTTTGTGAAAAAAAAAAAACATTTTCTGCTAACTTGTGACAAAAAATAAAATATTCTATGAAATCACCATGCACCTAACGGAATACTTTGGAGTGTCCTCTCTCCAAAATGGCATCATTCGTGGAGTCTGTCCTGGCATTTTAGGGTCTCTGCAATCATTACATGAATGGCCAGTATTAGGAGTTTCTGCTATACTCCTTATATTGGGCATAAGGGTAATGCACTCTGGGCTGAAAGGAAAAATGAACGTCAAACAATCAATCAACCTTGCTATGTACTAATTTAATTTGTTTTTGGTCAGCTGCTCCCACTTAACGGCCATGCTTTTGGTGTATATGCAGAGCTTCTGTTTGGGTTCAAGGTGCGTTTGTAGTACCATGCTGCCCTCGCTGATAGTAAACAGATATACTTCACTCACTTGATCGCTACCCAAGCCTCCAACCCACGTCGTCTTTTTGCCACCTTCAATGCCCTACTTAACCCCACACCTCCCCCCCCAACCTCCACCCTCTCAGCCACTGACCTATCAAATTACTTTATCAACAAAATTACAATCATCCGGAGGGATATTTCTCTCCTCCACTCTATTGCCCCCGCCTCCCCACCACATCCGACTCCTTCCTCTTTCTCCTCCCTTACCTCCTTCAATCCTGTCACGGTGGAGGAAGTCAACCAGCTGCTGGCAACTTCACCTGCCACTTCCTGCCCCCTAGATCCGGTCCCATCTGATTCTCTGCGCCCACATTTTTCTGATCTGGCCCCTGTCCTCACCCATCTGTTCAACCTCTCCTTCTCCACCGGCATCTTCCCCTCCGTATTCAAACAGGCCACTGTGCTTCCCCTACTAAAGAAATCTTCACTTGACCCTGCTCTGCCATCCAACTACCACCCAATCTCTCTCCTCCCTTTTGCCTCAAAAATTCTTGAACGCCTGGCCCACCAACGCCTGACCAACTTCCTTAACTCCAACTCCCTTCTCGATCCCCTGCAATCTGGTTTTCGCACAGCCCATTCTACAGAAACCGCCCTCACCAAAGTGGTAAATGACCTCGCCCTTGCCAAAGCCGAAGGTAAATACTCCATCCTGGCCCTCCTGGACCTCTCCTCGGCATTTGACACTGTCGACCACTCCCTCCTCCTCCACTCCCTGCAGCTAATGGGCATTCAGGACCTAGCCTTAGCCTGGATCTCCTCCTACCTCTCCAACCGCTCCTTTACAACATTTTTCAATGGCTCCTCATCCACTCCTACACCCCTCTCAGTTGGTGTTCCTCAAGGTTCCGTCCTAGGACCCCTACTGTTCTCACTCTATACTGCCTCAATTGGCAAAATCATCTCCTCCATGGGCTTCAATTACCACCTGTATGCCGACGACACCCAGATATATCTCCACACCCCAGACCTCTCCTCCTCTACCATGGACAAAGTCTCTGCCTGCCTCACATCCATTTCCTCCTGGATGGCTGCCAGGTACCTGAAGCTTAATTTGGACAAGACTGAGCTTCTAATATTCCCACCCCGCACAGCTGCACCCCTCCCAGATCTGCACGTCACTATTGAAAATACTATAATCCACCCTACCTCCCAAGCCCGCTGTCTAGGCGTTACTCTGGACTCTGAACTTTCCTTTACCGCCCACATCCAAGGTATTGCCAGATCCTGCAACTTCCACCTCCGCAACATCTCCAAGATCCGCTCCTACCTGTCCCCTGACACCACTAAACTCCTTATCCACGCCCTTGTCATCTCCCGCCTAGACTACTGCAATTCTCTTTTATCTGGCCTCCCCTCTAACCGTACTGACCCACTTAAATTGGTAATGAATGCGGCAGCCAGACTGATACATTCTTCTCACCGCAGCGCCTCTACAACTCCGCTCTGTAAAGCACTACACTGGCTCCCCATCAGCTTTAGGATCAATTTCAAAATCCTGTGCTTTGCCTACAAATCAGTGCACAAGACCTGCCCAACCTACATCTCTGATCTGGTCCACAGGCACATACCAGCCCGCCCCCTCCGATCCTCCAATGACCTGCGCCTAGTCGCACCACGCATAACTCAGTCACACGCACGATTGCAGGACTTCACCAGGGCCGCCCCTACTCTCTGGAACTCTCTCCCACCAGCCGTCAGACTCGCCCCCACCTTTAATTCCTTCAAACAAGCTCTCAAGACTCACCTCTTCACGCTCGCATACCCCCCTACACCAGCACCATAATATGTTCTGTTAGACCCCCTCTCAAAAGACGCACCTATTGTCTCCACCCCACCCTTTAGATTGTAAGCCTCCGGCAGGGCCCTCCTCCCTAACGTATCCAGCTTGATTATGCAATCTTACTCGCAACCACCCCTCTTGTAGACTCGAACAGTCTCTATTTTGACCTATGATACTGTATTGTTATCAAATCATTTGCATGATCTTGTTTTGTTGTGAGTTTTCGTATGTTCTACCTCTATGTTAACCCATTTATCTATTGTGCAGCGCTGCGTAAGATGTTGGCGCTTTATAAATACAATAAATAATAATAATAATAATAGTTTCTGGGGGGGCTCAGCGCACCTCTGATTGGAGGCCATTCGGAGGCGGCCTGGTGTTGCGCTGATCCACCTTTTGCGCAATTTTCAATTTTCGATTTTATTTGATTAGCCGCACCCAGGCTATGCATATACATAGGTTAGGATTTAGTTAGTGTTAGGCCCCTCCCATGGAGGATCAACTTCTTCGCAGTGGGAGGGACGAGTACTTAATAGGTTGCATGCAAGCTGTTACAGGAAACTAACATCCTCCTCCAGTGGTAGACAGGTCATGTGTATGCTCGGTGTGCATTATATCCCACAAGTGGGGCTTGCACTCTTTTGCAGGTAGGCACTTGCCTGTTTTTAAGTAGCGCTGTTCATTTCCTTGCTATTTACCAATTTAATTCGTTTTTGGTCAGCTGCTCCCACTTAACGGCCATGCTTTTGGTGTATATGCAGAGTGTTTGGGTTCAAGGTGCGTTTGTAGTTTCTGGGGAGGCTCAGCGCACCTCTGATTGGAGGCGGCCTGGTGTTGCGCTGATCCACCTTTTGCGCAATTTTCAATTTTTGAGTTTTATTTGAGTTTGTATTATATCCCACAAGTGGGGCTTGCACTCTTTTGCTGGTAGGCACTTGCCTGTTTTTAAGTAGCGCTGTTCATTGCCTTGCTAAATACCATAAGAGTAGCATTCGGCCTAGTAATGAACTGTGTCGCCATAGACTAACATGACTTCCGGGCCGATCGATATTGCCACAGAAGCCACGCAGTAACGTAGGCATGCACTAGTGTTAAGTCAAGCACTTCCGGCGTAGGGGGGGGACCTCAAAGTGTGACTTTTGCTAGGCATTTTGCCCTAACGCATCGCAGCAGTGTGAAATAGCACTGAGAGACCCTTGTGTACCTACCGCTGTGTGTGGAGTTCCCTACTCTCTAATAGTGTACCTGCTCGTGGTACCTCTCAAAACACTCCCCTAGGCATAGGCCAGGCTGGTCAGGACAGGTGGGACAATAAACAGTGGTGTCACGCCTTATTCCATCCCTGCTGCAGACACGACAACGTTTTCTTCGGATTCGGTGACCTGGGGTACTCGGAATTGGATAGGCGTAATGCCTTCCATGCAGCCGGCTAGTTGCATCTTGGGGTTGGGCCACGGCACCTCCTGGATACAGGAGTTCTATCACGATCTGTTTATTAAATTGAATAAACGATCCAGTTCTCCCAGCCTTACTGTAGAGAACAAAGCTGTTGTAAATTGCCAATTGAATGAGGTAAAAAGACAGTTTTTTATACCAGCGTCTTGTTTTTCGGGCAACTAAATAGGGCGCTAACCTCTGGTCATTGAAGTCCACCCCTCCCATGTTAGTATTATACTCGTGGACGACAAGGGGTTTTTCAATGACCTCAGTTCGCCGTTGAATTTCAACTGTCGTGTCTGCGTGAATGGTGGACAGGAAGTAAACCTCCCTCTTGTCCTTCCATTTCACCGCAAGCAGGTCGTCAGCACACAAGGCGGCCCTCTGCCCCCGTTCAAGTCTGGTGGTAATGAGCCATTGGGGGAAGCCCCGGCGACTAGGCCGCGCGGTGCCACAGTATCGGATTTTTTCTATTTTTAAGTGCTGAAAGAGGGCCACACTTTTGTAATAATTGTCCATAAAAAGATGGTACCCCTTCTGGAACAAGGGTGACACCATGTCCCACACAATTTTTTCCACTGCTCCCCAGGTAGTCAGGGCATCCGACCAGCTCCAATTTTGAGTCTTTTCCCTCATAGACCCTAAAATAAGATGTATAGCCTGTGGCCCTTTCACAGAGCTTATACAGTTTCACCCCATACCGGGCGCGCTTGCTTGGGATGTACTGTTTGATGCGAAGGCGCCCGGTAAAGCGTATGAGGGACTCGTCTACGCAGATGTCCTGGTCAGGGGTATAAGCATCTGCAAATCTGGATGACAGGTGGTCTATGAGGGGTCGAATTTTGTGGAGCCGGTCAAAAGCAGGGTGGTCACTTCGATGACAGGTTTCGTTGTTATTGAAGTGCAGGAAGCGCAGGATGTTCTCAAATCGTGTCCTGGACATGGCAGCAGAGTACAAGGGAACATGATATGCTGGATCCGTAGACCAATAAGACCACAACACATTCTGCTTTACTAGTCCCGTGTGAAGGAGAAGGCCCCAAAAAATTTTAATTTCGGAAACTTGGACTGGTTTCCACCGAAAGGCTGGGCAAGGAACTTTTCCGGATTGGCGGTTATATATTGTGTGGCCTTACGGTTGGTCTCTGCCACAATTAAGTCTAAGAGATCCTGGGTGAAGAACAGATAGGAAAAGTCTAGGGCTGATCCTAGATTATCTGTCTCCACCTGGACTCCAGACTGGGCGGTGAAAGGGGGAAGTACGGGTGCGGCGGAATCAGGGGATTGCCAATTTGGGTTTGCCAGCACCTCTGGTAAACTAGGGGTAGTACGGGCCCGTCTTCTTGGTGGCTGCGACTGGGATCTTACTGCACGTGCCACCGAACCAGTTTCAACTTCCATGCTGGTGCTCGCCACTTCACCAGGGTCTATGGAAGTACTGGTTCTAGGTCCAGGAGATGTTGTGCTGCTGGTGCCTGCCCCACCATGAAATCTCAGACCAGCACGAACACCACTCTGCTGCCCTTGAGGCCGATCCTGCGCCACCTGCGGTCCAACAACATGGGTGTGGTACGCCTGGCTCTAGCCGGGACCTCAACCTCGTCATCCCTATCGGTCAGTGAGCCACTGCTCAATTCAGGTTCAAACTCTGACCCGGAAGATTCGTCGAATGAGGCGTCCCAATCGTCCTCATCCGACTGGGCCATGTACCTGAGAACCTCATCATCGGAATACCCCTTTCTTGCCATGGTGGACTGCTAAATTTAGGGGGTATTCCTCTGAGACTACCCAGAAAAAAAGAGCACCTACCTAGCAAAAGGGAGTATTTGAGAGGTAGAAAGCTGTGGTCACTGAGTTTTGATAAAAAAATCAAAACTGATGTTTACAGTGCCACAGCTATTGTACAGTGTTTTTTGCAGTGATCAGGGAAAAAAAAATTCTGTCACTGCGGTGGGGCGGGCTGAATGCAAGTGCAGGCGAACGATCAGGCCTAATCGGGCAAACACTGCTTTTTTTTGTGGATCCTAGTGACCCTAATAGATCTGACTGCGATCAGTAATGATCACTTACAGATACTATATAGTACCAATGTTGATTAGCGACAGTGATGACGCTAATTAGTGACTGTGGTGCAGTGGGCTGAGCACTAACTGACACTTACAAAGGGGCCTAGCTAACTGGCCTAACTGCTAACACTAGTGATACTAAAAAAGTGACAGTTTTCACTAATCACTGTTTTTAGATCACTAGAATAGTGACAGGGGGGTGGTGGCGAGTCGGGAATCAGAGGCAATCAGAAACAATCACAGGACAATCAAAGGCAATCACAGGGCAATCGCAGGCCAATCACAGGGCACTCAATTCACGGGACAATCAAAGCCAATCATGGACCAATCAAGGCCAATCAAAGGCCAATCAAAGCCAATCACAGGGCAATCAAACCAATCACGGCACAATCAAAGCCAATCACAGGCCAATCAAACCAATCACGGGACAATCAAAGCCGATCACGGGACAATCAAAGCCGATCACGGGCCAATCACAGGCCAATCACAGGGCAATCAAAGCCAATCACGGGACAATCAAAGCCAATCACGGGACAATCAAATACAATTACAGCACAATCAAATAGAATGTCAGCACAATCAAATTGAATGTCAGCACAATCAAATACAATTACAGCACAATCAAATACAATGCACTGGGAAGGTGATTGGGGGGAGGGGGGGTCTGAGGGCGATCTGAGGGTGTGGGGGGGTTGATTAGGTGCCCGCACAGGGCAGACTGGGTCCTGATCTGGTGGGTGGCAGACACAGGGGGAGACGATAGGAGATCAGTGAGGGATTACAGGGGGGAATAGATGTAAACAATGCACTGGGGAGGTTACCAGGAGGGGGGGTCTGAGGGTCTGGGTGGGTGATCAGGTACCCCCAAGTGACAGTTTAGGGTCTGCTCTGATGGGTGGTGGTGACAAGAGGTGATAGGCAGGTGATCAGTGGGTAAAGCAGCTGTATACAAATGTATACAGTATACAGGGGGGTGGTCTGGGGGAGGGGATCTGAGGGTAGGGGGGGGTGATCAGGGGACCCTAGGGGGCAGTTAGGGACCTAATCTAGGGGATAGCATCGCTAGATAGTGACAGGGAGTGATTGATGGGTTTTTATGGGGGTGCTTGGGTGTGCTGGGGTGATCAGGGGTGGTTCTGAGGGCTGGGGTGGGCGATCGGGGGGTCTGGGTGGGCTAAAGTGTGTGTGTTTGGTGTCTCTTACTGTGCTGCCGTCCTCTCTGATGGTCGCACGACGAGTGACCATCAGCGGAGGAGGCAGCCAGTATAATACACTTTGTTACAATAACAAAGTATATTATACTCCTCTGATTGGCCCGATCGCCGCATTTGAAACCCGCCGGCGCTGCTAATTGGCCGGCGGGTTTCCGAGCAGGGTGGGCGGAGCCTATTGCCAGCGGCGATCACGTCATTGATGACGCGATCGCCGCACAGCCACCGCTGATGCCGCCCCCGCCGATGGGCGTATTGCGGTCGTTTGGGCCCGGTCTTTGCCGCCGCCCATCGGCTGGGGGCGGTCCTCAAGTGGTTAAAAGCACGTTATACTTTTTTTGTATCATTTGTTATGGGCCCTTAAATTGTGCCAGAGATGAATGTAATTAAAAGATTTATACATACCTGGGGCTTCCTCCAGCCCCATCCGCACGGATCGCTCCCACGTCGCCGTCCTCAGTCTTCTCCTTCTTCTGCACCGGGTCCTGTTAGTTCGGCCAGTCTGAGCTAGTGCAGTGCGCTCCCTCCGTCTCCCTCTGGTGGAAAATAGTACTACTCTCCGCTGTGGAGTGCGCACAGCGCTTGCGTCAGACTAGCCGCGACTGGCCGAACTAACGGGACACGGTGCAGAAGAAGACTGAGGACGGCGGCATGGGAGCGATCCGTGCGGATGGGGCTGGAGAAGCCCCAGGTATGTATGAATCTTTTTTTTTTTTTTTTTTTTTTTTTTTTTTATTACATTCGACTCTGATTTCCTTTAAACCCACACCGTTTTCTTTTTTGCTCATTGTATTCCTGTGAACTGATCAACGGGTGACCAATTATATTACTCTAAATTATTATAGATTACGATGAGCATGGGCTAAGTGAACGGTCATGTTTTGTTCCAATCTTAGAATGAAAAGCGACAAATACTTAAGAGGTTAAATCAGAACCTCAAAGCTCAGGAAGAAGTTGGATGTGCACTAAAGAATGTTGAAGAAAAGAGCCAGAAGACTGATGCGGAGGACCAGCTGCAAAGCGGGGAGCCGGTAGCTGGTGATCGGAAGAAGTGGCAAGCAGAAGCCCCCCCTGTGATTCCCCTCTCGCAGTTTACACTTGTAGAGGACACTTTCTTCCCAGCTGAAGGTAAGCCGACATAAACTAGCTGGAATTCTGGAATACTTGATGTTTTATTCACACTCCTGTAATGTAGCCCTGATAAATCAAGCTATTTGCGTCTTTGGCTTATTATGGGATGTGCTGGTAACATCTTCTGCTTTGAAATCAGTGTTGCGCTCTGCTGTAAAAACCACATTTAAAATTCTAAAAGAAAAAATACTGTGCAGAGGACACAAATCTTTTGAGTTAATGTTTTGGGTACATGTTATGCACACAACACAATCCTCAAAAACTGAGGCTTTTTTTCGAACAGTTTCTCTATTTATTCTTCATTCACAATATCTTCAAAAATTGCGGACAAGACGTATGGATACAAGTTCAGAGTTCCATCACAAAAAGACTGCCTGACACGTGTTTCACGGCCAATAGCCGCTTCCTCAGAGGCACACTATATGCAAACATCGACAATGGACCAAGACAAGTGACGCTGCAATCTGTAATCTATGAGCGCAGCTTCTCCATAGATTACAGATTGCAGCGTCACTTGTCTTGGTCCATTGTCTGTTTGCATACAGTGTGCCTCTGAGGAAGCGGCTATTGGCCGTGAAACACGTCAGGCAGTCTTTTTGTGATGGAACTCTGAACTTGTATTCATACGTCTTGTCCGCAATTTTTGAAGATATTGCGAATGAAGAATAAAACTGGAAGAAACTGTTCGAAAAAAACCCCAGTTTTTGAGAATTGTGTTGTGTGTAACGTGCAGGGATGGAACAGACTTACCTAATTTTATTGTGGCTATAGTACATTTTACACATGCTTCCCTTCAGGTGTTACGATTGGTGGCGTAATAAATCTGGAAGCAGGAGATCACCAGAGGCGTGAATGGGGCAAGAGTCCACCAGAATCTGTGGTGAAAATACTAGGCGAAGCAAAGCTCCAACTCCAGACAGAGCTAATAAAAGACATCACTGGTAAGAGAAAGCAATGGGCTGAAACTCATGGAAGCCTGGGGAAAAAGTACAATTAGACCCAATGAACTCCAAAGGAGTAACCTTTTTACCATTGCAAACTACCAAAATCTTCCCGAGTCCCTTTTCCTCTCCCTATTGTACAGTACACCCTGTTTGGCTATAGTTGAAAAGCATGTCTGTATATTTTAATTACTAGGTGGAGGAGCCCAAAAAAATATAAAATAATTAAAAATAGTCTCAAAAGGATAGGTAAAGTTGGCTTACCTCCTTCAGAAGATACACATCAGGCTTATTTGGTGGAAAGTTTTAATTTTATTTGCATAAAAACACAAGTACAATGTATTTTGTGGGGATGTCCAGCTTCATCAGGTCTGACGGTAAAATGCCAACACCCGGGATTTGTAGCAGCTTGAGTGCTCTGTAGCATGTCTGCATAGTGCTCATTCCCACACCTTTACAGTCAGCTCAGCCCTGTGGTTCCTGCTTACATAATCCATAAGTGTTTACAGATTCTGCTTTAGCGTGCTTACCAGTGTCTTTGGTATGCAAGTATTGTCGCCCATTGAGGCAGGTTTGTCCCAGTAATTATAAATTGTAAATACCTTAATTGTAATTGTAAAATTGATTATCCTGTTTATAATTTTATGATAAACCTCTTATATGGTAAAAAGAAGTCTATAGATAATCTTTATTAAAAGACAAAAGGCGTTCCGGCAGAAAGTTTAAGAAATGTGGTTTAAGAAATGATTATTAAAGGACCACTCCAGCAAGAAAATAATGCAGTTAAAATATGACAGAAGCCACAGGTTTTGGACTAGTTCATCTCCTCAGGAGGGATTCTCAGGGTTTTCTTTATTTTCAAAAGCATTTCCTGAATGGCAGTTTAACTGCCAAAATTAAAAGATACTTGCCAGCCTCCCTTCTCACTTGCTCACTATTATGTCAGTTAGACTTAGCAACTGTCATTCAGGAAATGCTTAGGCTGGGTTTCCACTTTCCACTCGCAAAAGCTGAAGTGCTGCCGCGCGTCTTGTAGGATACGCGGCAGCACTTCCTCTTCTGTGAGTGTGCAGCTGAATTTCGGAAGCCGTGCCATGCACAGCTATGGGATTTGCTGCCACTCGCACCAAAACTGACAGCAATGTTGGCCGAATCTGCAAGTGAATGGCAAGTGATTCGGCCGGTGACACCATTATTCCCTATGGCAGAGTTCCCCCACGCGATTTGCCTGCGGGAAAACTTTAGATTTGGCCCAATTTCTGCGCTAGTGGAAACGGGCCCTTCTGAAAACAAAGAAAATCGTGAAAATGCCCTATGAGGAGATGAACTAGTCCAAAACCTGTCAGTTCTGTCAGATTTTAACTGCTTACTTTTTTTTTTTTTTTTCTGGATGGGTCCTTTAATGATGATTTCTATAACACTGTCATCTTCTGTAGCACTGTACATTGCATTTCTTTGTCCTCAGCAACAAACTGGATTATTGACAACCCTAAATTGCTGTGATGGAATCGTTTTGTGATGGAGGTAGAATTATCTTTGCCCCACCATGCATCTATGTTCTTACCCACCAGTGTGTCTTGCCTTTGCTAAACTTTATTCAAAACAGAAAGAAAAAAACTACCATCACTGACATGCTGGAACTACGGTACTTTGATTTGCAGGTTCTCCAAGTTCTACAAAAGATGAAGAGGAATCCTCTCTGCAAGATAATGAGACGAGTAAAAGCCCTCCCGTGAATCCCGATTCTTTAATCTCACCTGAAGCAGAGAGAGTGCCGGAAGTTGAAAGTCCGGACTCCTTAGGGATGGTTTCTGTGGTTGCTACTTCAGACAAGGATGAAGACCAACTTTCTGGTAAGGGATAGATTTAACTATTAGGGAAAGGAGCAGATTTAGTGACAAGATTCATACAGTTGTGATGTATAGAGGCACATGGAGATCATTTACAAATAATTTTTCTGTAGAATACTTGGGGGTGGTCTGTGAAATTAGATTTAATGTGCGTTACAGGTTACTGCAGAGCTGTGCACTTTGCACCATAAACTAGGTATATCAACTTGTAAATATTTAACTTATGTCCTTTCTTGCACCAATTCTGTAAAGTTTGAATCTTCTGTCTGAAAGCAAAAGAGAAAAAGAAAAACCATGATCTCTTAGGCACAAAGCTGTAATGGAATGTATATAGGTTTAAAACCATACAGGAAACCGCATGCATCATAGTCAGACAAGATACTGTACATCGTTACGGGCAGAAACACTCTCTGTACTGTGAATGGTAACGGGCATAACAATAACCATTCCTCCTCCCGCTCCCCACCTGCATGCAGAGTAGCAGTGTAATATTTACCTGCTCCAGGACTGTGGGTCTTCTCCATGCGGCTGTTTCTGCTGACACTTGTTAACTGCCGATCACATGACAGAGGTGAGTCATGTGATGAAGATTCAGAGGATGGCAGCAGAGATTGTGCGCCTGTGATGCATGGAGGAGACCAGCAGCACTTGAGCTATATTTTTGTTTTATTCTTTATTGGCTGGTTGCACTTGTGGGGGAGGGGGGTTGAGGGGTATATGGATCCAGGGGGCCTCATGCTATCTTTTTGCAAGTGGGGGGGGGGCATACATTCTGTGCCTCTGAATGATAACATGAAAGTCAATGGGCTCTCATATTACTAAACAGCTTACACCCCATGTGCTGTATGTCATAGCTGACAGCACCGCACATAGTGTGACGAGCCCTGAGTCTCCTTTTAGATTTCTTCTGAAATAGTGTAACCACTAAGTGTAGTATGACACTATGCAATTATCATTCCCCCATTCATTTATCGGAGGTTTTCCTGATCGCTCTTTCTATCAATAAACTGAATGTAATCAAACAGTTGGACGTGTTGCGCAGGGGTGAGCCTGGGGTGCCTGGCACCTGGGTGCAAGATTTTCTCTGGCGCCTATGGGAGTGGTTAAATTAACCGCGCCCAACCACATAACCACACCCATGTCCTGCCTAATCACACCCACACCTTCCACCTCTTTACGCATGCATGTGATACCCCATTCCTACCCCCCTTCCATGGGCTTGCTCCTGGCTGGCTTTGGCTTCCTGCGAGTCTGCTGGTCTCTGGACTGACTCAGGCTGAGAGGCTCTGCGAGTGCGACGCAGTCACACACTGCATATTTATGGCTGCCTGCGGCCACCCTACTCTCGCTCGCTGACATCGGCTCCTCCCCCCTGCCAAGCCCAAGGTGGGCTGCCTGTATCTTTCCCGTTGCGCCACACAGCCAGTGTTGCCAACCTTTCACGTTATTTTTTACTGACAAATACCTAAAAATTTACTGACAAAAGATTTTTACTGACAAAATTTCCCCACTAAATCCACATAGGAGACAGCTTTTCCCCATGTAAATGCACATAACAAGAGACCGCTTTTCACCAGTAAATGCACATAACAAGAGACCGCTTTTCACCAGTAAATGCACATAACAAGAGACTGCTTTTCACCAGTAAATGCACATAACAAGAGACTGCTTTTCACCAGCAAATGCACATAATGACAAACAGCCAGTGTCCTCAGAATATATAGCCAGGGATATATGTCCCCAGTATATGTAGGCAGGGGGCATATGTCCCCAGTATATGTAGGCAGGGGGTATATGTCCCCAGTATATGTAGGCAGGGGGTATATGTGCCCACTATATGTAGGCAGGGGGTATATGTGCCCAGGATATGTAGCCAGGGGGTATATGTGCCCAGGATATGTAGCCAGGGGGTATATGTGCCCAGGATATGTAGCCAGGGGGTATATGTGCCCAGGATATGTAGCCAGGGGGTATATGTGCCCAGGATATGTAGCCAGGGGGTATTTGTGCCCAGGATTTGTAGCCAGGGGGTATTTGTGCCCAGGATATGTAGCCAGGGGGTATTTGTGCCCAGGATATGTAGCCAGGGGTATTTGTACCCAGGATATGTAGCCAGGGGGTAGTAGTGCCCAGGATATGTAGCCAGGGGGTATTAGTGCCCAGGATATGTAGCCAGGGGGTATTAGTGCCCAGGATATGTAGCCAGGGGGTATTAGTGCCCAGGATATGTAGCCAGGGGGTATTAGTGCCCAGGATATGTAGCCAGGGGGTATTAGTGCCCAGGATATGTAGCCAGGGGGCATTAGTGCCCAGGATATGTAGCCAGGGAGTATTAGTGCCCAGGATATGTAGCCAGGGGGTATTAAGTGCCCAGGATATGTAGCCAGGGGGTATTAAGTGCCCAGGATATGTAGCCAGGGGGTATTAAGTGCCCAGGATATGTAGCCAGGGGGTAATATGTGCCCAAGATATGTAGCCAGGGGGTAATATGTGCCCAGGATATGTAGCCAGGGGGTAATATGTGCCCAGGATATGTAGCCAGGGGGTATTAGTGCCCAGGATATGTAGCCAGGGGGTATAAAGTGCCCAGGATATGTAGCCAGGGGGTATTAAGTGCCCAGGATATGTAGCCAGGGGGTATTAAGTGCCCAGGATATGTAGCCAGGGGGTATTAAGTGCCCAGGATATGTAGCCAGGGGGTATTAAGTGCCCAGGATATGTAGCCAGGGGGTATTAAGTGCCCAGGATATGTAGCCAGGGGGTATTAAGTGCCCAGGATATGTAGCCAGGGGGTATTAAGTGCCCAGGATATGTAGCCAGGGGGTATTAAGTGCCCAGGATATGTAGCCAGGGGGTATTAAGTGCCCAGGATATGTAGCCAGGGGGTATTAAGTGCCCAGGATATGTAGCCAGGGGGTATTAAGTGCCCAGGATATGTAGCCAGGGGGTATTAAGTGCCCAGGATATGTAGCCAGGGGGTATTAAGTGCCCAGGATATGTAGCCAGGGGGTATTAAGTGCCCAGGATATGTAGCCAAGGGGTATTAAGTGCCCAGGATATGTAGCCAGGGGGTATTAAGTGCCCAGGATATGTAGCCAGGGGGTATTAAGTGCCCAGGATATGTAGCCAGGGGGTAATATGTGCCCAGGATATGTAGCCAGGGAGTAATATGTGCCCAGGATATGTAGCCAGGGGGTATTAGTGCCCAGGATATGTAGCCAGGGGGTATAAAGTGCCCAGGATGTGTAGCCAGGGGGTATTTGTGCCCAGGATATGTAGCCAGGGGGTATTTGTGCCCAGGATATGTAGCCAGGGGGTATTTGTGCCCAGGATATGTAGCCAGGGGGTATTTGTGCCCAGGATATGTAGCCAGGGGGTATTAAGTGCCCAGGATATGTAGCCAGGGGGTATTAAGTGCCCAGGATATGTAGCCAGGGGGTATTAAGTGCCCAGGATATGTAGCCAGGGGGTATTAAGTGCCCAGGATATGTAGCCAGGGGGTATTAAGTGCCCAGGATATGTAGCCAGGGGGTATTAAGTGCCCAGGATATGTAGCCAGGGGGTATTAAGTGCCCAGGATATGTAGCCAGGGGGTATTAAGTGCCCAGGATATGTAGCCAGGGGGTATAAAGTGCCCAGGATATGTAGCCAGGGGGTATTAAGTGCCCAGGATATGTAGCCAGGGGGTATTAAGTGCCCAGGATATGTAGCCAGGGGGTATTAAGTGCCCAGGATATGTAGCCAGGGGGTATTAAGTGCCCAGGATATGTAGCCAGGGGGTATTAAGTGCCCAGGATATGTAGCCAGGGGGTATTAAGTGCCCAGGATATGTAGCCAGGGGGTATTAAGTGCCCAGGATATGTAGCCAGGGGGTATTAAGTGCCCAGGATATGTAGCCAGGGGGTATTAAGTGCCCAGGATATGTAGCCAGGGGGTAATATGTGCCCAGGATATGTAGCCAGGGAGTAATATGTGCCCAGGATATGTAGCCAGGGGGTATTAGTGCCCAGGATATGTAGCCAGGGGGTATAAAGTGCCCAGGATATGTAGCCAGGGGGTATTTGTGCCCAGGATATGTAGCCAGGGGGTATTTGTGCCCAGGATATGTAGCCAGGGGGTATTTGTGCCCAGGATATGTAGCCAGGGGGTATTAAGTGCCCAGGATATGTAGCCAGGGGGTATTAAGTGCCCAGGATATGTAGCCAGGGGGTATTAAGTGCCCAGGATATGTAGCCAGGGGGTATTAAGTGCCCAGGATATGTAGCCAGGGGGTATTAAGTGCCCAGGATATGTAGCCAAGGGGTATTAAGTGCCCAGGATATGTAGCCAGGGGGTATTAAGTGCCCAGGATATGTAGCCAGGGGGTATTAAGTGCCCAGGATATGTAGCCAGGGGGTAATATGTGCCCAGGATATGTAGCCAGGGAGTAATATGTGCCCAGGATATGTAGCCAGGGGGTATAAAGTGCCCAGGATATGTAGCCAGGGGGTATTAGTGCCCAGGATATGTAGCCAGGGGGTATAAAGTGCCCAGGATATGTAGCCAGGGGGTATTTGTGCCCAGGATATGTAGCCAGGGGGTATTTGTGCCCAGGATATGTAGCCAGGGGGTATTTGTGCCCAGGATATGTAGCCAGGGGGTATTAAGTGCCCAGGATATGTAGCCAGGGGGTATTAAGTGCCCAGGATATGTAGCCAGGGGGTATTAAGTGCCCAGGATATGTAGCCAGGGGGTATTAAGTGCCCAGGATATGTAGCCAGGGGGTATTAAGTGCCCAGGATATGTAGCCAAGGGGTATTAAGTGCCCAGGATATGTAGCCAGGGGGTATTAAGTGCCCAGGATATGTAGCCAGGGGGTATTAAGTGCCCAGGATATGTAGCCAGGGGGTAATATGTGCCCAGGATATGTAGCCAGGGAGTAATATGTGCCCAGGATATGTAGCCAGGGGGTATAAAGTGCCCAGGATATGTAGCCAGGGGGTATTTGTGCCCAGGATATGTAGCCAGGGGGTATTTGTGCCCAGGATATGTAGCCAGGGAGTATTTGTGCCCAGGATATGTAGCCAGGGGGTATTTGTGCCCAGGATATGTAGCCAGGGGGTATTTGTGCCCAGGATATGTAGCCAGGGGGTATTAGTGCTTAGGATATGTAGCCAGGGGGTAATATGTGCCCAAGATATGTAGCCAGGGGGTAATATGTGCCCAGGATATGTAGCCAGGGGGTAATATGTGCCCAGGATATGTAGCCAGGGAGTAATATGTGCCCAGGATATGTAGCCAGGGAGTAATATGTGCCCAGGATATGTAGCCAGGGGGTATAGGGTCCCCGTTTAAGTATTGAGTGACAGGAGCGCACCCAACCCTCCCCTCCCGCCGCCGCTGCTCCCCCCTCACCTTGCAGCAGCTTCAGACCTCAATCAGCGGGCGACCCGACCAGTAAGAAGGCGCCGGACGCACCCGCTCTATATGCGGAAGTGATGTCACTTCCGCATATCAGTGCGGCGTGCAAGATCCTAGCGCCCGCCCGCCTGCCTGATCGAGGTCTGACACGGCGGCGCCGGCGGCTAGAGGGAGGGAGGGAGCGGCGGCCACAGGGGGAGAGCGGCGGCCGGGCGGCGCCTCTCAGAGGCAGGCGCCTGGGTGCCTTGCACCCGCAGCACCCACCCAGGCTCGGCCTTGGTGTTGCGCGCCGTAGATTATTGTGTGTGGCCAAACTTGCATAAAATAATAACCTCAGCACTTGCTCTGATGCAAGAATGCATCCAAATCCCTCTAGCATGGCTATGGGGATTCACATGCATGGTGCGATTCTTTTTTTTTTTTTTCCACCTCACGAGAATTCGGTTTCCAGCCTATTGATTTCAATAGGCTGTGTTTCCTTATCCAAATTTGTGTACAGGGAAATGCTGTAAGTAATATTTTATTGCTGTCTGTGTCCCCACTGAAGGCATTCACCTCTGTCTTATTTTAAAGAACCTTGTCAGCAGTACCAAACAAATGGCGTAATCTCATCCAAAGCCCAGACAGCAATGGCCTCCTAATGCTGGGCATACACGAGTCGATCCGGCGGCTCGATTAGCCGCCGGATCGACTCCCGCCGCATCCCCGCTCATCCGCACGTGCGCCCGGATCGATTCCCGCTCATCCCGCCGGCGCTTCTTATCTTCCACTCGATTTGCCGCTATTGTCCGCCCACGGGTATCTAGCGCGGAATCAATCCCCGCGGTGATCGGACACGTCGGATATTATCAATCGAGCCACCCTCGACGCCGTGTTTGCCCAGCATAACAGTGACTCTGATGCTTTCCCAATTTATGCAAAAATGACCATCCTTGCAGTATTTGTTAACATTCTCCATTCGTAAAACTGTATTCACTGTATTCTAAGTATAGGTCAGTAGTTAAAACTTGGTTCACACAGCACAGATCAAAAACTGATCATGTAAAAACCTTTTCAAAAGAATCAGTTTGTTACATTTGGGCACCAGTTTTTCATCCATGTGTTCTGTTATGTGTCATTCCCCCCGCCCCCCGCCGTCGCCGTTGGCCTCCGCTTTGTCTGTCCGATCCAAAATTATCGCAAACTACCCAAACTTGCGTTCCTTTCATTGTAAAGGAATGTATGGATTTGTTCTGAATGGATGGATCCTATTGCTTTGCATAGATTCCTTTTGGATCTGTTCTGTTTCGTTCCTCTAAGTGGAACGGTTTTTGTGCCAATGTGAACTGAGCCTAAAATTAGTTCTGACTTTTTTTTTTTTTTTTTTTTTTTTTGAAGCACCCATGATTGTACTATTATTATATACTACCAGTAACTCCTTTGACAATTTGTTTAGCATTTATTTTGTGCCATAATTAGATAGAAGAGTACTTGCATTCCTAGCTTCTTTGTACAAAAATAAATATTGTACCATTTTAGCCAGTAGCTAGTCAAAATATTGTGTTCTTCATAGGGGACTCTAACACCAAGTGTCATCACTCTTACATTTTGTCCTTTTGCCTCTCTTTAAAGTACTTTGCTCACAGCTTTAGCACTGGAGTTCTTTGAGGTATTTTTGACATGATTTGTAGTGTTGAGCTTCTGATTACTTTTAGTATGTTTTCTTTCACACAGTTAGAGAGTAAAACAGCAGGGTATTAACAGCTAGGTATGTTAGTTTCTTCCTTCCATCCTACTTGGCTTTACTTGTCTCCTTCATGTCTGTTGAATTTAACAGCTGTAGTTCACCCTCACAGGTTTTTATTGTTAAGGTAAATATGGCTATGGCATTATTCCTATTATTTTCATATGATATGATTATTATTATTTAATATTTATATAGTGCCGACATCTTCTGCAAAACTTAAGAGTATATAGTCTTGTCATTAGACTGTCCCTCAAAGGGGCTCACAATCTAATCCCTACTATAGACATACGCCCTAGGTAGGGCCAATTTTTAGGGAGATAATTAACTTATGTATGCTTATTGGGATGAGGGAGGAAGCCAAAGAGCTTGGAGGAAACCCACACAGACACGGTAAGAACTTACGAACTCCATGCAGATAGTGCTCTGGCTGGGTTTCTAACCAGGGACTCAGCCCTGCAAGGCAAGAATGCTATCCACTACACAACCATGCTGCCCAATCTGGATTTATTCTCATTGAGAATATCAGTCACATGACCCAGAAAATCTGTGCACAAAAAACGTGAGCTACTAGCATGCACAGCAAAAGTAAGTGCTCATCCACGGCTCATGTGCGGCTCAAAGCCCTCACATGTGCAGTTCAGAATCACTTGGCGGTGCTTGGAGGACCTCATGGTGGTCGGTCAGGGGGAAGAATAGGACAGGCACAGGGAACAGGAGAGACCCTGAAGACAACAAGCATCATCAGGAGACAGAGGGGGGTAATCTAGCCCACCATGGGCCTTGTTCAGTTCTGCTCCCCCTCCCTCTCATGCTAGATTTCACAGCCCGTCCAAAAGAATCTTTTATTTCCTTTTTAATGAAGGTCAGTAGATAATGCAGCACACAGCCACTTCTTTATCTTGTGATAGAGAGTGACAGAGTTAATGTACAGTAGATTACCAAGATTCTTTGTATCAAAGGGAACCTGAAGCGAGTAAAATTATTTAAAATAAACACATGATGTAGCTGCAAATGAATATTACATACTAACCTCACCGTTATTTCCTCTCAAAACCCTAATTTTCTTCTTACATTGATCCCTTCCAGTTCTGACAATATTTTGTCAGAACTGAAATATACCAGTTCCTGTCAGCTATATATCAGCAGCTGTCAGTTACAACTGTGCAAGGTAATGTCCATGTTTTCCTATGGCTCAAGTGGGTGATATTACAGTATAACAGTGTGCTGACCAGGAAGCTGTTATGGGGTAATGGACACTTTTAAAATGGAGGACGGAGAATTCCATTGATCACAGTGGACAAATGGGACGCAGGAGAGGAGAAAGTGATTGAGGAGTAAAACTACACAGGAGGGAAGTATGATCTGTGTATGGTTATTTTAACTTTTTATTTTCAGTTCAGGTTCTCTTTACGTGACCTGGCAATAAGCATACCTTGGTGTTCTAGTATTTGTAGAGACTTTTCATTAAAATGTCTCAAAGGACATCCGAGGTGAAAATTAAACTGATGAGAAAAACAATTGTATCTATCCTCCTCCAAAAAATGACCTTTTTTAAGCTACCCCAGTTTTATTTTATATTGAAATTTAGTTTTTAAGTTTTTACTGTTTCATTGTCTCTGCTCAATGACACCTTCATTGAAGTATGCTAGAGCTCTTATATTATGAATTATTTATCTTTTTTTATCTTTTCGGCATTCAGAAGCCATTTACTAACAGGAAAGTGTTTTATGGCTGTAATTACTTATTAGTGAGGGTTATGCTATAGTCTGACCCAGTCCTGACCCGGACAAAAACTGTCACTTGCATACCTGATGTTTAACTCTTTCAGGCAGAAAAAGAAAAAAAGGAACACAACCTAGTTATTTATGTGCTAGACACTATACAGAAACATGTCTATCTCATCATGTCACATGTCACCTCGGTCGTCTTTTAACCACTGGACCTCTACAGGTTGTGTTTCCCTTATGGGCCTAAGAAATTTTCACACTTCAGCACTCCCGGCCCCCATTCATTTACCAATAGCTTCATCACTAATCACACCCAAAAAAATCTAGATCTTGTTTTTTTTTCACCACCATATAGGTTACACAGCCCCAGCCCTGCAAGCTGCAATACACTGTTCATACATCTTTCTCATTGCCAATAAGTCTTTCAGCAATGTACAGTGGTTTGCAAAAGTATTCAGCCCCCTTTCTCAATAACTTTATCCTTGACCTGTCTGGTGTGTTCTTTGGACTTCATGGTGTTGTTGCTCCCAATATTCTCTAATGGCCCATACTCACGGGCTACAATTGTCGCCGCAACATGCGGCGCGCGCGTGTTGCGGTGACAGGTCGCCCATGAGTATGCGGCGTTGCACGGGCGCGCACCCCGAACTGTCGCCCGTCGCTGATGTCACCAGGCGATTGGCGCGGTCAATCGCCTGGCGACAGTCACCGCCGCAATTCCGCCGCAACTGTCGCTAGTCCGCGTGAGTACGCGGACTAGCGACGGCAACAAGCAAGGATTACATTGTGCTTCCGGCGGGGGGAGGAGCAACAGCGACAGCTTCCGCCGCATCAGTTGCCAGGTCCCTCCGCCGTGTGTATGCGGAGGGACCTGGCGACGAGCTGTCGCCGGCATGTTGCGCACACGCTCCCGTGTGCTAGCGACATGCCAAAAAGTTGCCCGGGAGTATGGGCCATTAGACAACCTCTAAAGCCATCACAGAGCAGCTGTATTTGTACTGACATTAGATTACACACAGGTGCACTCTGTTTAGTCATTAGCACTCATCAGGCAATGTCTATGGGCAACTGACTGCACTCAGACCAAAGGGGGCTGAATAATTACGCACACCCCCCTTAGCAGTTATTTATTTTTTTTCTAAATGTTTGGAATCATGTATGATTTTTGTTCCACTTTTCACGTGTACACTTTGTATTGGTCTTTCACGTGGAAGTCCAATAAAATTGATTCATGTTTGTGGTAATATGACAAAATGTGGAAAACTTCAAGGGGGCCTAGTACTTTTGCAAACCACTGTATGTGTCAGTCAGCCTTGGTCTCCCATGTCCCTGTTGCCCGGTCACAGGTTCTTCCTTGGGCCAGTTAAGTACTAACAACTGCATATCACAAAGACCCAACAAAACTTGCTGATTTGGAGATGCTCGATTTGTCTAGTTATCACAACTTTGCCCTCATCAAAATAACTCACATCTGAATGCTTGCTTATTGTTCCTTTAGGTTACACATAACACATAGAACAGCATTTTTGCTTTTCCTATTGAATATATCTCACTCTTTAACAGGTGGTATCTTAACAAGATGATCAGTGCCCATTAATGTCAAAGCTGATCAGTGTTTGTATTATTATGATCTTTTATGTGTATCTTTTATTTGGAGAATTTTTACAATCCAATGTGTTTTGGTGCATCTCAAGTAATAATGTGTTTTGTACATTTATAATTATTCAGGCGATTGTCAAGCCCAGAATGATGCACTGCAATCTGACCAAAATGTGCAAGATGAGAAAACCACTGAAGGCTGTCTCTTAGATGTGGAATCTTTAATTTCTCCAAATAAAGAAGCTTTGTCAGTGCCAGAGGAGCATCAGTCTCCAAAGCAGGGACCAGATGGTATCTTTTCTTCACTGAACCAGGCTGAGGACCAACTTTGTGGTAAGGGGAAATAAAACATTTTCTCTTTCTTTCCTCAGGAGTGATGTAAATAATGCATAATTCATAGAAGAATATCACTAGTAAGATTTGTATATATTAGAGATGGGACAAATCCAAAATTTCCTCAAATCCGAATCCTAAAAGATTCTCGAATCTAACGAATCCTGTACATAAGTACTGTGTGCGGCATGTAAGAATAGTAGTTATTCTTAGAATATGCTTAACGGGGAACAGGGAAAGGGAAATTTGGGAACATAGGTAATTAAAGAACATCACCTATCCAAGTTTGGATCAATGTCCTGAGCCTTATTTGTGTCAACAAAAATCCTTGCAAACAAAGGGCTCCTAGGGACACACCGGTGTATGCAAAATTAGAAAACCTTTATTGACTACATGAAGCGAGACCAATTATACATAGACAACTGAGCTAAAAGAGCAACAGCGCTGTTGTCATTTAAAAACCATAGCTGCCACACAATCCACACCGGCACACATCCCCACTCACACAACCCAATACGCTGGGGTACCCCATAAGCAGCAAAGGATGTCCATCAATGAAGCCTTGAGCAGTGGCAGAGAGCAAAAAATGGGGGAAGCCGCATAGAAACAGCAAGCATCAGCAGGGCCGTTCAGCATTACCCGAACAGACGCAGGAAAGTCTCATTCAGAACTGCCAACGCGCCTAGTAACCTTGCACTTCATACTCACGAACTCCATAAGTCCATCAGAGCTGGTGCGCTTCACCTGGCTATCTTGCTCCAGCCGCTCAGGCAGGCTGTAATTGCTGTAATCCAATGGGGGCCCCCGGCTAGGAGTGTGGTCCGGCGTGAGGTCTATAGGCGCTGCAGACCCGGTTTGCGTGTGTGCGTCTAGCGCATATGGATGGCCGCTCCTGTCCTTCGCTGTCACCGGGATATACACCAACGCAGGCGTCACTTGCGCTTTGCGCAGGATCCTCTCAGAGTGAACAGACTGCTCCGGCACAGAACGCCAATCTCCACGGAGTTCTCAACGCGTCACCGCCTAGTGGATCAGAGGCCGGTGGGCTGGGTGGCAGCAACCAATCACCGACTAGTTTCGCTTGGTATCACCAAGCTTCATCAGGGCGGGGCTTAGAGGAGTGGGCCGCCTTCTTAAAGGATCTTTCTGACCCCACCTCCTCAGATGCAGCAATGCTGTAATTCGAGGCACGGAAGGCCGTGCTAATCCAGATCTATTAGGTTAAAGGGGGATGCGGAAAGTCACATCTGTTGCCTAGCAGACAGTTAAAGTTCAGAAACCCCCATACTAAGGTAAAAGAGTCTCAATACCGCACTGTCCACACGCACATCAGACCACCGCTCACCTGAGGTGCGGACCCTTTGCTATGCGCTAGAGCATCAGAGCAACATAACCATGACGTGCATAAATTAAAGGGGGGGGCCCATATCTAGCACAATGATGTTATTCTTAGAATATACTATTCTAAAGCTACATACTCGCCTCTCGATGTAGGAAGATGGTTCCAGCGACGTCTCCCTGACGACGAGCACTCTCCCGATCCACCTTCCTGCCGGGGGGTATGCGCAGTGTTACACCACGGGCGCGAATGAGACTTCAAGGGTTCATGGTACTTTGCGCAAGAAGTATCAGGGATCTTAAAGTTCCATTCCGCCGTGACGGTTGTTACCGCCATGCAAAGCTTAGCGACATTAATCGCACGATTATGAGCCTGTACCCAACATGCGAGATCACTCAAAAAATTGCCAGTCATCGGGAAAATCATCAGAAAAATTGCAAGGTGGGTACGGGCTTTAGGTCTAACTACTATTTTTACACGGATCACATAATTCTTATGTACAGAATTCAGTTAGATTAGAGATTTGAAAGATGTGAGAATCTTTTTGGCTTTGAAGAAATTTTGGATTCGTCTCATATCTAATATATATATAAACAATTATACCAGAGTTTCTACCCAGAGTTTGCTTATTCCAATTGGTATAAAAAAGTTGTAGTGTATGCAGTAATCAATGTAAAGCTGGCCATACACTCTAAAATGTATGGCATGAAAATGGATAACTGCTTGATATTTGCTCATTCTTTTGTTCTGCAACGTGTAGTATTAAATCAGGTTCTAGGAGGAATTTAATATACAGTATCAATCCGAACACTACCGCCATTAGTTCTGTATTGCTCAGTGCAGTACAAAGCCATGCAGCTGTTAAGGTTGGCATTGGTTCCTATCACCGGTACCATCGCCAGCAAAATTGTAACCCATATTACCTTGGCAATGCTTGTGTTACCAGTATACCGCCCAGGGCATGCTAATTGCACAATGTGTGCTACCTTGCTAACCATAATGCCACTAATATTGCCGTACGCATTTACCAGCGGTCTGTGCATCAGATTAATTAACTTTAAAATCATTTGGAGCCCAGCAGTAAATATATTAGACAATGACAGGGTAGATTCCTTAGATTAGAGCTCCTGCATAGTGTACTGGCTGAGGGCCTGCACGGTGAATGTTTGCATGGTGTGTTCAATAAAACATGGAAACATTTAATTATTTGTGTGGTTAGATTAAGCAGTCTGTAGTAACACTCTGTAGTACGTTTTAAAATACAGTCACTGAAAGTATATTATCCTTGGGGGAGCCGTGGACCCCAGTCTTTGAGCACTGCAGAGCCCATAAACAACCTAAGAAGTTGTTCTTCACCACTGAGAGTTCTGCCGGTGATTTGTGCTGGTTGGTTGAAGCTGCTGGTTAGTTGAATTCCAGGTAACTGGGACTCTACTGTAAATATGGCAGCCTCCATATTCCTCTCACTTCAGGTTCCCTTTAATGGCTGCAGCTCTCAAGTGCTTTGATTCAGATAGGGTGAAAAAAAGCATTATAGAAATGTTAGCATTTCACTTTTTTAGCATTCAATACCCTGGAAAGTCTGTCTAGAGAAATATCACCAGATTTTATTTCTGAGATTTACGTCAACCAAGTAACAATAACAGCGCAAGAAAATGGCTTGACGCTTCAAAGCCATATGCATGTATAATTATTTAAAAATAAATTATTCAATTTGAAAAGATAATTATCTTTTTTGCCTGGGCATTATTTCTTTTTATGGCTAATCTGTTCTGTCATCCGCTTCGGTTACTACTGATTTATCACGCAGTCAGCAGATCATCACATAGAGCAAATCATTTTTACCTGTATTTTAAACCTTCACACATGACGGAACTTCACTGATAAAGCTGCAAGAATTTGCAATTTAACACAAGCTTTGTTGCCAGAGCAATTGTAATAGAATGCTAGACTGGAATGGTGACAAGTGATTACTGTGTGGTGGTGTGTGTTCTCATGCCCAGTAATAATCACTGCGGATTTACACTCTCTTCCCTTTTCATCTTTATCACACCATATCAGACCATTTCCTTTAAAGACAATAAAGTATCTTGTCTGGTTTCTATCTGGTGTTCCATTTGTTTATCTATCCATGCTATGGGGAATAGTCACTGTGGGGTTTTTAAGTGATAATGTCAGTTTTATCCAGATGCCTGTTAGACAGCTCTGTGATTCCTTTTTAAACATATTTTAGACTTATTCTCCTGGGAACTTGTATGGTTATGATGGGTTTTAGTGGTTCAAGACAGTCAGCAGTTTGATAGTAAGGAACTACCCTAGAATGCACATTGTTTGTTAAAAGCTACTTAGGCAATATGGTGGTGCACAGAGTTATACATTTCATATTGCCTTGTAAGCCAGCATGCATCTCACACATTCACTGAAGCAAATTTTTAACAGAGGCGCCAACAAGAATAAAAACATCGAAAAACTGTTTGAAAAGGGGAAAGTTTTGGTGGACTTGCCTCCCTCGCAGATTTAACAGACTGAAAAACGTTACTTTCATTCAACATAACATTTATTAGGTACTCCAAAATGCAACGCGTTTAGCAGGTCACAATTCCGCCTCATCAGGCAAATAGTGGAGAAACAAGTAGGGTATGTACAGCAGCCAAGCGCCTCTGTTCAAAAATTTGCGTCTAGTCCACCCTTGGCGGAGGGGTGTATCCCCATATCCTTCCTTTCTACAGAGAGTGACTTCTTAACCTGAGTGGGGATAGGTTCCAATTCTCCCCACCTGCTTTAATAGTGGTTGCTGTGTGGTAACCCTTGTTTGTGAGTATAACCCTTGTTACTTTATAACTAATTACACAATTAACTTTAAAATACTACACCATATTGGGCTCTCGGTTTTCCTATCTTCATTTTTAAGTATTAACTGAAGCAGGTCATTTTGGCATTTGCTCTTAGACATAATGTTATGTCTGTGTAATCCGGGTGACTGCAATTGCCGGACCCCGAATTACTTCTCCTTCCCAGTTGCTACGACTACGAGGTGGAATAGTAATTAACGCCGCCCAGAATTTATGCGGCAGCAGGGTGAGCCATCATTCGGCTCACCCTACGCCAAAATGACTGGCGGCTAATATCCATGTACGCCGCTTTCACTGCCCTGACATTGTGTCATCCAGAAGTTTATGCTTTTCATTGAAAGCTACTCGCTGAGATTCGGGCCCGTTTCCACTGTTGCGACGCGATTTCGCCGGCATTCCGACGCTTGTAAAAACGCATGCGGATGCGTTTCCGCATGCGTTTTTACCCGCGATTTCGCGTGCAATTTCGCATGGCAGGGTGCCTTGCGAAATTAACCATGACACTGCCAGGGCAAAATAACATTGAAAAAGGTGCGAAATCGCGGGTAAAAACGCATGTAACAAACGCATGCGTTTTTACTATTAAATACATTAGCGGCGATTCGCACGGATTCCCGACGCAGGCAAATTCTGTGGGTCCCGTCGTGCAAATTTGGCCCGCCGCCAAATCGCTCCCGCACGCCGCACATGTGGAAACAGCCCCGGCCACTTCAGTGTAACAAGCGAATCCGCATCTCGTCGCCGCATGCGGATTCGCTATGGTGGAAACGAGCCTGGGAGCAGATCTGCAGCTGTGTAGTGCCCGAGTTTCGATGATCTTGGTATTGATTCCTGTAGGGGAAGAGCTTGTCATTTCAAACTCTTAGTGCTCATCTCCATTAGTGCGGCGTGCGCCTCGCAGACGCACGCCGCACTGAGCGGGTGGGGGGGATTGCAGGTGAATCCCATGAGCCGTGCCATGCAAGCGATTCCGCCGCGGTCCCATCATCCCCTATGCCAGAGTTTCCCCGTGCGAATCATGAGCGGGGAAACTCCGCAGAATCGCGGGCGAAAACGCCGTAGTGGAAACGGGCCCTTAAAGGGCAACTGAAGTGACAGGGATATGAATGCTGCCATAATTATTTCCTTTTAAAGAGAACCTGTAACAAAACAAAGTTCCCCTGGGGGGTACTCACCTCGGGAGGGGGAAGCCTCAGGGTCCCAATGAGGCTTCACCCTCCGCTGTAGCTGCAGGCAGTCCAGCGCTGCCTCCCCCGAAGTGTCCCCGAATCCTCCCTCAATAAGCGCTGATTTATTTACCTTTCCTGGCTCCAGCGGGGGCGCTGTTGCGGCTTTCCGCACGGAGATAGGCGAAAATAGCTGATCTCAGTCGGGTCCGCTCTACTGCACAGCCGCCGGAGACTTGCACCTGCGCAGTAGAGCGGTCCAACAGGGATTGGCTATTTCCGCCTAGCCGAGCGGAGAAACGATACTGCGCCTGCGCTGGAGCCAGGAAAGTAAATATTTATATCCCCGCTGTTCGGGGAGCGTTATCGCCACCGCCGTGGGACCGAGGCGGGATCAATAGGATCCGGAGGCTTCCCCCACCCGAGGTGAGTACCCCCCAGGGGAGGTTTGTTTATTTCGTTACAGCTTTTATACCTGTTGCTTGTCTATCCTGCTGATCCTCTAGCCTCTAATATAGCCACAGACCCTGAACAAACATGCAGATCAGGTGTTTCTGACATTATTGTCACATCTGACAAGCTTAGCTGTATGCTTGTTTCTGGTGTTATTCAGACACTACTGCAGCCAAATACATCAACAGGGGTGCTAGGCAACTGGTATTGTTTAAAAGACATAAATATGGCAGCCTCCATATTCTTCTTACTTCAGTTGTCCTTTAAACGAGAACTCCAGGATGTGGTTAATAATATTGTCCACTTATTTTGATCAGTTATTGTCTCATCTTTATTCTCTGTGGACGCATCCTCTCCATGACCCGACAGCATGTTATTTTACATAAGGGCCTAATGCTGTTTTGGCAGGGTTAAAGGGGGGTCCCATGTCATTGTGGCCAAGGGCTCCATTAGGCCTAGCAAGGGTCCTAAGCACACCGGGGCCACCTTACACAGGTTAGATTCTTGGCAGAGGCAGCCCTGACTGACCTTGGCAGTGAACTCTAATGAGCCTTTAGCCTTCGGAATCTGACAAGTCCTGTGCAAAGTTCCCGTTTAGCCCAGGTAAGTTTCTGTTCATTGTTGAGCAAGAGAAACTGCCTTGTTAATGCGCATTACACATCTGTAGTGGCAAAAAGCAATAATCACTTACAGCTCTAGAGTCCCAGGTTCCATTTCTATGTACATGGAGTTTATACTGTATATTCCTCCTGCATTTCGGAATGGGGGGGGGGGGGGTTTGTGGTTATTGGCTCTCTAGTTTCCTCCCACATCCTACAAACATACTGCTCATGACCTCTGACAAAAGGAGATTCCGATGCTGGACCAATGCTTTTAACTGCATCCCACAAGCTTGAGGATTTCTTGAGTTATGTTTAATATAAACTTGCTTTTTTAAAACAGAAGGTGTTTGCAATAATTCAGCTTTAAGTGAGCAAGAAACATCATTGTTGTGGTTTTATGTAATCTGAGAAAGTTGGCTAAAGAAAGTATTTAAATCTTTTACAGCTGATAACTTTGAGAAGTATAAATTATCATTGTTATTCCTGTTCTTAGGCTTGCTGTGACCTAGCATTCCGCGATTTCCACTATGGATTCCTTCTCTTTCAGAGTATTGTAGACTTTCCTCTCTTCCTCCAAGCTGCAGAAGTCTGGAGTGAACTAACAGTAACAAGATGCCTAATAGCTGTATTTTTGCACAAGGGCAAACAGAAAGTGTACCTCATCCTTCAGGGTACTGGTATAATCACTTACAGCTCTAGAGGGTACTGGTATAATCCAGGGTACTGGTATAATCACTTACAGCTCTAGAGGGTACTGGTATAATCCAGGGTACTGGTATAATCACTTACAGCTCTAGAGGGTACTGGTATAATCACTTACAGCTCTAGAGTCCCAGGTTCCATTGGAACCTGGGAGAACCCCTGGGTTTGCATGTTTATCTCTGTTGTCCTGACTCTATTTCCAAGTTGTAGGCACTCAGTCTGTACTGTACAAAGTCCTGACTTTGGGGTTTTGGCTATTGTCCCAGTATGAGGCCAGTTTCTATCTCTTTGCAGGAATTGGTATAGGGCTAGCTTATGTGGCTTTATTTCACTCCTCCATTTAAAGTGGGATAAATCTCTCACATAACATTCAATAAAAATGTTTCCTACTTTTTATTACCTATACAGTTGCCATATTTGCTTTTGTGCACAAGTAATATTGTCTGTTTACATTTCCAAAGTACGATCGGCTCTGAAAGCTGCCATTGCATTTTCTTGCATAACTGTTGTATTTATATTCTAGTGATCACTTCTCAGTTCTCTTCTTCTGCAGCAGAGAGAGCTCATTTTCAGCACAGCTAGGAATGTAGCAGACAAAGGAATGTAAACAAAAGATAATGTTGACACATCTGTGAATGTGGCCAGAAGCTTTCCACTGAAGAACAAAGTGCTATGTTTAACTGTTTGAATGCTGCTACTTTTTTGTGGTAGTAGAATTTACACTGTAAATAATATTTTAGAACAAAGAAGAAATGCTGAGTTTCAGCCCACTTTAACCACCATAGCTCTTTGCTGTTGTGTTTTTAATCTGGACTTTAGTAAGGGCTGGTTCAGACGGGCGCTTGCGGAGCGTTCACCGCAAGCATTCGGAACGTCGCGGTAATCGCTCCCATTCAAGTGAATGGGAGCGTTTACACCAAGCTTTTGCACGCTTTTACCCGAACGCGGTGTTCGGGTCCCGATTTTCGTTCGCGTTCGAGCTGCCCCTGGAAGCGACATGTAGCTTCCAGGGAGCGGCCAACCGCGACGGCTAATGTTCTCCTAGGGGGGAAAAAAAACGCGACGCATCGGAACGCGACCGAATGCTACTGAAAGCCTGACCGCGCAGCCGCCGCATTGCCCCCAGACGCGACGCCACGCAGACGTCCGTCAGAACCAGCCCTAAGGCATTTAAATGTGAATTTAGGGTGAACGGAGAGCTGCTGGGTTTTTTATGGCATATGGCTCTTTCTGGTCCTCGCTGTATAGCAGGGCTTTATGGTGGTGTGAATTGGGGTCTCTTGTACTATATCTGAGACTAGTAGACAAGCACTCTATTCTGTATCTCAAGAATGAAGAGGAATCTACCTAGCTCAGCCTGATAAAGTGTGTGTGTCAGTCTCTCTCTCTCTCTCTCTCTCTCTCTCTCTCTCTCTCTCTCTCTCTCTCTCTCTCTCTCTCTCTCTCTCTCTCTCTCTCTCTCTCTCTCTCTCTCTCTCTCTCTCTCTCTCACTCACTCACTCACTCACTCACTCACTCACTCACTCACTCACTCACTCACTCACTCTCATTATAAAATCCCAGTTTATCGTTTTGACACAGGTATTTGCTATGATGGAAGTGAGGATGCCCGTAGGATAATGACCTTGTGCATGGCTGTCTCATCTTTTATTTTTAATTAGGCTAAGTGCTTTGTGTCGACTAGATTTTAATTCCTTTCTGGCTTTCAGTTCATTCATATACCAGATTAAACTGGTGTTGCTTTGTGTCACTAATGAATACTCAGTAAAGAGTTAATCCAAGGCTTAAACGTACTCTGCTGCGTTTTAATTATGGAGACTGGGTGGGTCACATGATTATCCATTCTAATATTGCTTTTGTTTTATGAAGACGGGAGATTGATAGTGATAATGGTGTCTAACAGGAACAATGCTAACATTCCTATCATACTTTTAGCAGAGATAAAGGTCTTCTTTGTAAAACCTTAGTGAATGGGTTTGTCCCTGCCTAGCACCCATATGAAGCCCGGAGTTGACGTGATATTACTGTAGTATTTGCTTGTTCTAGTCAAATATACAGTAAGTAGATTTTATAAACAGCAATATTGATTTTTTGATAATTCTTTAAATAAATCAAAACACAATTATTTGATTTGGTTTTTAAAGTAATCTCCCCCTTTAGCCATAAAGCAACATGGATAAATGTGTGAAGATTAGCTGCATGCTTATTTCTGGTGTTATTCAGATCATTCTGCAGCCAAATAGATCTAGTAGGGCTGCCAGGAGACTGGTATTGTGTAAAAGGAAACAAATATGGCAGCCTCCATATTCGTCTTACTTCAGTTGTCCTTTAAAGAGACACTGAAGCGAAAAAAAACTATGATATTATGATTTATATGTGTAGTACAGGTAAGAAATAAAACATTAAGATCAGATACATCAGTCTAATTGTTTCCAGTACAGGAAGAGTTAAGAAACTCCAGTTGTTATCTCTATACAAAAAAAGCCATTATCTCTACGACTTTGTGGAGAGGGCTGTTTTCTGACTTTTATTATCTCAACTGTTAGTTAACTATTTACTTTTCCTCTGGCAGAGGAGAGTTCATTAGTTCACAGACTGCTCTGAAAGAATCATTTTGAATACTGAGTATTGTGTAATCTGCACATATTAGAGAATGATGCAATGTTAGAAAAAACACTATATACTTGAAAATAAAAATATGAGAATATTTTCTTTGCTGCTAATCTTCTAGTAATTATTTATAGTACACAACCAATTCATTATATCATATATTTTTTTTACTTCAGTGTCTCTTTAAGGCTGGGTTCCCACCACATTTTTAAACTGACCCTTTTTTGTCCGTTTTACTGCATTGCAAAACTGACGGTGAATGGACCCCATTTTATAAATAGGCTCCTTGCCCACTTGTCAGTCTGCAATGGATTTGTTGCAGTAAGTTGACAGCACTTCTATGTGGCAGTGATTTTCTCAGACAGGAGGATGGATTTCCCACATAGCCTGTGGTTTAAAAACACAACCGCACCAGACTCCCACAGGACCATTGGAGTGGGCGTTACACTGTCCACTCCTGCTTGGCCGTTCATGGGATTGTGGCAAGGAGGAATCCATCCTTAGGGCCCTTTCCCACTAGCAATCATAATCACAAACGCCAGTGATTGCGATTTTTCATTAATTTTGTTATGTGATTGCGATTTTTCATTTGCATTGCATTGTCCCTCTTAAAATTGCTCCAGAAAGCGATTGCGATTTGCGATTTACAAATGTAATCACTATAGTGGAAAATACTTCTCATGATTTCTATGATAAAGTAGCAACCCTAGAAATTTAACCTCCCTGGCAGTATGCCCGACACAGTGTCGGGCTAGCCACCACAGGGGATCGCATGGCCCAGGGAGGATTTTTTTTAAATAACATTTGTGCCATTTTCTTCACTTAGCACTAGGCTAGCTACCTGTGCCCCCCAAGTGCCTCCGCTCTCCCCCCGATCCCTGACGCAATACATACCCCCAGGGATCCTGCGATGGCGCAGCCTCCCGATCAGCTCTAGGCTTCGCTATGGGGAGGATCAGGACTGCGCATGATGTCGATGACGTCATGTCCGATCGTCGCCATAGCGACGACTGAAGCTAAATGGGAAGCTGCGGCTTTCGCGTGATTGCGGCTGGGTAAATATTACCGGCGGAGATCGGGGGGAGCAAATAGGTGCCAGGGGACTTGGGGGCCACAGGTAGCTAACCTAGTGCTAGCTACGAGGTTTAAAACAAGTTTTATTACAAAAATCCCTCCCGCGAACACAGCCTCATAAACTGTGTACGGCCAGGGAGGTTAAAAATCAATAGCAATTTGCGATTTTGCGATTCAGCTGTGCAGTGGAAAAGGCCCTTAGGAAGTAGCTGTGTGGCTTTACGGTGGGGGGAAAAAACAGCTTGATTATCAAGATTAGTCTAATATTTGTATTGGTTTTTTACCTCTAGCCGTAAGTAGCCAGGCTACATTCAAGACTCAGAAAAACACAAATTTGGGTTCAGCTGTTCTTTAAGTACTGCGGTCATTGATTTATATTAAAGACCTTGAATCACACTGAAACTTTTTGTAAAAACTACAATAATTTGCAAACTATAAAATGTACGTCAACTTATTTTCTGCATTTTCAACAAGGTCTTTCTGATATATAAAAAAAAAAAAACTACAAGTACAACTTTGATTACTTTTTTTTGTTCTTCAAAGTCCTACTTAGATTGCCAGATACAGTAGGTAGTAAAATATAAAATATATGACGGTCATCGAGAAATTAACAACTGTTCGTTTTTATCTGCCATGCAAAGAGGTATTTTTGTGTAACTTAACTTGCATCTGTCAGGTTAACTTCTTGCCTCCCTGCACTGCTTGTCACAAGACTGCCGGTACCTGTTTTTTTTTTAGCAGCATTTATATGAATCCCTCCCCCCTTTCCCCCTCAATTCCTTCAACCCATAGCTGTGACGTTTGATGCTACTACAAAGAAAGGAATTGAAAACCACCATTACTTTGCAGATGACCCTCGTGTGTATACACGCCCACACACCACACACACGTGTTCTTTCTCCTGTCTACACACAGTATTAATTTATTTCATCCAGACATTCTCCTGCTACAGTTCTTATAAACTTTAGTGATGGGAATTCCGGCCCTTCTCAGAGAATCGGCTCTTCTGAATCGGCTCCCATTAAAGAGCCGGCTCTTACGGCTCTGAATCGGCTCTTAATTAAATATCACTAGACACCACTCAGAATCGGATTAAAAGCCCCGCCCCCGTCTCCATGCCAACTCCAGACTACTTCTCTGACTGAGGCAATCCCTCCTGCTACTGCTCTGCTCCGCCCCAAACACTCCTACAAGTTGCAAGAGGAGGACTACATCTCTGAGAATGCCTCAGCGCCCTTTATTACACAGCAAATCAGAGCTGTGTGGGGCGGCTGAGGCATCGGCTCTTCTCAGAGTGAGCATCGGCTCCTCTGATTCACTTCAAAGAGCCGGCTCTTAGAGCCGGCTCGTTCGCGAACGACCCATCACTAATAAACTTGTTTGCCAACATATTACGCAGCACTATACAGAGTATATTATCTTCACTAACTATCCCTTAGAGGGGCTCACAATCTAATCCCTACCATAGTCACATATCTATGTATGTATCATGTAGTGCCTAGGTTCTCAACGTGTGGTACGCGTACCCCAGGGGGTACTTTTGATGGTTCCAGGGGGTACTCAGGCTTGATATACTTAACCAAGAATATCAAATTTACAGTTTTAGAAAAAGATAAATCTTATTTAAACAACACCAAGTTAGTATTTTAGCTAATTAAAAGCAATAGTAAATGCTTGGAAATTGTTTAGAACCAATTATCATGTACTATGATTAAATATATATTTTGTAAGGGGTACTTGTGATAATGTTTACTATGCTAGGGGGTACTCGGTGAGTACAGGGTTTTAAATGGGGTACATACCAATAAAATGTTGAGAAACACTGATGTAGTGCATGTATCATAGTCTAGGGCCTATTTGAGGGGGAAGTCAATTAACTTATCTGTATGTTTTTGGGATGTGGGAAGAAACCAGAGTGCCCAGAGAAAACCAACACAGACACAGGAAAACATATTTGCAGATGTTGACCTGGCTGAGATTCGAACTTTGGATCCTGCGCTGCAAGGCAAGAGCGCTAACCACTACGCCACCGTGCTGCCCATTCAATCAACATTTACTAAATGAGATACAGATAAGCGCTGCCCGGCACCATTGTTCTTAACCCTCCAGCTCTGTCCTGTACTGCTCATTGTCCCTCCACCCCTTCCATAATAACAGAATGAGTTGCTAGCCTGCAGCGGAGTGATGTTTCTGTACAGCATCAGGACCAAAACTCTGTCACCACTTAGCATGTCCACCAGAAAAGTACTTGGACTGCTGGGACAGATAAACTATTTCTTGTTACAAAACTAGGAAGGCATTTTCTCTTCAGCAATAACTTTTTTGTGTGTAAAGTTTGACTGCTACTATCATATTTGATGAAAGATTTACTGTGCTTTCTGTACATTAAAGGAAGGAAAACAAGTACATGCTCAAGTCAAGCAAACAAAACTCTGTTCACTCAGCATAGACCTCAAACATGGACGTTAAAAGGCTTCTTAATGTGCATGATCTCATAGGTTCGCATACATGATAAATAAATGCATAGAGATACTTCTGACAAAGGTATTTCTCCTTGTTTATCACAGAGGAGCCTGAGGATCTGGAGGCTGAAATACTGGAAGATACCAAAGGAAATGTAAGTGATGAGCGCCCTGTCAAAGCCGTGAGTGTTTGGAATGAACAAGCCAAGGAAGAAAGGTACAGTAATTGCACAGTCCCATCAATCAGCTCTGCAGATCATCACATAGCCCATTTACAGCTTAATCCATGACAGCTACATAGCTTTCCTATATGAATGGCAATTATGTGATACTGAAAATTCTGTAAAGCATGGCGTGTTGTGCAATGTACCTGGCAAGCTGCAATGTCTGGAATGAGCTTGGATCAGGTTTCCATTTAACCCATCAGGGGTCATGTGCAGAAAGTCTTGCCACTCTGAGAACTTTGGACTCCAGTTCTCACACTTCAGTTGGCTTTACTGGGGCTCTCTGTATGCCTCATCTGGGCTGGCCACCTCTAAATAATAGCTCAACCAGACAGACAGCTAAGAGTTTCTGTCCTATATTTGCCATCAACTTTGTTTGCTTTACAGCTTTTTCATGGTCAGTAGAAACAGAATATATTTGATTGAATGCTATAGCGCTGCACTGAACCTAGTAAAGCTATGGGCACCAGAAAACTTTAGCAGAATGAGTTAGATTTTTTTTTTATTATTCTAGAAGAGTCTGCCTGCACTTCTCCATAGCCTTAAAGGACCATTATCGTGAAAAATTGTATAACGTCAAATACATGTGTATGAGCTGTACATCTGTCCTAGAGTAAAATGCACTATAAATTATTTTTTCCTATGTTCCTGTCTTTTACAGTACACAGTAGAAATGTAACAGATATTGGACTAATCCATCTTCTCACAGGGATTTTCAGGAATTCCTTTATTTTCAAATGCACTTTGTGGATGGCAGTGGCACATTCCAATTGCCAGAATAGTGTGCAGAGGAGGACGCTGACTTTTCAACACTAGTGTCATGGACCTTTCCAGGAAGGGCGTTTGAAAAGACTAAAGAAAATACTGAGAATTCCCCATGAGCAGTTAGAGCTTATTCCAAAACCTTTCAGATCTGTCACATTTCTACTGCCTACTGTAAGTGACAGGGACATAGGAAAAAAGTAATTTATAGTGCATTTTACTCTGGGACAAATTAAATACATACATATTTTAAATTTTACTATTTTGTGTGATATTTGTTCTTTAACTAGTTTGAGTGAGTCAATCTGCATGTATGTAGAAAGATCTTTTAAAGCCCAATTTCAGGCTCTGTCTTTTAATTTACATTTAGTAGATTGTTGCTTTATATGGATTTTTTTTTATGCAGTTTATGAATCCAAAGCTTGTCATTTCCTCCCTTGCAATCTCCAGCTGCCTGCTCACCCTCTCCCTCCCTCTTAAACTATGATAGGTTGGGAGTCAGTAGTAAGGCGTGGCTTCAGCTGGCAGTACACACTCTACAACAGGGGTCTCAAACTCAATTTACCTGGGGGCCGCAGGAGGCAAAGTCTGGATGAGGCTTGGCCGTATAAGGGATTTCACAAAAAAAGTCCTCAAATGTCATTATTAACAGTTTTAATTATTTCTTCTGAACATGAAGTGTCCTACCTTATAGTTCGCTTCAGTGCTCCCATTACAAGTAATCTGCTGTGTCCCCTCCGCAAAACGAGGCCTGCAGAGCCCCCAAATCGCCCGGGGGGCAATCCGCCATCATTTCCTGGAAGGGGCAGAGCTTTCAGCTTTAGCTCTGCCCCTCCTAACGTCAATCACTGCGGATCGCCGCCTCTGCCCGCCCCTCTCACTCTTCCTTCACAGAGAGGGGCGGGGAGAGGCGGCGATTGACGTCAGGAGGGGCAGAGCTACAGCTGGAAGCTCTGCCCCTCAGCGCAGTCATGGATGTTTGCCCGAGGGATTTGGGGGCTCTGCAACCCTCGTTTAGCCGCGAGGATTCGTCAGATTACTTGGGAGCACTAAAGCGAACTATAAGGTAAAATAGTTTGCTTCCGTGTCTCTTTTGCTTTTGCCGGTGCGGGCCACAAAATATTGTACCGAGGGTCGCAAATGGCCCGCGGGCAGCGAGTTTGAGACCCCTGCTCTACAACAAGGGTGCCCTACTTTTTTAACATGCGGGCAACATGGAAAATTACCACAACAAAACAATCTACCAGGTGGATTCTATCTATGGTTCTAAGCCCCGATTGAAGCACATACACAGCAGCAGTCCAACAGTACACTTATTACCACAAGCCACCAGGCAATTAGATGCATATCATAGCATCCTCCTGTGGCAAAATTGTAATCAACAGTAACACATAATACTTTTAAATGTATGGCTCACCACCTTGTAACATAAGAATCCTCCATTGCTGTGCTAAACTCCAGGACTACATATCGAACAAAGCTCGTCTGAGTCAGAAACGGCATGTGGGGTGTGAGTCACTCAAGTGTGCGCAATCTACCGAGAAGTCCTTTATAAGCTACTGATAGATAGCAACCTGCGTAATGGGCACTCCTGCTCTGTACTTTATTTTTATTGTTTTACATAGACAACAAAACATTCAAAAACAACACAACTCAGTTGACAGTGCAAGTAAAATACTAGCAATAGCGAACACAAAACAGGTATATGAGGTACATCCCCTGCTCTACACCTTAAGGCAGCCAACGGAGGGAGGGGGGGAGTGGTTCAGTCTGGCTCTGCTTGAAAAACAGCTGTTAGTCGGAGAGAATCTCTGAAGTTTTGGAGCAGCTAGTATGCTGTATTGTGTATCAACCACAATCTTTTTTTATTTTTTTTTTATTTTTTTTTATACATAGTTCATTTATTATAATTCTTTGTTAAATACATTTGTTATTATTTAGTATTTATATAGCTCTGAGATCTTCTGCAGCCCTGTACAGAGTGTATTGTCTAGTCATTAACTGTCCCTCACAATGTAATCACTACCATCGTCATATGTCTATGTATGTATGTATGTATGTATTGTGTTGTGTATGTATTGTAGTCTAGGGCCAATTTAGGGGGAAGCCAATTAACTTAACAGTATGTTTTTGGGATGTGGGTGGAAACAGCAGTGCCCAGGGGCAACCCAGGGGGACACAGGGGGAACCTGCAAACTCCTTGCAGATGGGGCCCTACAAACCAGGGAGGACAAAGCGAGGGTTCTAACCACTATGCCACTGTGCTTGAACTCTAAAGGATTACTTGAGATATTTCGATTGTAACTGTTTCGCACAGCACTGCAGAAGACAATAGTGCTACATAAATCAGTTATTATAATAATAATAATAATAATATTTATTTTTGCGTTTCAGTGGGGAGAAAGAGGATCCTATGCATGACAATGAATCTACTACAGAAGATGCGAAACCAGATGCAGGCTGCTCAGAGAGTGAAGATGGGATGGGTCAGTCCTTTTTCTTTAAAGGGAATCTATTTGAAGATATTAAATGTTTGTAAATGATAATGATTACATGTCAGTCATCTTAATGTGTTATGATTTAAACCTGTAGTTCTGATTATAGCAGTAATTGTACAGTATTTGAGCAGTGAGATGCAGGTATAGTGTGACATTACAATTGCAGCCCTTTACAGAAACATATTATTTTAATTTTAATTTTTTTTAAGATTAAAGGGGGACAAAAAGACTTACAGTAAACAATTCAAGGTCAGGTGGTGCTCTCATTCGTTCACTTTGGTATGTCATAATGGGATGCTATGCACTGAGTGAACACAGCAGCCTCCATCCTACAGCATAATTATCACTGACCTTGCCTTATGTAAACCTGCTACCAACAGAAGGATGACCGAATCACCTAAAAACTTCCATGGAGGAAGATGGGAGTGTGCTATACAGCCGTATTTATAATATAGCATACAAATGACGGGTGCATAGGATCTCTCTGACAATACTTAAGTTTTGTTTTTTGGTTTTTTTTAATAAATTTGTAAATTCAGATTCTTGCAGTCAATGTGAGTTTCTGGTTCAAGGTTAAGAGTCTTTGGACATTTACTACAACTTCTTATTATCTAATTTGCCATTTTTGCATTGGAACTAAAATTTCATCTAGCCATTTTTGTTCTTATCTACGGTAAGTATAGAATTTCAGCAACACTTGTTACTTTAATCTGTATTGGAGTAGGTAGAGATTTAAAGCTGGAACTGTAAGTGTTTAACACTGCGACTAACAGACGGTACACCGTTGCTAAATTGCTTAACAATCATAGACTGATTAAATAGTGATATGGAAATTTCTATTTGTCTACCTCAAAGAACTTGTAGATTTTGAAGATTTCAACAAAAATAAGCTTGAACCCTACTTTGTGAAGTCCTGTACTGTATTTTGGAATAATGAATCATGGATTTATCTCTTTCCAACTTAATACAGTAATGTACTACAAATCCAAGCATCTGTGTCTTGTTCCACAGATCTAGATTTTCTGGAGCTCCTGACCACACTCTGTCAATCCTCCATTTGAGATGGGTTAATATGTATTCATGTTTTGATTTTTCTTTAGGGGGAGGGGTACCTGACACTGCAACCAAATAAGGTCAAAATAACTATTTGTCTGGTACTGATTAGGACTGATTTTGATAGTAACTTAGAAAATCTGGCATAGGACATAATTTGAAATTTTATACCAAAATTACTTATTGTCAGCTATTTAATAACTCAAAATAAGTACCATGTCTTTGCAGAAAATGATGCTGAAAGCTTATCAGCAGCCAAAGCTTTCTTCATCAGAGTTCCTCTTCCTCATACCGTTTCTCCTGATATCTCCGCCCAATCATCATTTGATGACTCCTTGCCTCCTCGTTCACGATCTGCATCTCCTGCTAAAACCAAAGGCCAGACTGCGTTACTGATTGGACTCTCCACTGGACTATTTGATGCCAATAATCCAAAGGTAAGATCAGAGGTCTTGTTCAGCAGCTGCATGATGCTTTCTGAGAGTTTACAGACTGGTCTCTAAAGGCCAAAGCTCCTTCATTACCTGATGTCAAACAAATCACTTTTAAAGGTCTAGTAAACAATAGGTTTAGTGCTGAATACGTATTTTGGTGAACGAATGCTCAGTGCATCGATATGCACATTGGTAGGCATTTCTTATTGTGTCCAAAGAACAATGTATTTGTGCGCTCACTAGATCACTGTCCCAATAAATATTAGCTGTGGAAGTCTTTTACTTAACCAACAATAAGTCCTCTGGATCGCAGTATCAGTCATCAAGCATAAGATGTATTCCAATAGGTTCTACCACGACACTGCGCTCACAGTTCCAGTATATCTTTATTCCAGGTTTGCCACTCAAAGAAAGGAAAAACACAAAGACATAGCATAATACAGTTTGGACAAGTATTTCCTTCCCGGACACCAAGTGCTCCCAGTAAAAATTATCCCTGTGTATCTCCACACACATGCAGGGTCTCACAGGTCCTCACCATATAACGTGGCTGCCAGACCACAGACAGCTATATACGCCTTATACTATCACCAGGTGTCAGGTGCTCTTCCTGCTCCCCAGGTATCGCACACACCAGTACACGTGGACTCTCACCTATTTAAATTGCCATCCACATTATAAGACAGCAACAAGCGCCTGTTATGTCACATCAGCAACCTCCTTCCAGCAGATAGATCCACATCAGAGTGGGTTGTTCATACCACCTATCAAACTGAAGAGCCTCTCATAGCGTAAAAACGTACTTTTATTTAAAAGATTAAAAAGTAGTGCACTCACATGATCCAAAATTATACACGCTTAGTATAAAACAATGTCCTCCACGCCAGATCTCTCCACACCCGTAGCTCCGCCCTACGCGTTTCATGCATGCGCACTCATCAGGGGCTGGAGGTGTGTAACGAACTGGCGTCTTAAATCCTATCCCTGTTAATGTTATTATCCAATCCGCATATCTGCCCATCCTGAAAATGGCCGCTAGGCAACTTCCGCCCTCATCCCCTGTGTAAGCAATGGTAGCAGGAACCTGACCCTATCACTGTACGCCATGTCAGACAGGGCGGGGCCTATAGCCGCCCATCACGGCCATCCCACCGCACCCTCATGCTAATGCAAATTCCGTCATTCGGACGGCGGAATCCGTCGTCATGGAGACGGAACCCTGCCCCGCAACATCATCTCATGGCCTGTAGGATACCCGCCCACCGGCAAACCTACACATCTGATTGGTCATCAGCCTACATGGCTACAGCCTCATTCGCTGGGACTCTTCCTATGCTGCTAATTCAATCCTCATTGTGACTCAGTTCATAACTTAAACCACTCCTCAAACCCCCGATAAGTCATCAACAACATTGATCCACACTTACAATAGTATACATAAACAGTGTTTCGCAGGAGGGGAAGCTACACAGCGAGAATAACACAGATTTATAGATATATAAAGGGGCATAGCATAACAACCTCCCCATAATATTGACACCTTATCAACATTAGAGCCCACCTTAGGTGTATCACATAAACAGCAATGAACCACCCCATATGTCCCCACCCCACAGAGCCAATCCGTGCATGTGCAGAGCACACCCAAATGTGCGCCACACATGCACAGATCCACTCCCACATTGCGTTACAAATGCATGACCCCCCACATACCAACCCCAGCCAGTCCAAATAACATCAACCAAATATTATATTAATTAACAGCAACGATTGACTATAAGCAAAACCCATGGCGGGATGCATGCATGTCCCAAAAACCGGGGGCACGCATGCATCCCACCCCTAGTCATCGGAAATGAAACAATTCAGATCGAACTCAACATTAAGCCCCCCAGGTTGCAATGACTTCAATTCATAAATCCAACGTGACTCCATCTTGGACAACTCCCTCACCCTATTACACCCACGCCACTGGGCCCGCAGTCTGTCAATCCCACAGAATCTCATCCCTATAGGGTCACATCCATGATTCTCGGAAAAATGCTTTGACAGGTTATGTCCAACGTTACCTTTTTTGACATGGCGTACAGTGATAGGGTCAGGTTCCTGCTACCATTGCTTACACAGGGGATGAGGGCGGAAGTTGCCTAGCGGCCATTTTCAGGATGGGCAGATATGCGGATTGGATAATAACATTAACAGGGATAGGATTTAAGACGCCAGTTCGTTACACACCTCCAGCCCCTGATGAGTGCGCATGCACGAAACGCGTAGGGCGGAGCTACGGGTGTGGAGAGATCTGGCGTGGAGGAAATTGTTTTATACTAAGAGTGTATAATTTTGGATCATGTGAGTGCACTACTTTTTAATCTTTTAAATAAAAGTACGTTTTTACGCTATGAGAGGCTCTTCAGTTTGATAGGGGGTATGAACAACCCACTCTGATGTGGATCTATCTGCTGAAAGGAGGTTGCTGATGTGACATAACAGGCGCTTGTTGCTGTCTTATAATGTGGATGGCAATTTAAATAGGTGAGAGTCCACGTGTACTGGTGTGTGGGATACCTGGGGAGCAGGAAGAGCACCTGACACCTGGTGATAGTATAAGGCGTATATATCAATTGTCAACACACTGTGCCACAGTTCGCTAGAGTTAAATCACAAAGTCACAGACACCGGGATCGCTGCAGATGGTCCACACACTGGATATTGATTTCAAAGATGCTGCTGCGCTCTCCAGATCTGTAAGAGAGAGAAATCTCCACATAGGGCAATATCGTTCAGTTTGAAAAGATCATTCCTCCATTTATTCCACGTGACACTTGTGAAGTGCTCTCCCAAATATCAATCAACTCCGTGTCCCTTGTCCCCTCTCGCTAAATGCTCACCAGATTCTGGCCACCCCAGCTTTCAGGTGGATCATAAGCAGTATGATTATAGATCACTTCCCTTCGAATCTGCAGAGAGGAGAGAATCTCCACATAGGGTAATACAGTTCCAACAGCTCAATACAATTCAACCATAAATGCCACCACGTGTCCTGCAAATCACCCTGTGCTGGTGCCAATCCGCCATGCTCCACACCACACTGCTCACCAGATGCAGACCACCTCTATATCCGGGTGGAGGTTGCGCTGTATGTTGTGGGCAAACAGATTCACACTTTGGATCCCTCAAGAAAGGCCTTCTCAAGGTCTTGTTGTTTATTCCAATTTTTAAAATTCACTCGGTAAAACATAAAAGAAACTGACATAGCGTAATACAGTTTAAAATTGCTCCTATGCGCATAGACTCAGTGCCACTTACGCCTCCAGGTGCTTTCTGCGCGTATCATACAGTACAGTCTGACGTCGCACGGAAGCAAGCGCACGGACCGGCCGGTCAACATAGGAGCGCATCGATCTACACCCTGCGACCGAGGAAGGAGGCGAAACGGGAGAGCGTGCATCTAGGCGCACCCGGGCACCAGTCGGAATTGATTCGGATGGGTACTGGCAGAGACCTACTGTATGATACGCGCAGAAAGCACCTGGAGGCGTAAGTGGCACTGAGTCTATGCGCATAGGAGCAATTTTAAACTGTATTACGCTATGTCAGTTTCTTTTATGTTTTACCGAGTGAATTTTAAAAATTGGAATAAACAACAAGACCTTGAGAAGGCCTTTCTTGAGGGATCCAAAGTGTGAATCTGTTTGCCCACAACATACAGCGCAACCTCCACCCGGATATAGAGGTGGTCTGCATCTGGTGAGCAGTGTGGTGTGGAGCACGGCGGATTGGCACCAGCACAGGGTGATTTGCAGGACACGGGTGTTTTGCAGGACACGTGGTGGCATTTATGGTTGAATTGTATTGAGCTGTTGGAACTGTATTACCCTATGTGGAGATTCTCTCCTCTCTGCAGATTCGAAGGGAAGTGATCTATAATCATACTGCTTATGATCCACCTGAAAGCTGGGGTGGCCAGAATCTGGTGAGCATTTAGCGAGAGGGGACAAGGGACACGGAGTTGATTGATATTTGGGAGAGCACTTCACAAGTGTCACGTGGAATAAATGGAGGAATGATCTTTTCAAACTGAACGATATTGCCCTATGTGGAGATTTCTCTCTCTTACAGATCTGGAGAGCGCAGCAGCATCTTTGAAATCAATAAGGCGTATATAGCTGTCTGTGGTCTGGCAGCCACGTTATATGGTAAGGACCTGTGAGACCCTGCATGTGTGTGGAGATACACAGGGATAATTTTCACTGGGAGCACTTGGTGTCCGGGAAGGAAATACTTGTCCAAACAGTATTATGCTATGTCTTTGTGTTTTTCCTTTCTTTGAGTGGCAAACCTGGAATAAAGATATACTGAAACTGTGAGCGCAGTGTCGTGGTAGAACCTATTTCTTATTGTGCATTGACGGAAAGAAATTCTGAAGAAGGGTTTGATTTAAGAGTCACATTTGCTTTATAAATAAATATTTTAAAAACAGTAAAAGAGGAGAACGCTGTGAGATTTTATTACATAAGCACACTAGGGCTATTTTAAAATAACAAGAGCAAAGAAAACAAGTTTACAAGCCCTTAAAACTCACCTCTTCAAAATGGCCTACCCCACCTCGCTGATGCCCTAATGCTGTATCTAGACGTAGCGATCCGGCGGCCTCTTCCACATCCCCGCGCGTACCCGCCCCTTCACCGCTCGCCCGCGCGTGCGTCGGATTCGATCCACCCTTGTCCCCGCCGGCGCCGCTTATCTTCCGCTCGATTCCCTGCCATTGTCCCCTAGTGGGGAATGAGCAGGGAATCGGCGGTGGCAAGATCAGACCTGTTGGATCTTATCAATCGAGCCGCATCAGCGGCTCGATTGATAAGACACATTGGAGCGTCATCTACGCATGTAGACCCAGCTTAACTCTCCCTGCCGAGAATCCCTCCTATTGTGTCACCAACCCCTCCCTTTGGATTGTAAGCCTTTGGTAGGGCCCTTTTCCCTTGTGCATCCAACCTGATTTTGCATCATGCCCACAGAATATTGTGAACTTGAATTATTGGGACTACTACTCCAGCGTATGGTCTGGCAAAGTGTGTCCAACTGCTTTTTGCCTATATTGTGTTGTCCGTCATCCCTATTATAATTGTCTGTAACTTTATTTATTGTCTGTGTGAAATGTTGGCGCTACATAAATCCAATAAATGATAATAATCACTACCTAAATTAACCCTTCTCTCTGTCAATTGAGGGTTCTCCTTTGTTGCTCTGGGCAAGTGCCTCATTTTAGCGATAGTTTTTCTTATACTGACTTTTCTTCGTTAATCCCGTTGAGTTTAATGATTAAAAAAAAAAAACTCCCGAGGCTGCCACTAGTGAGTCAGTTTAAAGTGCAATTATACATCAAAAACTAAAATGACAGCAACAACATAAAAGAACATTTGAAAGCATCCCCTGTGTGTAAAAACAGTTTACTTTCACTGTAGAGAGCAGTACAGGCTATCTAATGTCATTGGCAAATCTAATCATTGCTGACCAGGAGACACTGTGTCTTCATTCTGGTCCCTCCTCTGCTGAATAGTCACATTGCCCTGGCTACAGCTCACTTCAGCAGTAAAGGAGGGGGGCAGACTGAAGACACAGGCAGAGAGAGATTCTTACCGTCAATGATTACATTTGCCGATCATCCAGAGATAAGAAAGCCTGTATTGCGCTCTGCGGTGAAAGTAAAACTTTCTTACACACAGGGAATGCTTGGGAATGCTTTCAAATATTATTTCACTGAACTAAGAAAAGTTACTGACATTTTAGTTTTGGTAGTATAATCCCACTTTGATAAGGAATATATATTTTACCCCACAATCAAAAGATTCTTAGCTGGGCAAACAAAATGAATTTGCTACCTATAAAATTTGCCAACCGGGGTATTTTTAAAGCACGACTTACTGAAACATCATCCCTTTTGCACATAGCACATGTATTTATCTTGTTACCTTGTTTTATATGACATAAAATAAACCGTAACTGCATTAACATTTTCAAATATGTTGATTTTAGACACCCTGGCCCATATGCAATTAACTTTTTTAAGTTTTCTCCTAGGAGATGATTTTTCATCTTCAAAAGCTATAAATAGCTTTTTGGTACTTTGCAATAGAACAAGTACAAAAAGTAGGTGAAAAAGAACATTATTTTGAGTATGTTCTTGCTTGCTGGTGGTTTAAAAGGCATACTATTGACAATTTTGAAAATGTCAGCCAGGAGAAAACTCAGGAGAAAAAGTTAATTGCATATGGGCCCCTGTTTTCTGCAGTAGTTGTACTCCTTTCCATTTGTAAAGCTCCATAGGCACTAAGATTAATACACTAGTTTTATACACATCAATTCCAGCAGACTGAATGCCCGGTGAATGTAACTGTTCATCAGCTTTGCAATAAACAAACCTAAATCCCTTTTATTTATGCACAAAGTGCTAATCTCCTCTCTATCTGGATACCTGGATTCTGTGGAAATGTGAGATGTGTATCTAGAACCTGGTGACATTTATTACATCCAAGAGTAATCAGGCATAAATACATGTATAATTTCTCACAGAATGTATGGAGACAGGTAATCAACCTGGCAGCACATGGGATTGCCACCCCTGAAAGGGTTAATTTGTGCAAGTCTCCTGGCTGTCTCCTCTCTAATTACAGGTGCAGGTGTGGGCCCAGATAGCTGGGCAGAAAATCCAGAGCAGCAGTGGATTGGACAAGTGATTGACAGGCATTTCTCAGCAGCCAATCGAAGATGAAGAGAACAGATAAAAGCTGGGGAGTGATGTCAGCAGCAGCAGCTGAAATCAAGAGCATTTACAGCGTCCTACCAGTATCCACACAGCTATGGAGTCAGTCTTTGCAGCAGTTTTGAGAAGGGCCAGGGAGTCAGACGGTGAAGAATGGCTAAAGGACTTGTTAGAGGTTCCCGGCAGAGAAACGGCAGCGGTAGCTGACCCGCCCAGGCTGACCGAGAAGTGTAGAGGAGTGAGAGACAGGAGCTCTGAGCATTCGCCACGTGGGGAGACTAGAAGGCGGAGTTCCAGCAGGGAAGAAAGGATGTTAGCGTCAGAGGCGACTGAGCTAATGAGAGAGAGCTGGGGGTGGAGCAGATCTTGCAGGAGGCGGTAGGAGACAACTCGGGCGGTAAAGGAAAAGGCAAATGCCCACGCAAAACACGCCGGGTGCTCTCCCCGCCTCCTCCTCAGCGTTCCAGTACAAGGAGCCGGTCTAGGGCAGCAGAGGCCAGCCACCTATGCCTCAGGCGTCCCCTTCACAGAGGAATGTAGCAGAAGAGCAGGAAGCAGGCCCCAGTCAGGTGGTGCTGCTGGAGACCAGGAGGGACAGCAGGAAGCCAGCTCTGCCTGGTAAGTTTAATGCAAATAGTACTGCTATTGTTTCTATGAATGCATGTTTGTCTGAGCTGTTTGTAGTGCAAAACCTGGCTGAAACAGTGAAAGGTGGTCAGAGTAGTGCTAGTGGTGAGACAGGTGTTGGAGGGGAGCTTGTAGTTTTTCCTTCGCTGGCAGCTGCAGGCATTGATTCTTACTCAGCTCTGACTCTGCCCGATTCTGATCAGCAGAGGATTGAGCAGGTGCAGCCAGCGTTTCGCCTGGCTGTAGCTGTCTCTCACTGTAAAGAGGTATTACTGTGCACTGTTTCACCATTAAGTTTTCATTTACCTCAACTCAGAACGCCTCTCTGCTTTACAGTAATAATAAGCATTAAATCAAAAAACATTTCTGTTACAGCTGATACAAATCCTAAAATATATTTGCACAGTTTCTGCTTCCTGATTCATGGAGGCAGACATATGTTTACAGCCTGTGCTTTCAAATTATCTACTGTAGGCAGTCATGTGACACAGTGATCAAATTACAATTTGTGATTAGACACAGCTGAGAAGGAATTAAACAGGCTAAACTCTAAGTACATTCAGAGTGTATTTCTCTACATTTTCCTTCTGTCCTGTGCAAGAGTTCAGGTCCACTTTTAAGCGCAGCAATGAAGGATAGAATCTGGAAAGGTGAATATATGGATATCCTGTCATTGCTGCCTTGCTATAAAGAGTTTTTGGTAAAGGCTCCAGCTATCTGCACGTTCAGCAACTGGCTGCAAGCATTTTGCATTTACGCCAGCGTGCTAGAGGAAAAGAAACGTGTGCTGTGTTCAGGTCTCCTTTAAAAAGGGAACTCGGCTGTGCATTTAATAATTATAATTGTCATTATAAGCACGAGTGTAACTTTTGTGGATGTGTGCACTCTGCATCTCGTTTTTAAAAGCTGGGTATGCAGGTACATAGTACAACTAAGAAGCTTTTTCTTAAAAGCTCAGACTCCAGTGATCCTCCAAAACATGTTGTTGTAGATAAAGGTATATCCAAGGCAACAGATCAGCCTATTGCTCATTGAGGTTTTTTTTTTTTTTTTTTTTTTTTGTTTTTTTTTGAGAGGCTTTGATATACCTCTGTTTTGCTGTCAAGGTTGTCAGGTAGTTCCTAACATAAGGTTTGTGGATTGATATCCTCACATTGTATTTAAGAAAATTTACCAGGAAGTGGAAGCTGGCCGAGCAGCTGGTCAAAAAAAATAAATAAAAAATAAAAATTGACCTGCCCCCATTTGATAATTTTCGGATTTTGCCTTTAGGGGTAGTTCCAGAAAAGACTCCAATTGAATTAGTTTAGTATAGTGTGGATAAGGATTTGATTTTGGTGTCTTATGGGTTCAAGCATACTTTACAGTTAATCTGGGGTTTTGGCTGCAACGCGTTGCTGGCCAAACAGATATTCAGTTAGCTTTCAGATTGCACCTAATTTGTCCAGAAGGTTTTAATTCATCTGGATTTTGTTTTGAATCTAAATTTTATTTTGATCGATGCCTTCCCATGGGTTGTGCTCTTTCATGATTTTAATTTGAGTCCTTTTATACTTTTTTAAAATGGGTGGTTTCTCAGAGGATAGTTCAGATCGACTTTCTTTTAATTTGTCCAGAGTAGTCTCAGACATTATTTGAAGTTCTTGTTGATACAATGAAGGAGTTTGGTGTTCCCTTAGCGGATTTAAAAAAAAAAAAAAGTCTCTTAAATTTTGGGTATTACTATTGACACAACCAATATGTAGTTTTGTTTACAAATTGAGCTTTGTGAAATCCTTGCTGAATGGAATGCTAATTAAAGAAAAGGCCACAGTGAAGGAGGTACAAACCTTGCTGGGGCATTTAGCTTTCGCATCTCGGATAAGGCCCATGGGGAGGGTATTCTCCATGAGGCTATCGAAGGTCATTGTTGGGTTTTAAAAACTTCTCAGATGCATGTGTGCATAGGAAGAGATGTGAAAAGGGATTTTTATCTGGTATGAGTTCTTATCATGTTACAATGGTAGGTCAATATAGCTGAAGGATGGTGATTTGGGGTAAGGAATTTGCTATTAGGATGATACAACTCCAGACTGACATTAGGGAGTGATGTACACCTTTGTCTGTCAGCTAAACCAGAGTTAGTGGTAAAACTGTTGAGACATCTGGTGTTACTTTGCCTTAAGTTAAATATTTGGCTAAAAGAGTCATACTTACCTGGTAAAGGAAATGTAATAGTTGACTCCCTTTCTCAGTAGTAGTCGGATCAATTCAATTCAGGTTGTTGGCCCTAAGCCGAACCTAGTGGGAGAAATCTGCATGGTGCACTTTTGGAACCTCATCTGGTCTTGATCATGGAAATGGTGAAGATATCAGCAGCAGTACATTCTTGGAATGGTTATGAGACGTCATGGAGCAAATGGTTCGGTTTGCTTTTATTTATGATTTACACCTTGGCAGATTTGGCTGAGTTGTTCTTGTCTTTCATTTGCCAAGAACTGGAAGTTGGATCCTTGGCTAGTAGGGTGATCAAAATGTTGTCTAGGATTTTATTTTTTAGACGATTGGCACAGGCCCCTGCAAGTAACTCCTATCTAGTTGTGAGGCAGTTTCCAAAGGGTTTGAACAGTCTCTCAGAAGACTGATGATCGCAGGCTTATGAGTGCTTACTGTTTAGGGCAGCATTTGCATTAGCCTTCTTTAGTGCGTGGAGAATTTCGGAGCTTGTGGCTGTTAACAAAGGTGGTCCCTATCAATTCTGATGGTGTCAAAGTTTTGGATGATTATTTGGAGGTTTTATTAGAAGGTCAAAAACAGTTTACCTGGGCAAAGGGGTTGTGGTTTATCGGGGTGCTGTGGACGGCACTAGCGGCTGCCCTGTTATACGGTAAAGGAATTTCTTCGGGTTAAGCCTTCCTTGGTATCTTTTTGGTTCATAAGGAGGGGGTTTTGATCTCAATGTTTCAGTTTACTTCTGTGTTTAAGAGGTGTCTGACTTATCTGGGACTTGAATCCTTTAAGTTCACTTCACACTCCTTCAGAAGTGGGGCAGCCACTGAGGCCATGAGAATGGGTCTCCCTGATAAAGTGCAATGTACCGGACATTGGGATTCGCATAGATTCCACTTATATGTTAGGCCTAATTTGTGTGTATATTCATGTTCTGTTTCAGGTCGCAAATCAGTGGTTTGGATATTCGGTCATTCCTAAGCATATTGGGCACAGGAAGAAAAAAAAAAAAAAAAAAAAAAGAGCCAGGAACAGACCTTAAAACGGAAAACCTTTTCTTTGATTTAGAAGGAACAACAGAATTATGGCAAGGTACCTGGGGCCTCCAATGAGATCCACTTTGGTCTTTAATATATAAGCAATTACATTATTAGCCTGCCCCATATAATTTGGGTGCTCCACACTGGTGGTAATGACATTGGGAAAATGAATACATTAGAAGTGATAGGTAAGATGAATTGTGATGTTCATCAGCTAGTGGTGCAGCTTTGTAATACTAAAATTATATTTTCTGAAATAATTCCAAGACTGGTTTGGTTTACAAATTGGTGGACTGTCTATCCGCCACATGGAACTGGAAGAGGTAGAAGTGGGCCTTTTTAGGAGGAAAAGGGTCCACTTGTCCCCTGTAGGACTTGATAGTTTGAATGCTAACTTGCATTCGGTTATTGGAGAGGCCGCGGTTTTGGGGGGCCAGTCCAGTTAAGCTGGACTGGCTTTTGTGTAATGTCACCCTGTTGGGTGGACATTATTGTTCATTTTGGGGGGCCAGTCCAGTTAAGCTGGACTGGCTTTTGGGTAATGTCACCCTGTTGGGCGGACATTATTGTTCATTTTGGGGGGCCAGTCCAGTTAAGCTGGACTGGCATTTGGGTAATGTCACCCTGTTGGGCGGACATTATGGTTCATTATGGTTATTATCATGTTTTCAGTTTACTTTATATGTGGTGTTAATAAACATTTTGGTGATTCTTTTTAAAAAATAAAACAAAGTTCTGTTTAACTTGGTTACCCCAATAAATATGGCCGCGGCCTTTCTCCATTTGGGTGTTCTGTCTTTCTATTTAGTATCCTAAATTGGTTGGTAAGTGGTTAATAAATGGGGTGTGCAATCCCATGTATGGAGACAGGTAATCAACCTGGCAGCACATGGGATTGCCACCCCTGAAAGGGTTAATTTGTGCAAGTCTCCTGGCTGTCTCCTCTCTAATTACAGGTGCAGGTGTGGGCCCAGATAGCTGGGCAGAAAATCCAGAGCAGCAGTGGATTGGACAAGTGATTGACAGGCATTTCTCAGCAGCCAATCGAAGATGAAGAGAACAGATAAAAGCTGGGGAGTGATGTCAGCAGCAGCAGCTGAAATCAAGAGCATTTACAGCGTCCCCGCCCCCCCGCCCCTGTCGCTGGCCATGGTTATTGGGGTTCAAACTTGAGTTCTTGGGTAATGTCACCCTGTTGGGCGGACATTATGGTTCATTATGGTTATTATCATGTTTTCAGTTTACTTTATATGTGGTGTTAATAAACATTTTGGTGATTCTTTTTAAAAAATAAAACAAAGTTCTGTTTAACTTGGTTACCCCAATAAATATGGCCGCGGCCTTTCTCCATTTGGGTGTTCTGTCTTTCTATTTAGTATCCTAAATTGGTTGGTAAGTGGTTAATAAATGGGGTGTGCAATCCCATGAGAAGAAGACCAGATCTGGTAGACAGACATAATAAACAACAGAAAGGCTAGATCTGTGGTTTGCTTCTCATAAAAACTCAGGAAGCTTTTTCTGATAGTTTTAATGAGCGTGTTGACATATTGTTTTACTGTAAACCTATCAAGCTTTCTATCCAGTAAAGGCTTAGCCTCTAATATATCTTGTATGCATCTTCTTCCTGTTATATATTCAGAATTGTTATTCTCTACATCTGGTCTTCCTGTTGACTTGTATGCCAATGAGCCTCTTCTGTATTCAGTAAAGACTCTTACACTGTTAGCCATTTTTTTTCCTAGAAAAGGAGCTTGTTCTTTACCTATTATATGTTCTTAGATATGATATATCCATAGGTCAGGTGATTAAAATGTAAGCTTTGCACAAAGCAGATTTCAATAGAACCTACCATGTTTTTTAAAAAGGGTAATATTTGAAGATAACGGACATAAAGATGTTATAGTGGTTATTACCCATATAAACTCTTGTTAAAAAATAAACAAAAAATAAATCAATAAATAGCAGAACAAGTGCATCACTGCCCCGCATTACTCGCCACTCTGTGCCGCCCTTGTGCATACATAATGAGCATGTGACTGTCTCCCACTCCTTGGGCTTTCATTAGAGAGCTAGAAACCCATCTGCTATACATATGTTCCTTTAATTGGGGTTTAGACAGAGTTTATAGATATTTTCCTAAATTAAATCACATTTTCTGTTTGACATTAACATTCAGATTGACCAGACTCTCCTCTTCCTGAAATTGATGTCAATATGAAACGGTTTTCATAGATAGATAGATAGATAGATAGATAGATAGATAGATAGATAGATAGATAGATAGATAGATAAATATATGGATGGATAGATAGATAGACGTACAGTATATGCATCTGCTTAGTACAGGAGAGAACGAAACAGCTAATATGTACTTAAAGGAAACCTAACAAAAGAATAAAGAATCTGCAGCGCAGAATGTTTGCTGATAAAGATATTGGCCAGTATCTAGCCTCCACAAAAAATTAGAGCCTCTCATAATGGTCTCCCAATGGATTCTTCCCATCTTTTTTTGTAAATAAAAATATGGAAGACAAAGAGCAGCCCCTCAAGTATACCTATCCCTATAGATAAGATGGGCTGCAGCAGGAGGGCTTACCAGCTCCTGCATGATGGGGTAGAGACCCCTTGCATTTGGCGGGAAATGACACAGTTATGATTTATCGTGGCTATCTATAGACAGTAGCTATGTACACGTTTCCCGTTCTCCCCACGTTCTCTGCGTATTCTTCTGGAGAATACAGTCTAGGGACACTATGGCAGTGTCATCAGCCACTAGGGGATTTTCAGAAAGAAAGTACGGAGATATCATCCCAGTAAGGGGAAGCAAAAAGTTCAGCTTACAGCCAAATTTTAGTTGTCCCTGGGGCAGGAAGTGAGCGGAGGTCTCCCAAACAAGGACACAGAGCAATAGGTCAAAAGTTAATTTCTGCCCTCACTTTAACCTAAATGTAAACTTGGTTACTGGAAATCCAATTTAACATTAGTATGAAAATAAAAATATTCTTTTGATTTAAAAAAGAAAATAAAAAATATTCTCAGAAGTGATCGTTTCCCTTAGCTAGAAAAGGCTCATGTTGAGTTAGATGAGATGGGAACGAAAATAAAATGTTATTTCTAGACTTTACATCCTCCCTAGATTTAAAATTCTGCCCAAGAGATGGAAAGTCAGTTTGAAAGTGCATTTTTAGCGCAGGCGGTGTCTGGAAGTGCTTTTACACTGGAGCTGGATTAAGTGTGAGAAAACGAGTGTGAGATTTCACAGCTTTTTAAATGCCTCAATACCAAGACTTTCTTTTAACTTAGAGATGAAAACCTTCCTAGACAACTGTCTTCTAATTACTTCCATATTCTCCTGAAGTCTGCGTTTAGCATTACCCTAAACTGGCTTGTTCTGCTTGCCATGAACACAGCTCTTCCTTCCCTCTTTGTACAATATGTGTGCCATCTTTCCTCCTCTCGTGCGTCATGAACACTGTAAATCCACCATCTACACCACAAACAAATGCTTTGGAAGATGCAATTACTGCAGAGCGTACATTTCTACACAGGGATGGCCATGTTTAATGAGGCCCTCACTCTGTGTTATTACAGTTGTAGAATCAGAGGAGGACTAAGCAGTGCAATATATACAGTTCTGCTGCTTACTCTCTGGAAAATACTACTTCCCTGGCTATTGTGCAGAGACCCTGCTTTTTATATAACCCTGTTTGGGTTTTCAGTTGGGGAGCTGTGTTATGTGTAAATATGAACCCAATGTGATCATTTGCAAATCAGAAAAACTGTTTATTAAAGTGGACCTGAACTCTTGCACAGGACACAAGGAAAACATAACAGAAATGCACCCTGTATGTATTTAAAGAGTTTAGCCTGTGTAATTCCCCCTCATTTGTGTCTAATCACTACTTGTAATTTGATCTCCCCCCGTGTCACATGACTGCCTATGGCAGATAAGCCCATTTGAAAGCACAGGCTGTAAACAATATGTCTGCTTCCATGAATCAAGAAGTAGAAACAGTGCAGATTTATTTTAGGATCTGTATCAGCTGTAACAAATACATGTTTTTGTTTAAAGGTTATTATACTGTTGTATATCTTTTAGAGCAGAGAGTTCTGAGTTCTGGTCCACTTTAAAGCACACCTGAACCTGAATATAAAATAAAGACACATAGTGATATGCAAACTTGCCTACAGACACCTCTGGATAGATGTCTGTTTCCACTTGGATCCTCCCATTCCAGGCCACTCCCTGCTGCAGGCTTGTCTGACTGGGGTGCAGTTTCCCATGTCCATGCATGAGCAACTGTGCACTGGGCATGCGGGAGCTCATGAGCCGCACATACTCAATACACAGGAAAGAGTGCATCTGAACTGGGCATGTGCAAGCTCTCTACCAGGCATGCACAAGGAAAGCAAGTGTTTATGCTCGAGTGCTTGTCTCCAGTGGGCTTGTGTGGAAGAGACCAGTGCATGCCCAGTTCAAGAGAAGAGTTTGTGAAGTCAATTGTTTGGAAGATTGTACCATTAGTGGGCACCTTTGTTAGGCATCTAAGAAGCAGGTACAGGGCAGGCACAGCCATACTTGCATAGGAACAGGGCGGGCACAGGGCAACTGCACTTGTGCAGGAAGAGGAGCAGAGCCAGAAATGTCCAGAGGGTCCGGACAAGCTGAGGTGGGGACATGGAGGTCAAGGGAAGCCTCTTGGAGGATCCAGAGGTTTCACTTTTCCTATGTAAGTATCTATATTTTGTATTTCAATCCACCTCAGGTTTTCTTTAAGCAAGCCTAGTAGAATATCGTGAATATAAAATGATCGATATTCTACCTATTGGCAATACTCCGCGTGATTTCATGTATGCATCTCTTATTGATGTGCTTTTAGACATAGCTGACAGCTGATCACTACAGATTAAGTGGGATACATTCAGAGTTGTGCTGTGGTCAGTCAGTTCACCACAGCATGTTGTATGTTTTATTTCTGATGCCAAGAACAGAATGAGACACTTTTGTTTTATCTACAGATGTTGAGAACTTGCTCCTTGCCAGATCTGTCTAAACTGTTCAAGACCTTAGTGGATGTACCAAGTGTTGCTGAGCTGCAAGGGGATGAGCATCTGGAGATAGAAGACATCGAGGATGAACCAGCTCAGGATGCAGATCATTCAGACTCCGAGGACACGTAAGCACTGTACTTTATTCAGTCTGTCCTTGACTGACAAATACTGCATGTCATGGGCATGACTAAAGGTATCCCCAGGACCACAGCATTTAAAATGTTGTTTCCTTATTTGTTTTAGATAGGTATACCCAAAGAGTAGTGCATCAGGGTATTTTTAATGTTGTGCTGACAGTGACATTATTGGTAGTAGAGATGGTCAAAGAGATGCAAATCCCATGCAAATTGTAGTATTTTTATTTATATAATGCCAACATCTTCCAAAGCATTGTACACAGCACAAAACAGACTATAGCAAGGAGCATAGATGCATGAGCAGTTCAAAACACTGTGCAATCAGGACATACAGGGACACAAATACATAAACCTACAATTCATGTTTGGGAAGGAGACAAAAGGGTTAGCACATGATGCAGTGTCAAATTCTAGCTTTAACAAATGATAAGCTTTTCTGAAGAGGTGTGTCTGCTAGGACGACTTATAAACGTTCCCGAGGCTGGGCCGGTACGCACCACATAGGTTGAAGACTGCAGTGGAGATTGGGGCATAGGGACTGAAGAGAAGGGAGGAGATCTACCAAACCAATAAGCGATAGTAATTACCCCACCCCTTACCTGGCTTTTTTCTCTTAAAGGGACACTATCGATTAACATGTTTTTTTTTTCAATTGCTATAGGAAATGTTTGGGAAGTGCTGCTAAGTACTGGTGTATACATTTCAGTGCTTATCTATTTGATTACGGTTATCTAATTCCTTTCACATTTTTCTGAGGGCAGTCTGCTGAAATTCTGATGGCAGACTCAGCCATGAGAAGAGGGGGGAAATTCCCTCACAGTTTATCAGTTAACTCTGTGTGCAGAGAGCTCAGTCAGAGACAGGCAGAGCTCTCTCTTAGGGCTCTTTTCCACTATGGAATGCGATCGCGATCGCGTTTCAATTTCCACCATGCGATTGCGATTGAGCTACTATACTCATTATAGTCCAGCTCAATCGCATACAAAACGCAGCAGGACGACGATTGCGCTTTGACCAAAATCGGATCGCACTAATGGAAATTGCTGCTGCAGTTTCCATTAGTTTAATGTACCTTGCGATTTGCGATCAGAAGCAAATCGCAAATCGCAGGCTAGTGGAAAAAGGCCCTTAGAGAGAGCAGAGGAAATGTATCTTATGTGCAACATACACATCTGTAATACTGTTGTGTGTGAAACCTGATACCTGTTTACAAATAATCTGCTTCAATATTACTCTGTTCTTAGCATGTCAGACTGCAGAGATTCACCTATGCAAATGAGACATTCCAAACGTAGCTAAAATCTACACACAATGAATTAAAGCTTTTGCCTCTGATATTTAACATGAATAGTAAGAAAATGTTAACACAGCTACTTAGACATTATTTGTACGTTGTCATTTTACAACACTTGGGCATTGATAGTATTCCTTTAACGCAAACCTGAAGTGAAAACAAACTTATGAGATTAATTGTGTGTGTAGTAAAGCTAAGAAATAGAAAATAAGTAGCAAAGAAAAAGTCTCTTGTTGTTTTCCAGTACAGGAAGAGATAAAAAAAAAACAGCCAGTTGTTCTCTATGCAAAAGAGCTTTTCTGAGTTTCTCAACCCAAAATAGGTGGAATACAGTCCTGTTTTCTGAGGCACTTAAACAGCAGCAAAACAGTGAGATACAGTTTGAGATACATTTTACTGCAGGAGAGTTCAAAAGGTCATTATTCTGCTTTATTTTATATCTTAAAAGACTTTCTAAACTGCAAATATGACAGAATGATGCAATATTATAAAACAAAATAAAGCTATATAACTGAAAATAAAAATTAGACTTTTTTCTTTGCTACTCATGTTCTATTCATTATCCGTACTACACAAACAAATAATTATATCATAATTTTTGTTTTTGCTTCAAGTTTCCTTTAACTGGAAGCACTATCTTTTGTGAAGCAGTTTATTTTTGCACAACGGCAACTAGTGCTTTTTAGCTATTTTATAGACTGAAATGTTAATTGCAGTTATGAGGTGCCAAACTTAGGGTTTTTTGTCGCAGCGATAATTGTAAGGATTCGGAGTGATGCAGCAGCTACAGGAAGCAGTGCTGATCAGTTTCCTTTTGGTGCTGGGTTAGTGGTGAGCAACGAGGGGAGTTTCAGTAAGCAGCATAATTAATAGCATAGTGTTAGACTGATCAGAAATTAATGACAGAAGTCTCCAACTATTATTAGCTGTATCAGTAGTAAGTTTAGTGTGAGGGCCCTTTCACACTGGTGGGGTGCAGCATTTTTTCCACACCCCACCGCAGGGCAGTGTTAGTCTAGGGGGCCTTTCATACCAACGCAGTGCGGGGTGATGCGATGGAAGGGACGTTTTCGGCACATCCCCGTCTCAAGGGCAAACCTAAGTTACCGTGCAGCGGACAGGGAGTCATGTAAGTCTACGACGACGTGTTTGTTAAAATGCCCGCTTTTACGTGTTGCACATGCACAGAAGCATATTTTAGCAAGACGCTTCCCTGCACTTGATTGCTTCGGCCACAGGAAGTGAGCATCACTTCCTGCTTGGCCGGCTGGCAGACGGTATGCAGTAATCCCCGAAGGCCTGTTTTTGGCTGCCTCCAATCCGCAGTGTGAAACCGGCCTCAGGCGTACCCGAACTAAGGTTAGTGGTTGGCGCCTTGGTTATTGTTAGGTTAGTTAGTATTAGGGGTATGTGCACTATATACACAATTGTATTGTAACTTCCAAAGTATATACTATTTTAACCAGTATGTTTTTGGTTTGCCTTTCAGTATGTTTGGAGAAACAGACAGAGATTTGCAGGAGCTACAGGCATCAATGGAACAGTTATTAAGAGAGGATTCAAATGAAGGAGCTGACGATACTCTACAACCCAGTAAGATGGGGGATGAAGTGGAGGAGACAGATGATGTGCCGGATGCTGAAATAGACGATGAGGAAAATCAGCCAAGCAGTGGAAGTGCAATCAATGAAGAATGGCATTCAGGTAAAAGCTTCCATCTTGGAAAATATTTTTGTCCAAATACACACCATGAAAGCATTGCTTGCTTTTCTGTCTCTGTGGTGATACAAATGGTTTTTATTGTCTATGTAACTAGCTGCAGAAATATCATAGCTTGATAGATTTTGTCACAAACCCAGTTTTCTGTCACACCTCTCAGCATTCTTGGCCACAATCTTATGTATCAGCTGAGAGTAGGCTAGCAGAAACCCGGGGCCTCTCAGTCATGTAATCATAGCGCTTACTACCACAGGTCTGTACAGGGACATGACCTGAAAACAAAACGGTTGTGCAAAACGATTTTTGTTTAACCCATTGCTCTATGCAAAACACAATACAGTAACACTAAGATTCAGATTAAATACAGTGAATACTCAGAACAGGAGATAGCCTTACTTAGGAATATAGACATGGGGGGCCATATGCAATTCACTTTTTCACCTGAGTTTTCTCCTAGGAGAAAAAATATCATCTTCCATTTAAAATAACATTTTAGCACTTTGCAAAGGAAAAAGTATCAAAAAGTAGGTAAAAAGTACTATCAAAATTATTTTGAGCATTTCTTTGCTTGCTAATGGTTTAAAAATCAATTTATTGACAAGTTTCAAAATATCACCTAGGAGAAAAGTCAGGTGAAAAATTCAATTGCATATGGGCCCGGATCTCATAATTACCACAAAGCATCTCCCATAGCACAAAGCTTTCCCCTTGAATTGAAGGGTAGTCAGGTCAAGTAGTCTGGCATTTGCCTCTGGCAAATGCATGGCTATCTACATTTTTTTAAGACTTGTTTTATGGTGCCATTAGTCTTGAAAAGTTACCGTATTTTTCAGACTATAGGATGCTCCTGACCATAATACACACCTAGGTTTAACGGACAAAAACCAGGGGCAAAAAATTGTAAACCTAGTGCATCCATGATGCAGGGGCATCTTGCGGACCTTCTTCCCCCACTCCTCCTCCTAATGGTCATCTCCCCGTTGTACCTCTAGTGTTCTCTTTGTGCCTTATGTCACCCATGTGTCCCCCTTGTATCTCTTCTGCTCCTTGTACTAATCGTGTCCCCCATATGTATCTCTTGTGCCCCCTTTGTACCTATACAGCCCCATTGTGCCTCATGTCTCATTTGTATTTCTTGTGCCTATATGTCCCTCTTGTGCCTTGTTATGTCCCCTTTGTATCTTGTGTGCACCCCTTGTGTCCCCCTTATATCTCTTGTATCCACCTTGTACCTCTTGCATTCCCCTATAGGCCATAATCATGAAAATGATTATGTAATGAATCTATATCATATATGAGTTTCACTTTTTGAATTGAATTACTGAAATAAATTGACTTTTTGTTGATATTCTAATTTATTAGGTTACACTAGTATTCTTGATGTCTGTTAATCACGGCACCGCAATGATATTGATGGTGGCCAAACTGTTTGAATTGGCCTCCTAAAAGTTTGTCCTGCTAGCATTCTGTTAATGTGACTTTTTCATCCCGGTTTGTTCTCATCACAGTAAAAGACTTCTATCCTTGCAGATGACAGCAGTGAAGATTTGGAGAGTGAATGTGATGATGGCGACAGTGTGTTTGGCCATCTGGAGGAACTGAGACTCAAATTAGAACAAGAGATTGGTTTTGAGAAGTTCATTGAAGTTTACGATAAAATAAAGGTAAAGGTATATGTGTGAAAATCGATACATTGTCCTGGATGAGAAAAGATACAGCAGAGCGATTTACATATCCTACAAGGCTGGAGACAATTTTGTAGCTTAACCACCTTAAGACCATTTAACGCCGATAGGCGGTCACAAGGTGGCAGCCCCAGAACCGCCTAACACCGATAGGTGTCAAGTCCTGGAGGCGAAGATTAGCAGAGAACGATGGCGTGCATACGCAGCAGAGCTCCGGCTAGCAGTCTGTTAGTAAACGAAAGGGGGGGGGGAAACCCTTTGTTTACATTTGTACAGCGCTGTGATCTAGTGCAGTGATGTACATGGGACAATCGGCTGTCCCTCAGAGCCGCTCGGAGAGAAATCCCTCTCATAGGCTGATGCCTATGAGATGCGGGTAAGAGGACGGATTACCGTCCTATGTCAATTTAGGACAGGGGAGGGAGGGAAAATGCTTTTTTTTTTCCTGTGAAAAACACACAAAAAAACAAATGATTGCAGCAGCAATCCGAGACCTCCAAATGTCCTGTTAAGGACAAGAAAAGGAGGTAAGACTCATTTGTGAGCTAAGCTGTATGGCTGAGCAGCAAGCTGTCAAATCAGATGCCACCAATAGACAGCTCTGTTGGTGGCAAGTAAAGGGGGCAAGATTCATTTATGTGCTAAGTTGTATGGCCCTGCAGTGAGCTGTTAAAGCTGCAGTGGCCTGATTTGTGAAAAATTGCCTGGTCATAAGGAGGGGGGGTGTAAGCCTGTAGTCAAGAAGTGGTTAAAGTGGAATTCTAGGATTTAGCTGAATGGCTTAAAAGTGTAACCGTATTTATGTCCAGTTTATTAGCTAAGGGGCTACATAGGTAATGTAGAGATTCAAGACAAGACAAATAACATTTATATTGCACTTTTCTCCTGGCGGACTCAAAGCACCAGAGCAGCAGCCACTAGGGCGCGCTCTATAGGCAGCCGTTTTAGGGAGACTTGCCAAAGGTCTCCTACTGAATAGGTGCAGGCTTACTGAACAGGCAGAGCCGAGATTAGAACCCTGGTCTCCCATGTCAGAGGCAGAGCCCTTAACCATTACACTATCCAGCCACATTCCATTCTAACTCTTGACTAAAAGAAACCAGACTAGTGTAGTAAGGGCGCACTGATGGTAACCATAAGACACTTTTAATAAATGTAATTTACTTCCAAAAACATACTGGTAAGTTAATTGGTTCTGCCACAATTAGCCTCAGACTGTGCTAGGAGCTAAAAAAAAGGTCAGTGACAGGCTAATAATTTGGTATGGAGGCATATTTTATATTGTATGTACAAATGTATGCGACATGGAACTGGACCAATCAAAATCCTCAATTACTGCATTTCATTGATCAAATTCCATGCTGCATACATTTGCATACATGTAAAATATTTGCATCAACTCGAAATTATTAGCATCTCATTGAACATCTCTATTAGGAGCGTTAGTTTATGACTATGGTATGGATTAGAGGTCCTCCGTGGTGCAGTTAGTGACCTGACTTATTTGATGTTCTGTGAAATACTGCAGAAGATGGCACTGAATAAATATATAATGGTAATAATAATAATCATTATATACAATTTAGAACACATACGTTTATGGAATGTTTTTGTAGGCCATTCACGAGGATGAAGATGAAAATATTGATACATGTTCTACAGTTGTTGAGAAGATTTTGGGCAGTGAGCATCAGTATTTATATCCCAGAATCCTCCAGTTAGTTATGGCTGATGGAGCCTACCAAGAAGGTTAGTTCCTATATTTGTATATTTTTAGAATGTTTCTTCTTGAACAGATATTGTCAAATATTTTGACGTGTAGAAATTGCAATTGTGCACCTATGTTTTGAGGGGGGTTTATTTGCTGTTTCTTGAATAGAGAGACAGAAATGATAGGACAGTAGAGGTGCGTACACACGCACTACTAAATGCAAAGACGGGTCCGCCGGACCCTCCCGGTCACTGCAGCCTTATCAGTCCGCTGACAGCACGTACACACGCGCATACTGTCGGCTAAAGACCGCCCATCGGGAGGGTCCGGCGGACCCGTCGCTGCATTTAGTAGTGCGTGTGTACGCACCTAAAGGATGGTCAATTAGATGCAAATAATTCCTAGTTGATGCAGGATTATGCTAATTGTTTACGCTCATTTATGCACCTTGAAGATGGGCCAATTTAATTCCACTTTGGCAGAATTTGATTAGTTTATTTTCAAGCTGTACGCACAACATTTGCATAATCCTGCATAAATTCAGAATTATTTGCATTTCATTGACCATCACTATTGGACACTCTAAAAAAACAGTATTTTTTTTACATCTGATTACAATAAAATAATGAATAAAATAAGAAAACCTTGCAGAGATATTAACTAATACTACTTAGGGTACTTGATCTAGCATTTAGCTGACCACTGACTATACTAGTCAGAAAATGCACAAATACTTGATATTTCTAATTTGTATGGGGAATCCAGCATAGCAAATCCTTATAAACATGGACACATTTATTGCTATCCAAACAGTTCATGGAAAAAGGGCTTCATGCCAACTGAAAATGAGATGAGGGGGAATTAGACAGGCTAAGCTCTCTAAATACATACAGGGTACCTTTCTCTGTTTTCCTTCTGTCCTTTGAGTTCAGGTCCACTTCACTTCTTTTGCTCAAAGACATCCACATTCACCTTAGTGCTACTCAGGGACACAAGCAGGCTGGTATCCATTTCAGTAAAAGACAAAACATTTTCCTGATGGTGTATATACAGATTATATAAACCTCCCATTTATTTCATTGTAATTTATAAACCAATCCAAACCTCAAACATTAAATGACTCACTTATCAGTGGTAACTGGCAACAAGCATAAGAGATGCGGAGCAAACAGACCAACGTTTTACGCCACTGTCAGTTCCTTTTCAAGACCTAACTCCTCACTTGTCTGTCCTATATATGTCAAAAGCCATCAATCACCTAATCATTCAGTTACTGTCAAACACTTCCAGTAGTTACATATAAATACAGTATATATCAAGAAGAAACTGACCTTAAAAATGGTGGCACCTCCTCTTATGCCAATTTTTCCAATTTAGCACTGGAATATGAGTCACTTTGTTGGTTTGATGTTTGGAATTGTTTTAAAAGAACATTTAAGTAAATAGGGGTTTGTGTTATCGCAAAGGGATTCAACAGACTTCCTAGGGAGACAGGAAAAAAAACACAGACACCAGGAGCCTCTTATGATGTAGTACAGCCTCTCTCAACCCTTTTTACCCTGGAGGAACCCTGTAAATAACTTTTGGATCACAAGGAACCCCTGCAAACAATGTTTTGATCTTGAGGAACCCCTGCATTTATTTTGCAGGACGCATGGTAGTTAGTTTGTTTTAGAAAAAAAAAAGTTAGATACCTGCATCAGTTTGTAAGGCACGGAGGACGCCGTCCGTGCCTTCCGTGCCCTTTCGCCGGGTCCCTGCCGCTCAGTAGCCCCAGCCTGTTACGTGGATCGGGGGATTGGCCCTAGAGCTGCGCAGCCGCACTCGCGGCTATGTGGACTGCGCAGCCGCGGCCAGCTCCGGCGGCCAACTTTCTGCAGGCTGGAGAGCCCGACCCAGGCAGTGCAGTCGGGGGCCTTTTAGGGGGATTACTGAGCGGCGGGGACCCGGCGAAACGGCACGGAGGACGCGGACGGCGTCCTCCGTGCCTTACAAACTGATGCAGGTATCTAACTTTTTTTTTCTTCTCTAAAACTGGCCTCGTAAGTCCTTTAAAAGTTGGTGAGGCTGTTTTTTCCCCTACCCCTATTGCAGTGCCCCTCATTATACTGTCTCCTTATCCTAGTACCTTTTATTATTAATGTACTCATTATTATGACCCCCAATTTAGTGCTTCTTTTTACAGTAGCCTCTATTATAATGTGCTCTATTCTACTTCCCCAACAATAGGGGAAAATGCCAAGGAACCCCTGCAGAGTATTGAAGGAACCCTGGGGCTCCAGGGAACCCTGGTTGAGAAAGCCTGGTGTAGTATGTCAAGTGCTGATCACGTAGTCTTAAAGGGAACCTAAACTGAAAGGGATATGGATGTTTCCTTTTAAACAATACCAGTTGCCTGACTCTCCTGTTGATGTCTTTAGCTTCAGTAGTGGCTGAATCACATACATGAAACAAGCATGCAGCTAATCCAGTCTGACTTCAGTCAGAGCACCTGATCTGCTTGCTTGTTCAGGAGCTGTAGCTACAAGCATTAGAGGCAGAGGATCAGCAGGAGAGTCGGGCAACTCGCATTATTTTAAAAGGAAAAATCCATATCCTTCTTAGTTTAGGTTCCCTTTAAAGAGCAAAAGAATATTCACAAGTGTGGGTTGCACGACTAGCAACCACAGTATGAAGGCAGGTGAGGAAATCCCGACCTCACTCAGGTTCTTTAGTCATCAGATATGAGAGTCGTACTCCAGAATAGTTCAGAAATTGAACACTAGACTAACCCCCCAAAGCAGCTGGGGGGCTGTAGCATAACAACTGGGAGGGTGAAGGTGTCCCAAAAAATATGTGGTGGTGGATGAATAGTATATCTATATTATGTGACTACAAATAGCAAAAAATATACATTTTTATAATAAAAATGGCTTACCTCCAAGGAATGGGCAAAGCCAATTTCAAACAAAAGGTTTATTATTCATCAGACACTATCAATGATGACGCGTTTCGTGGAACACAGTGTGGTTCCTCAGATCAAATACAAAGCAGCATCTTTATATTGTAGACCAGTGTTCCCCAACCCTGTCCTCAAGGCCCACCAACAGTGCATATTTTGTATAAATCCACAGAGGTATATAATCCGCTCTGCTGAGACACTAATTACCCCATCTGTGTATGTTTGTGGTTTTCTGCAAAACATGTATTGTTGGTGGTACTTGACAACAGGGTTGGGGAACTCTGCTGTAAACAGTAAGTTGGGAGCCCCTAAAACTTTTAGGCGCTTATCATTGATGGTGTCTGGTGAATAAACCTTTTGTTTGAAATTGACTTTGCCTTTTCCTTTGAGGTAAGCCATTTTTATTATAAATATTTAAACTTTTTTGTTATTTTTAGTCACATTAAATAGATATACCACTCATCCACCACTACCTATTTTTTGGGGTGCCTTCTCCCTCCCAGTTATTTAAATAAATGGGAAGTTTTTACAATCCATATGTGCTTCATTGGGCAAAAAATATTGTCTCCTGTTGAAACTTCCCCATGTATACTTTCATGCTGTTGTTATGTTATCAAGTAAAACAAAGCAGGTGTGAGAAGACATAACGTTTTGCTCATTCTACCAACATATTGGCTTGGACACCTGTTTGGTAACCATGGAGAAGATCATAAATATTTGGATCAAAGTAATTTTTCAAACTAGGCTAGCTGTTTTATACTAAAACAAATTTACAGGGGGTCACACAGCCTCATAGAGTATACCAAAGAAATTTTATTGTATCAAATCTAAAACACCATCCCTCACAAATCATGCCCACAGATCAGTTTCATCCAAAAAAAACGCCTTATAACTAATAAATGCGGGGTGCATTTACTAGGCTAGCTGTTTTCCCTAATAACTATCACACATCTGCCGTTCAGCCCATTTCATGGAGCTGTTTGGTATCATCCTATGTCCTACACTGAACATAAAACAGAGAAAGCACAATACTAGGCTAGGAATTTTGCTAGTTGAATTTACCTGTGCCAATTAACACTTTTTTTTTTTCTTCTATTTTCCATAGACAACGATGAATAAGTTAAACTCAGGATTTTCATATTACACGTTTTGCTGCTTCCATAAAGTGGAACACTTTCTATGACATTCAGCTGTTCTTCAAGATGTCTTGGTCTTCGGATCTTCTACTGGAGGATTATAATTTTGAATTTGCATGTTTTCAGAATCTTGTATCATTGAGAGATTTACACTCATTCCTGTTCACCTTCACTATCATTCTTCAAAAAAATATGAGATTTATAATCTTAAACATGTCATTCCGTGTAAGATTGTACAAAATGATAAGCAGTATGGACTGTAAATTGCTTCCAAACAGAATCATTCCACCCAAAGTGCATTATTCAGCCTTGAATGGATAACAGTGGTGTGGATCAGTGAGTGACTTTTTACATCTTTCCAAGACTCCCTTGGAAAGATATTGTCAAAGAAAGTCCCACCTTTACAGTTGCTGAAGCCATAGTTGTCATTCCTTAAAGGGAAGGTTCAAGCAAAATAAAAAAATGAGTTTCACTTACCTGGGGCTTCTACCAGCCCCATGCAGCCATCCTGTGCCCTCGTAGTCACTCACTGCTGCTCCAGACCCCCGCTGGCAGCTTGCCGACTTCGGAGGTCGGCGGGACGCATTGCATACATTTTTACGCATTCCCGCTAGTGCAGGAACATTAACACATATATTTTTACGCATCACTGGTTCAATGCGTACATTTTTACGCAATAAACCACTAACGCGTAAAATTGTATGTGTTAATGTTCCTGCACTAGCGGGAATGCGTAAAAATGTATGCAATGCGTCCCGCCGACCTCCCAGGTCGGCAAGCTGCCAGCGGGGGACTGGAGCGGCAGTGAGTGACTACGAGGGCACAGGATGGCTGCATGGGGCTGGTAAAAGCCCCAGGTAAGTAAAACTCATTTTTTTTATTTTGCTTGGATATTCCCTTTAAAGAACTCAGAAACGTGTGTCACTTTGGCTTCAGCCAAATGGAGTTATTTAGCATACTAGCGCCTACCCAAAGGTCCCTAAACAGAATCTTGCCAAGGGCAGCCAGGGTAGATGTTAGACACAAATTCAAATTTGGAGGAATTAACCTTTCAGTAAGGTCATCTTGCTGCCAAGATTATTATTCCATATTTTGCTTTGGTGTTTGAATAGTTCTTGGTTGGCATTGAAGCCAAGCTTGAGATTTCCTCAGTCGTGTAATGAGCACTGATTATCTAGCTGATTGATTACTATTGTAATCAGACCAACGCTGTCTATTTTACTATTATAATTCAGCTGTCTGTGCTTCTATTTGCAGATTGCTAGTGTTTGTTAGATGACTATGTTGGAAAGATAGGGATAACGAAATGTATATTTCAATGTTTGTTTGATTAATTTATCAGTCTTCCTTTAGTTTGCACATTTCTGTTTCTTAACATTAGTTGGAGTATTTAATATATTTTCATTAATTTCCATGCAGTGTAAAAAGAGAGGGATAATAAATAGTTATGGTACCTTATTTTCTATTAAGCAAGCAGTTTGCTCAGATTTATATAGAATACAAGTTTTTGGGGCAAATGAACCCCATTTTCATATTTTCCTTAAGTATCTATTTTTTCATGGTTTGTATGCAATGCCTTAATTGTGTTTAATGAAAATGAAGTTCAGAGGAAACTTATGATGGCCTTTCACCCTTTGGAGATAGCCACAGATGTGGACAGATGTACAGATACTTTGTGGCTGCAGTTGCTGGTGGTGGTTTCAGGAGATTCATATTGCTCTTTCCTGGTCGGAGACTAATATGTACGGCATGAAGGTTAGTGTCAGAAAACATGAGTGCCAGTGAGGGTACAGTCCCAGTTGGCAATGTGGCTTTAGACAATTACTCAAAGTTTCTTCTAATTTTCTTTTTTTTTAGTGATTAGAAACGGGCCTTAAAAGATACTTTTAACCACCTAAATAAAAGAAGTTACATACTTTGTATGAAGAGGGAAGGCTCTGGATTCTATTGAGCCTTTCCATTCATCTATCGATCTCCCCATTCCCCCCGCTGTCTCCCGTTTAAATTTGTGACCGGCTGCGTCTTCAGGTCACTTCGGAAGTACTTGAGTCTCCGAGTACTTACGAAGATAAGCAGCTCTATACTGCGCATGTGCAAGTCCATGCTCAGGCGTGCGCAGTACAGAGCCCCTCGACTGTGGAAGCACTCAGAGAACCAAGTACCCCCAAAGCCTTCAGAGAGGAGACCCGAAGGCTTCTTCAACATTAAAGTGGGATTGCTGTAACGGGGGCCTGGCGGTGAAACGAGGGGACACAGAGGATCACAAGTGTCAAACACAAGGCCCATGAGCCGAATGCGGCCCTCCTCGCCATTTTATGTGGCCCTCAAGGGCTTCCAATGTCCATCATTGTAAGAAGCAAAACTAAGACAGCACACTGCCTTCCTTTGTGGAGCAGCACACCAATTAGTGTTTCAGATTGAAACATTGAGTGGTGCAGCATCTTCCCACATAGCAAAGTTGCACAGTGACAAAATGTAGTATTTACTTGCTCCAATGATGAGTGGTCTCTTCTGTTCTTCCTGGCAGTCACATGCTCTGTGCTTCCAAACCTCCAGAGGTGTGCAGCATAAAGATTGCAGCTGAAGATCAGAGGAGACCTAAAGCAACACTGGTGCAGGTAAATATTATTATTATTATTATTATTTTTTTATTTATATAGCGCCAACATATTCCGCAGCGCTTTACAAAGCACAATAAGACGACAAGGGGAACATAGATACAACTAACAAATATACAGCAGAGTTCCAAGCAGCACAAATATTGTTACAAAAACAGTAAACATTAGGAGGATGACCCTGCCCTTGCGAGCTTACAATCTAAATATTAAACTGTTACACTGGGCTATTCTGCAGAAGGGGAGGAGCAGGCCCAAGTCTACCCCCATGGTCACTATAGTTACACCGCTTAGTTTGAGGCTGTTCAATAAATGTTAAATCTTAACAAACTGGCACGCGACTTACAGTATGTTTTGACTTTGGCCCCTTATGTGATTGAGTTTGACACCTCTTGCTCTAAAGGATCCAAAGTCTTACTTCTTCTTAGATGAGTATGTAACTTTTTTATGTGGCTGCAGGTATCCTTCAAATCACAAAAAGTAGTGTTATGGTTCTGGCTTACTCTATGCCTTTTGATAAATTATTTTTATTATTTAGTGTTCATATAGTAAATGCATCATTCTGCCCAATGCAACAGCACTAAGAATCTTACCCACATTCCTACTTCTGGGTTTGCTTGTATGGTAAAGTTTGTATTACACATGGCTCAGATTCCTCTGGAAAGTGCATCTGACCTACTACTAGTACACTTATTTAGTAAGTGTCATACTGGCTTCAGTAGTATTGCTGGGGTGTCAAACATCAGTTAGCACAGCATAGAAATGCTTGTATATACGCGCACTCCCTTGGTAAATGCAGGTTGTGTTATGCATGAGACACTTTTCTCAGGAAAGAACCGCCGTGTTAAAGCAGGTCACACTTGGATCAGTGTTTACAGCAGATCTGTTATAGTACTATAGCATGAGGTTCAGTCTGACGTAAGAAGAAAGTCTCAAAGCCATGTATACCAGCCCTTACTGAGCATTCTTGTTGCTGCAACATCGCATATCATTACTCACCTGTCTAAAAACCTCAGAATGTAAGCATCCTAATGCTTTAACACATCTGAAAATGAAATATTGGTCAAACATGCCTTGCCCTTTTTTTGCTTGCCGAGCTTCCAGATATGCTTATGCATACTTTTACATGCAGAACCAGTAGAGATGAAAGTACCTGCAGCTTACTGTACAGTCACAAAGGAGCTTAGAAACTTCATTGTTGTACATGACTGTTAAACTGTTCAAAAAGTAGTCAGCCCAAACTGTATTCTAGTACTTGAAAGAGGCTGTTTTGCGTAATAAGCCACCAATTTCAGATATCTCTTATTGTTACCCACATAGCAGTATGATGGAGGAGTTTCTGCGCAGTCTTACCTTGTAATTTATGAATAGTCTTAAATAAATTCCATCTGTTTCTTCCTCATGCTACACATTATGCAGTATTTATAAAGAGGTTTATATAGCTGAAAACCTTTTTTTTTTTGGGGGGGGGGGGGGTTCAGCCAATTCCAGTCTCATTCTGGGATTCTAAACTATGTAGTATGAGGATGAAACAAATTTGAATATAACTGAACAAATACCTGGGGATTTGCAAATGTAAGTACTGCTGTATATTTGCCCCTTAAAGTAATATCTAAACATATGTACTCTTGCTTACCTCACGGTGGCTGTCAATTAGAAACAACCTTTTACCAGTCTTGTCCAGAGGTGGGATTCCTGCGGTATGTTCCCGATAATGTTGTGCTGGGTGTGGAGAGAAGGCAAGAGATTACTCTCCCTGCTTGCAGCAAAGTAGGCAAATATAACTATATTCCCCTACTGATTACCTAGCCTTCCCCCTGGTGGCGTAATTCTGGATGCAGCTATTGCCAGCACCCCAATTACAGTGTTTTCCCCCTAGCGCCGCTAACATTACGGTCCATGGGAGCACCCAAAGCAGACACTACATGGCCTGGAGACGGCACCTAGAACACACGTCTTGGGGATTTTTGGGTTGTCAAGCAGTGACAAATAAAGCAGAAATGTTAGAAGCCTCCACCCCTTTCGGTCACAGGATGTGATATCGTTGTTTGACAGCTACTAAATGAGTGCCTAAGCCGCACTGTCTAGTAGGGATGGTCAATGAGATGCAAATCATTTCAAGTTAATGCAGGGTCATGCAAATTTTGTATGCAAATTTATGCAGCTTGAAAATGGACTGATCTAATTTTACCTCAGCAGGATTTGATTGGTAAATTTGCATCTCATTGACCATCCCTACTGCTCATTCCTACATGTGGATGGGATGAGCAGAGTAGTTGCACTTTTGGGAGGCGTATGGTTAATTATGCTTACACTTGGAAGTGACTAAGCTGTATACAACATTACCCACTGGTTGCTACACCAGATTGCCATGTGTTTGGCCAGAATAAGGGACATTGTTGATGAGGCATGTGAGTTCACAGCAGATCCATCCCTTTACTGCCCTCATTATCGGAGATATCAGTCTCTTTGTTGGATTTCTTTATTTTATCTAATTTTGTAGAAGCGATGTTCCCTATATTGCAAGTCAGAAATTTGGAAAGAGTTTACAGGAAATGCTTAAGAAAGTCCTCACTGTCCTTCATAGAAAAAGAAGCCAGTGAGTTATTCGATCGATCAGCATTTACTAAAGCCTGTATTAGCACTTCTGTGTTTTTTCTTGGCAACATAAATTATCTTATTGAAGAAAGAAAAAGTTGAAGATGATTGTAACTAAAAGCTCAAATGTTCTAACATTTCCAAATAAAGATCTATTGTACTTTTGTAACTTGCTTTGTTTTCATTGAGTTGGTACATACTTGCACTATATACTAATAACAATGAACATACAGTGCTTTGGTTTATTACTATGCCCCATAGCTTATGTAAGGAGTCAGAAGTTCAATGAAAGTGCAAAGACGGCTTGTTCTGTCACCCACAGGCAGTAGTCCAGTGACCACCATTGCAGCAATACAAATAGGTGTAATTCACAATATTGGTAGAACTAGAAGTGCGGTAAATGGACCAAGTTCAGATGTACGGTATAGTGTTCATTATTATCAATTAAAGGTGCAAATACTGGCCAAAGCTAGAGAAATGAACGCTATAAACTTGTCAAAAACCTGAGCGGTTCTTGCCTTTTTCATGATTGCTAACTCGGTAAAGGACCATCCTTTAAAGCGTTGCTATCATATAAATCCGGCATAGCGGGGTCTGAACCCTCTAGAACAGTAATTATAGATTGACGGTATACCTTGAAATGAAGCAGAGCACTCAGTATATGATTTTATATAAAAAATTGTATTTGCTTATCATACAGCATATATACCAAATTTGAACAGTTCCAAGTAGCGTTTCCTTACAGTATTCCATCTCATAGCCTGTAAAGCCAGGCAATAATCATTCTTCTTAGCACATTCAAAAAAGTATATAATAGTTGTGTTATGTAGAATAGGATCAAAAGTAGTCTCATCTATATTAATAGCTGTGTATCTAGTAGCTGTGTAAAGCTTGTAGTAACGTTCTTAAAGAAATAGCATAAAAATAGCTTCTAACAGAACTTCTTGCTAACATCTTAACAAAACTTAGATACTCTGTAACAAAATTTTGAGCCTTATTTCTTCTATCGTATATGTTCCTATAGCTGTTCTAATGTGCTCTGTCTTACTGCAGCCTTTCCTATTTGCACAGTGGCTGTATTATCTATTTTATATGATCTAATCTTCTCTCCTCTGTCGGGCTGAGGCAGTCAGGCTGGAATGTGCTGTGCTGTGCTGCTTGTGATTGGATAGAAGCTATACACACCCTCTCCAGGCCCCCTGCACACTCTGTATGACTCGCACACTGAGCTACTCTCAGTGTATCACTTGCTATGTCTATTGTTTGTAAACACTGCATAAAAATGGCAATTACAAGCCAGGATTGCAGCAGGGAGAGGTAGAAACAGCACATAGGGACCCAGGAAAACATAATTAATAGAATGGTATGCTTTTTATTGTAAGAATTTTACAGAACAGATTCTCTTTAACGCTGAAAAATGAATAAAGTAAATCACCAGAATATTAAAGCGGAATATAACCCAGAATTTCTTCTTTGCTCTAAAAGATTATTTTCAGCATATAATATACTAACACACTGGGGGTTTTTTGTTTTGTTTTTTAGTAAAACCACATTTAAAGGGTTACATCACAGGGCTGACTCTTTCTTCTGCAGGGAGAACCCGCAGCCGAACTGCTTATAATCTTATCTTGTGTACACATTCTTTACTTGATACATTCATGTAAACATTCTCTGGCTGTGCATAACTTCAGCTGATGAGTCCTGGAGTGAAAAACAGATCAGAAATAACTGCTTGCAGCATTTAAAACAGAATGACAACAGTTATAAATAAAATGCACCAGCCGCTTTCAAAGTAAATTAACTGAACTTTGGGAAGTTATGATCTCTAAATGAATATTAATACTTGTGCACAAAAGCAAATATGATAATTGTATGGGTTATAAAAAGTAAGAAAACACATTTTTGTTGAAAATTTTGTCAGAGTTTTAAACCGCTTTTAAGCATATTACCCCTTCCCTTTCATCTCTTCAGCATCTAGAACCGCGTGTGGGAAGGTAGCTTCTGCCTCGTGTGTCTTATCAGGAGATTGATGGGCTAGTTCAAACTATGAGCTTTCATCTCCTACTTTTATAGTGATTGGATGCAATATGGCTGCCTAATCTGGAATTTCCCTAAAGGTCCGTACACACGCCAGACTGCAGGCAACGACGGGTCCGTCACCTCCCGCCCAGCGGATCGCTCAGAAACAGCCGTATCAGTCCGCCGACAGACTGTACACACGCCGGACTGTCGCTGGAACGCCCCCCCAGCGGGAGGTGATGACGGACCCGTCGTTGCCAGCAGTCCGGCGTGTGTACGGCCCTTCTATCCCAGGTTCTGATTGGCTGAAACTTCCGTGCGTCAAATGCTATCTTTGACATTTAAAATACCCATAACACTTTTTTGTTTTGAATACCTTAATTATTTTAACTGTGAGAATCTACGTAGGTTTGCAATGTTTACACATTCTGATTAGGTTATTTCTGACGCAGTTAATTAAAAATGGACGTCACCAGCAATCTTGTCTGCTGGTTGACTTATTTGCCCCAGACATTTGGACTTTCAAACATGAAACAATGTCATTTATGACGCATTTCTGATAATTTGTCCTTCTGCTAATTAGTTTTGAATGTGTCTGTCCTTTCCCAGACATAAGATTGGTCAGGTTGACACTGTTATACAGACCTGTAAGAATCTTCAGCAATGTAAGGCCTATTGAAACATACAGGGCTTCTAATATACTTATTTAAATATAAAGCTAATTATATAATTCTTCTTAAAAGAATTAATCATATAAGATATAATTGCACATTAAAACTTAATATACCTTATATATATTTGTCTTTCTTATAAATAATGCATTTAATAATGTCCACCGGCAGATGTCATCATTTAAACATGTGAATAACAAGCCGTATTAATAATATTAATTTTATAAGACCATGAAACCGCCAGGTGGCATAATCGTCCTAAATACGGGACAATAGAAAAAACCTTGTAAAGTTTTATTGACATTCCAGAATTTTTGATAACACCTCCTAACCCAAACATCCATGTGAAACACCTCTAAAGTGTTTTGAAACTTTCAATGCAGAATCCAGCATTTAAATGTATTTCAAAGTATTAAATTATATTATATGTAATTATAGGATTTAACAATAATTATTTCTTTTAGAAGAACTGTATTGATTATTAATATTTATATGTAATAACTGAGCAAATATACATATATGATTGCTGCAGTAATGTGATTTTTAAACTTCTTTCTTTTCTTCACACAGTACGCTTGTCTATAACCTTGACATTTGAAAGGTGCTTGTAACAAACAAAAATGTTTTAGCTTCTGTAACTAAAAGAATATTATGAGTTTCACTGCCTGGAATATGCTTAGATGTCCCAGAGCAATATTTTAAAAAAAAATACCCCAACTTTACACTTTACAATAACATTTTGCATAGAACATTAAAACTTAAAACATACACATATGACAGCTTTTCCTGCATAAATAAACCGCTAGAATTCTGACAAACTTTCACGATTGGAAGGTTGAATTGTTCCAGGACCTCTTTTGAGGTCTCCAACCTCTGCTGGATGGAAGATTTAGATATTGGAGCCATCGATAGGGTCTCTAAAAAAGTGACTTTAACCTCCCTGGCGGTAACCCCAAGGTTTTCTCAGGCCCTGCTGGGCCGATTTGCTTAATTTTTTTTTTTGCTGCACGCAGCTAGCACTGTGCTAGCTGCGTCAGCACACCGATCGCCACCGCCCCGCTATCCGCCGCGCCGCCCCCCCCCCCAGACCCCGTGCGCTGCCTGGCCAATCAGTGCCAGGCAGCGCTGAGGGGTGGATCGGGACTCCCAATGACGTCCCGACGTCGGTGACGTCATCCCGTCCCGTCGCCATGGCGACGGGGGAAGCCCTCCAGGAAATCCCGTTCTTTGAACGGGATTTCCCGATTGGGGATCGCCGAAGGCGATCGAAACGGGCGGGGGGATGCCCTGGGCTCGCTACATGATTTAAAAAAAAAAAAAACTGCGCTGCCTCCTGACAGAATTTTTTACACCGCCAGGAGGGTTAATCAGGCCTTTAGATGAGTAGCATCCTCTTTCACCCCCATGATGCTATTTGGAACATGAAGTGGTTGGTTGTCTTCATGCTTTTGGTGTCTTCATTCTTTTTCTCACTTCTTTTTTTTCTTTCCCAGCTTTTACTTTTTTCCCTCCAGTCTCCCTCTTCTTCCTCTGTGCCATATTTGACAGGGCTTCCTCTTTGTCCTTTTTTAAAATATATTAACCCTAATAAAGATAAACCTATTAAGAATTATTTCATATAATGTTAATGGGCTAACTATAAAATTGATGAACTGTTGTCACATAAAATAGATATCGCTCTCCTTTAGGAAACTCACTTTAAGGCAGATAGAATCCCCTCCCTAATTACCTTCCATCATAAAACCAGCGAAGTAGCCATACAAATCAGTAAGAAAGTGAAATATGAGCCGCTGGAAACTTAGAGATGAAGAAGCATGCATCTTAATCATTGCAGGTAAAGCAAACAGTATTGCCTGAATATGGCTTAATTAATAAAATTTCTTATTTTGTACAATATTAACTTACAAATAATTTAGTAAAACCTTTCCTCATGGTGACGTACAGTGTTAATTTATCACGGATGGCGGCATCTTTACTGCTGGCAAGGTGTATCACTGTGTAATATTTGTTTGTTGTGATGACAGCAGAAAAACATTTGGTCTCCCAGAGGAAAAGGCTGTGTGGCATTATAGCCTAGGCTAAGCATCGGTGGGTGGGGTTACATACCAATATGCAGCAATTCTGACGTTGAAATGAAGATAATTAATGTAAAAGTGGGTATCCTGAATAATTTACATTTTCTGACATGTATATACACCTACCTCGGGTAAGGTTAATTGTATACCGGTATATGTGAGGTTTTTGGAAATAATAGAGCTATGGAACTTGAAACAAGCAAGGCAGGACATTGCAGTCCAGAAAAGCACAGAATTCTAAACCACAAGAATATTATAATGACAAGGATCCATAAAAAGTAAAAAGGGTGTAAAAAAAAGGAAAACAAAAAATAAAAAAAGACAATAAAAAGGGAAAATACATACATGTTCAGAAGGCAACTAAGATACGGATACATATAAAATCGGGAGACTTGGGCTCAGGATACAGCCGGTATATGGCTGATCCTGCTGCTGCCGTATTAATTACTATTCCCCCTCCAGGACGCCATGGATGGTGGGGAATGAAATAATTCGGCCTCCAACAATTACTGGAAGCCAAATTATTGTGTTTTAAAAGTAACTTCAGCTCCGTCTTCTGACGGCGCCGGAGTTGCTCTGTGTACACTGCTATAGCTGTAATTCCTGTTGCGGCCTATGGTGGCGCCAGCTGCGCCAAGTCTCCTGCGCTGTAATTAAAGCGCTCGACTGAGATACTTATAGGACCGATAAAACTACTACTAGTTGCCTAAATCCCACCCCGAAGGTACAGAATTGCACAAATAAAAGGGCTAGTACTCAGAAGCCTGTTGTGGTCAATCCAATCTATTAAACCAAAATGTAACAAACAAAGAAATAAAACAATGTGCTCAAATACATTTGCCTGGAGTACTTGCAAGCCTCTAAATTGGCTGCTAAAGGGTTAAAACGTTGGCCCACAGTAGGGATAGCAGCAGAGTTCCATAAAGCCTGTGTTAGGGCCCTAGCTGTATTGAATAAATGAGAAAATAAAGATTTATTTTTAAATATGTCTTTACTGTCAGACTTAAGCAATGTAGTAGTAAAGTTTCTGGAGATAATTGCTCTCTTTTGAGAATAATTAAGTATCTGTCTCCTGTAGGGTTAGATGAGGGAGCAGCTCCAGGGTATACAGAATAAGGCCCAGTTCCCACTGGCAATTAGTGGCAAACGTATCCATGAAAATGGATCTGATTACTGGTCGATCGGATCAGTTTTCACTCTGTTTGCTGTTCAGCTGCTTCCGTTCTGTTTCCCCACATCCCCACCCCCTGCTCCCAACCACCCATCACAAAGTGAATTTTGCTGGCTAGTATGGTCCGTTTCTTCACTAATGTGAAGAAACGTTCAGTTTTCTCATTGCCCCCAATGCGGTGCTTCAGCTTCTGTTTCTGTTCCACTGGGCTCAGCGGTCTGGAATTTTCTCTTAGGAGATAATTTTTCAATTTCTTTTTAAAATAACTTTAGACACTTTGCAAAGTACCGAGAAGTAGATGAAAACGCACCTTAAAATCATGTTGAATATTTTCTTGCTTTCTGGTGGTTTAAAGGGCATTTATTGACAGAGTGGGAAAATATCACCTAGGAGAAAACTCAGAAGAAAAAGTTAATTGCATATGGGCCAATGTTCAAAGCTGTGAACATTGGTCCATACATTTACCTGACCATTGGTTGTAAAATCAACCATTCTAGGGATTCCTTTCAAGATCCATCCCGCTAGAAAGTTTTCAGAGATGTCAGGAGAAAACTTTGGGTTTTTTAAAATCAGTCTTGGGACCTATTTGTGTGAGAAAGCCTGAGGGTCTTCGAGCAGTGCCAAAAAGCTTTTAAAGTGAAGCTGATGAGGGAGTGATTCGCCCTCTTGGTACTATCATAATTTATGGCAGATTTCTATTCATTATTTCTCTCTCAGTTGGCTAAGGCTTCCCCATCCTTCTTCTTCTCTTTGGATGTAATGTTGGCTTGAGCGCACCTGTTTCTTGAACACGACCTCTTCTTCTTTTTCATCTTCTCTTTGGCAAGTAATGTTGGCATAAGCAGCAGCAGGAGTTGCTGTTAGCACTCATGCCAACATTACATACCAAAAAGAAGAAACTGGTGCACTCATGCCAATGTTACATGCCAAAAAGAAGTCGCTGTGTTCAAAAAGCGAGTGCGCTCCTGCCAACGTTACATGCCAAAAAAAGTTGTTGTGTGTGTCTACTTATGTAAATGAAAATATATAATATAATAAATCATTAGCCCCCCATTACATAAGTATTTATCCACACACAGCAATATACCACGATCCAATAATAACAACTATATATATGTCTATGGATATACCCGTACCGACATACTTGCATACCAACATATATCTGTGTGTGTGTATGTATATATATATATATATATATATATATATATATATATATATATATATATATATATACATATATATACACATACACACACACATATTTGTATATATTTTTTGTTGTGAACATACATGTATGTATGTGTAAATGAGTATGACCATGTACAATTCAAGTCTACTTAAAGTTGAAATTACAACCATAATTATGCGTAATTCTGACTCTGAATCGTAATTTTGGCCCGACTCGTAATTTCAATTACAAACATAATGCAAATTACAATAAAGTTAGAGTGGTTACCTTGGAAATGGCTATTAAGGACCTTAGGAGGTCAAATTTCCATTTCTTTCCAAAACTTGCCAATTTCTACCGATTATTTCTTTAAAGTGGGACTGTAGATTCCCTAAAAAAGAGTTTCGCTTACCTGGGGCTTCTGCCAGACCCTTGCAGCCGTCCTGTCCTGCGCCGGTCCTCCACAATCCTTCGTTCTGCCGTCGCGATGCAGTTTTGTTACCACTGACTTGTAAGTTGGCTGGCCATGCCTATCCTTTTTCGTGTTCCCATCCTGCAGGATGCTATTCTGGACAGGAATGTGAAGAAGAATATGTTTTTACCAGGGCTACGCAGGTGCAGTTGTCATCGACTTACAAGTCGGCGGTAACGAAACTGCACCACGGCGGGAGAACGGAGGATCGTGGAGGACCAGCATGGGACAGGATGGCTGCAAGGGTCTGGCAGAAGCCCCAGGTAAGTGAAACTCTTTGTTTTTAGGTAGTCTTCAGTTCCACTTTAATTCTCCCTGACATAGGTAAAATTCAAAGGTAAATATTAATTTTTCCATATCTCTCCTTCTACCTCCTACTCTAATAATTTTTTTTTTATTTATTTTAGGACCTCACTATCTGCAATGAGCTGGCCACATCTTGGGGATTGTAAGCTCTACTAAGGATATGCTGATTGGTGCCTACATTGTTTTCTTGTTATGTTATGAAAGTACATCCAGTAGCAGTAAAAAGAATATGAACCCATTGGAATTATATGGATTTCGTATATGGCGATCGTAGTGATCACATGATCAGGAGCCAATCGTGATGACTCCTGATCACTGAGGGGAGATGTCAGCTGTCATATGACAGCTTAATCTCCCCCCTCGGGAGCGGAAACAGCAGGCGGAGTAAATCCTACGCCACATCAGGCTTAGACAGCTACATCCAAGTGTGGCGTAGGATTTACCATCAGCGGTCTGGAAATGGTTAAAGTGTACCCAAGCTGAATGGGAACCCTAGGTGAGATTAATATGAAGGCTGTATATTTTTTTCAAGCAATACCATTGCCTGGCTGCCCTGCTGATCCTCTGCCTCTAATACTTTTGAACCATAGACCCTGACCCTGAACAACCATAGACCCTGAACAAATATTGTCAGAAACTGACAAGATTAGCTGCACTGCATGCTTGTTTCTAGTGTAATTCATTTCACTACTGCAGCCAAATAGATCAGCAGGACTGCCAGGCAACTAGTATTGTTTAAAAGAAAATAAATATGGCAGCCTCCATATCACTCTCACCTCGGGTTTACTTGAAGCTCGGGTACAAAATAAGATAGCTAAAGAGAGGGAAGCCTCAGATCCTGCTGAGGCTTCCCTCGCTGCTCTTATGTCCCTCGCCACAGGCTCCGTACTACTGTGCATGTGTGGGCTGGCTCGTGTGTCTACTGCGTGTCCATGAATCAGGAAGAGTAGCTGCACGGCCCGATGTGGAGGGGGGTTACGCTTAGCAACAGGGGGACTGCGGACCACCAATGGAAGCCTCAATAGGATCCCGAGGCTTCCCCCTCCTCATGATAATAGCCCATTTTGAACCTGAGCTTCAACTCGAGTTTACTTTGAAGATCCTACACGCCAGATCTTTAGCAGATGTCTGGCAACTGCTGTACACACACTGGATTCTCTGGCAAGGAGGTATTTAATGACTGCCATGGTCGAGTCCACTCCAGCATGTACATGTAGCTTAAGAATAAAAGAAAGGGAAGATAGAATTGTTAATGTTTGAAAAGCAGCCTAGTTCTGGGAAAGGTGCTATTCATTTTCAACTTTAACATTACTTGTACCAGAGTAGCATGTGCACTGCGCTGATCACTGCAATACTGGCTATAGCCGGAATAGCCAAAGTCTCAGTGACTTCCCATGTAATCCCTATTATTCATTAGTAAATTCAGTCACTGCTGATAACTGAATTTCTGCACAAATAATAATGTTTATGTGTAAAATAAAATCACCAACATTTAAATTCACCCAGAGCTGACTTTGGCTACGGCCAATATTGCAGCAATCAATACCGGAACAGATGTATTTCAGTTCAGATAAGGTCAAACCCAAATAGCAACACTATTTTTGGAACGGCATACTTTGGACAGATAATGCTAAGATCAACATGTATTAGAGTGATGGAAAGAGCATGAAGAATGAAAAGAACAAATCGTGATCCAAAGAGCTTTTAATCAAATGGGAAACATGATGGAGGTACTGTTAGGGCCTGTATGGTTGCCAACTGGGTCACTAAGAGGTGTTAGGGATATGTGTGTGTATACTGGGTGTATATGTATAATATATATATATATATATATATATATAAATTATTTTGTTTTGTTTTTTGAAAGACGTTTGTATTTATTGTTCCTGCCTGTATTTGATACCTTATACTTTAGACCATAAATGGTGTTTGAATCTAGCTCCCAGAGCCCAGGAGTGGTTTCCCTACTTTGCATTGTCTGGCCAACACTAGACCACAAAGAACTGTATAGGGGAGGGAGAGAGGACCACTGAACACCAGGGAACTGTATAGGGGAGTAAGGACCACTAGACACCAGGGAACTGTATAAGGCAGGGAGGAGGCATTAGACACATGGGACCTGAATGGGCAGGGAGGAGCACTAGACACAAGGGAACTGTATAGGGGAGGGAGGAGGGTCAATAGACACCAGGGAACTGTACAGGGGAGGGAGAGGGCCATAAGACACCAACATAAGACAGTTTATAATAATAGAAGGCGCTGGCCCCTAGGCATTAAGGTTGGCCGTGACTTGGTAGCAGTGTTCAGTCTTGGCCCACTTTGTATTTGAGTTAGACACCCCTGATGTAGATAACGTTTTATATTTGTTTTTCTGTATACTGAGGTTAACACTGTTATTTTCAGTTCTGAGGGTTTAACCTCCCTGGCGTTCCAATTATGCGCAGCTGCGCGTGGTTTTTTTAAACCTATTTTTTTTTTCTCATGTAGCTAGCCTATCGCTAGCTACATGATGCCCCCCTCCCTGCGCTTACCCACCCACCCCTCCGACTGCCGCCGGCGCGCTTGCCCATAAGGAAATCCCGTTCTGAACGGGATTTCCTTTAGGGCTTCCCCCAAACTGAATGACGTCATCGACGTCGTGACGTCATAGGGAGTCCCGATCCACTCCTCAGCGCTGCCTGGCACTGATTGGCCAGGCTACGCACGGGGTCTGCGGGGGGGGCCCTCTTTAGCGTCGGGGAGCTGCGGCGATCACAGCAAACACGCAACTAGCAAGGTGCTAGCTGCGTGTTTGAAAAAAATATTCAAATCGGCCCAGCAGGGCCTGAGCGGTAACCTCCGGCGTCTCTGGACGAGCTCAGCTCGTCCAGATCACTAGGGAGGTTAAGTCTCTTTTTTTTCTTTTTTCTTCTTTTTTTTTGTTTTGGCCTTTCTGGAATCATGGGACTGTTGTGTTCTTTCCTACAGTACATCTTAGTAATATGTTTGTTTTTTTTCAGAATTTGGAACCTGTTTTTTTTTTTTCTTTAACCACTTCAGCCTTCAGTCGTTTTCACTTTATGCATCCGAGCAATGTTCACCTCCCATTCATTAGCCTATAACTTTATCACTACTTATCACAATGAACTGATCTATATCTTGTTGTTTCCGCCACCAATTAGGCTTTCTTTGGGTGGTACATTTTGCTAAGAGCCACTTTACTGTAAATGCATTTTAACAGGAAGAATAAGAAAAAAACGGAAAAAATTCATCATTTCTCAGTTTTCAGCCATTATAGTTTTAAAATAATACATGCCTCCATAATTAAAACTCACGTATTGTATTTGCCCATATGTCCCGGTTATTACACCGTTAAAATTATGTCCCTATAACAATGTATGGCGACAATATTTTATTTGGAAATAAGGTTGCATTTTTTCCGTTTTGCATCTATCACTATTTACAAGTTTAAAATAAAAAATATATAGAAATATTTCATCTTTACATTGATATTTAAAAAGTTTAGACTCTTAGGTAAATATTTACATGTTTTTATTATTGTAATGTTTTGTTTCTTTATATATTAAACATTTTATTTGGGTATTTTTTGGGAGGGTTGGATGTAAACAGTACTTTTATAATGTAAATGTGTGTTGAGTTTTATTTTTTTTACTTTTAGTTGTAGTTTTACTTTTTGGCCACAAGAAGGCGGCCATGAGTTTGTTTACATGACGTCACTCTAAGCGTAACATACGCTTAGAGGGACGCATGGGGGACGCAACAGCCAGAAAAAGCGAAGCTTCTGAGAGCAGCTATAGTTTTTTCTGCGGGGGAGAGGAATCAGTGATCGGGCACCATAGCCCGATTCACTGATTCGCGGGCTAACGATCCGCAGCTGGGAGCGCGCGTGCACGGATGCGGACGCGCACATGGCCTCCTGGGCATAGCTAGTACGTCCAGGAGGCCAAAGTAGTTAAAGGACAACCGAGGTGACATGTAACTTGATGAGATAGACATGTGTATTTACAGTGCCAAGCACACAAATGACTGTCATGTTCCTTTTTTTCTTTCTTTGCCTGAAAGAGTTAAACATCAGGTATGCAAGTGACTGTTTTTGTCTGGGTCAAACTATAGCATAACCCTCACTGATAAGGAATTACAGCCATAAAACACTTTCCTGTGAATAAATGACTTCTGAGAGCAGAGAAGAGATAAAGAGTTAATAGTTCATAGATTTGAGGTCTGGCATACTTCAATACATGTGTCTTTGAGCAGAGACAATGGAACAATAACAACTTAAAAACTAGATGGGAAACTGTGAGATATCCTAAAAAGTCATTTTTAGGAGAAGGAGGTTAGATACAATGGTTTATTTCATCAGTTTATTTTCACCTCGAATGTCCTTTAAGACTTTGACAAAACCATAGATTTACTTTAAAATATAACCTCTACTAAGAGAGATTCGGACAAGTTGCTGATTTTCAAATGCTGCTATTTGTGTGACTTCATTTTTTTTTTGGGGGGGGGGGGGACAGTGACTTGGACCAAGAAAGCAGATTGGAACCACTGACTTTATTGGCCATATTTTTCAGTGTATTACTGACTGAAGATGTGATATGAAATTTGACAATGCAGTTTTTATTATTTCACTTTGAATTTCTCTGGCGGGAACCTTATCTTTGCACAGAGCTAGAACATTAATTATTGATGCCTGTCAGCATGACAGATTAATGAGGTGTCTGGTAATAAAATAATTTGTCTCCAGATCTGAATAGCCTTATGCAAAAATTTTGCACAGCCTGCTGTAATTCCACTTCCTGTGGAGCGAGAAAATGATGTAAAGTTGAATTTTTAGCTCATGCTTAGGCTTGCTAAGTGTAAACACACAGGATGAGCATTACAGTATGGGAACTTCACCGGTTTACCTAAAAAGAAAAATATCTTCACTCGAGCATCAACGGAATCAGCATTCACTAGAATATCCAATGAACTTCACAGAAAGGTTGTTTTGGTGTGACAGCATGTAGCTGTGCATATAGTCCAGGGGAGGACTGGCCCAGGGGGACGGGGGGCAATTGCCCCCCGGGCCGCCCGAATCTTAAGTAATTAGGGCCAGCCTCTGCTATACGCAGCGGCCGCAGACATACCACAGGTGACAGGTTCGCAGTGGGGATCGCAACCTCGCGCGATATTTCCCGGCAAGTTGAAGTATCCAATCAGAGAAGGGGCTGAGGCGGCTGGCCGTGGTGTGCCCTTGTGCGTGGCTGCGCCTGCGGTGGATGTGAGCAGCACAAGGACACAAATAGCTTAGGTCCTCTCCGGCCCGGTGGGTTGACCCTGCTTTTCTCCGCCCCCGCCTGGAGCCATTGCCGCCCGCAACATGCTGCTGTGCCTGCGGTGTCATCGGAGTGAGCTGTCTCACTCTTCAGCTTTCTGTGCTGGGGGGGCTGGGGGCCTGGAGCTGCGGCTACGAGTGGCTGGCTGTCCTGGCTGGAGGAGTCGGACACTCGGGGGGGCTGGGAGTCGGAGATGCCACCTATAGCTGCTTGCTGCTGTGGAGGAGGAGGAGGTGTAGAACTGAGGAGACAGGAGGATAGAGGAAGTCGGGTCCAGGTCGCCAGAGGAGAAGGTGGTTTTTATAAATTTTGTTTCTGTACTTCTTCTCCCTTCTTGTCACTGAGTTACTCACACTTTGCTGCCTGCCTGCTACTGCTGTCAAATTCAATTCTCTGCCCAGACCAGTGCCCTCTGAGTTTTTTTTTTTGTGTGATAATCATCCCCATTCTGACTTTGGCATGAGGGTGATTGGCGGCAGGGGAGGCGGGAGGCAGGCAGTTAGGCACTGTCAAACAGGTAGTTGGAGGGGGGGGGGGGGTAGGTGTCAGACAAGTAGTTTGTATGGTGGGTGGGCAGGATTGGGGTTAGGCATCACCAGGTAGGTAGGTGTGTGTGTGTGTGGGGGGGGGGGGTTGTTTAAAGGAGTTATCAGGCATTTTTAATGAAATAAGTGCTACTTACCCGGGGCTTCCTCCAGCCCCACGCTCCCAGCATGTCCCTCGCCGCAGCTCTGCAGTCAGCCATTCGCTGCCGTTGCCTCCCAGTCCCCGGCGATGGCACCAGTCCGACCTGGATGTCGGCCTGTACTGCGCCTGTGCGAGCAGCACTGTCAATCATCGCCACGTTGTCCGGAGTGTACTGCGCAGGCGCAGTAGTTCTGCGTCTGCACAGTACGCTCTGGTCCATGTGGCGGTGATTGACAGCGCCGCTCGCACAGGCACAGTCGGCCTGACGTCATTGCCGGGGACTGGGAGGCAGCGGACAGCTGACTGCAGAGCTGCGGCGAGGAACATGCTGGGAGCTTGGGGCTGGACGAGCCCTGGGTAAGTAGCACTTATTTTCATAAAAGAAAAAAAGCTAACTCCTTTAACCACTTCCCGACCGCCCACTACACAGGGGCGGCGGGGAAGTGGAGCCCTGCAGGACGGCCTCACCCACAGAGGCGGCGGTCCATTTAAGGGCATGGGCGGAGCGATCGCGTCATCCGTGACGCGATCCTCCGCCGGCGCCTGTCACCGCTCGCTCGCCGCAACATCCCGCCGGCTATACGGAAGCGCCGGCGGGATGTTAACCCCGCGATCGCCGCATACAAAGTGTATAATACACTTTGTAATGTTTACAAAGTGTATTATACAGGCTGCCTCCTGCCCTGGTGGTCCCAGTGTCCGAGGGACCACCAGGGCAGGCTGCAGCCACCCTAGTCTGCACCAAGCACACTGATTTTCTCCCCCCCCCGCCCCAGATCGCCCACAGCACCCATCAGACCCCCCCCCTGCCCACCCCCCAGACCCCTGTTTGCACCCAATCACCCCCCTAATCACCCATCAATCACTCCCTGTCACTATCTGTCAACGCTATTTTTTTTTTATCCCCCCCCCCTGCTCCCTGCCCCCTCCTGATCACCCCCCACCCCTCAGATTCTCCCCAGACCCCCCCCCCCCCAGACCACCCCCCCCTGTTTACTGTATGCATCTATCCCCCTGATCACCTGTCAATCACCCGTCAATCACCCCCTGTCACTGCCACCCATCAATCAGCCCCTAACCTGCCCCTTGCGGGCAATCTGATCACCCCCCCACACCAATAGATCGCCCACAGATCCGACATCAGATCACCTCCCAAATCCATTGTTTACATCTATTCTCTCCTCTAAACACCCACTAATTACCCATCAATCACCCATCAATCACCCCCTATCACCACTTGTCACTTTTACCTATCAGATCAGACCCTAATCTGCCCCTTGCGGGCACCCAATCACCCGCCCACACGCTCAGATTGCCCTCTGACCCCCCCTTATCAATTCACCAGTGCATTAATTACATCTGTTCTTCCCTGTAATAACCCACTGATCACCTGTCAATCACCTGCCAATCACCTATCACCCATCAATCACCCCCTGTCACTGCCACCCATCAATCAGCCCCTAACCTGCCCCTTGCGGGCAATCTGATCACCCACCCACACCATTAGATCGCCCGCAAACCCGCCGTCAGATTACCTCCCAAATGTATCGTTTACATCTGTTATCTTCTCTAAACACCCACTAATTACCCATCAATCACCCCCTATCACCACCTGTCACTGTTACCTATCAGATCAGACCCTAATCTGTCCCTTGCGGGCACCCAATCACCCGCCCACACGCTCAGATTGCCCTCAGACCCCCCCCCCCCCCTTATCAATTCGCCAGTGCATTAATTACATCTGTCCTTCCCTGTAATAACCCACTGATCACCTGTCAATCACCTGCCAATCACCTATCACCCATCAATCACCCCCTGTCACTGCCACCCAACAATCAGCCCCTAACCTGCCCCTTGCGGGCAATCTGATCACCCACCCACACCAATAGATCGCCCGCAGATCCGACATCAGATCACCACCCAAGCGCAGTGTTTCCATCTATTCTCTCCTCTAAACACCCACTAATTACCCATCAATCACCCATCAATCACTCCCTATCACCACCTGTCACTGTTACCTATCAGATCAGACCCTAATCTGCCCCTTGCGGGCACCCAATCGACCGCCTACACGCTCAGATTGCCCTCAGACCCCCCCTTATCAATTCGCCAGTGCAATATTTACATCTGTTCTCCCCTGTAATAACCCACTGATTACCTGTCAATCACCTATCAATCACCCATCAATCACCCCCTGTCACTGCCACCCATCAATCACCCCCTGTCACTGCCACCCATCAATCACCCGCTGTCACTGCCACCCATCAATCAGCCCCTAACCTGCCCCTTGCGGGCAAACTGATCACCCACCCACACCAATAGATCGCCCGCAGATCCGACATCAGATCACCACCCAAGCGCAGTGTTTCCATCTATTCTCTACCCTAAACACCCACTAATTACCCATCAATCACCCCCTGTCACTGCTACCTATCAGATTAGACCCCTATCTGCCCCTAGGGCACTCAATCACCCGCCCACACCCTCAGAATGCCCTCAGACCCCAGCCCTGATCACCTCGCCAGTGCATTGCTTGCATCCATTCCCCCCTCTAATCACACCTTGAGACACCCATCAATCACCTCCTGTCACCCCCTAGCACACCTACCCATCAGATCAGGCCCCAATTTGCCCCGTGTGGGCTCCTGATCACTCGGCCAAACCCTCAGACCCCCTTCCGATCACCTCCCCAGTGCATGGATTGCATCTATTTTCCCCTCTAACCACCCCCTGAGACACCCATCAATCACCTCCTGTCACCCCCCTAGCACTCCTATCCATCAGATCAGGCCCAATACAACCTGTCATCTAAAAGCCCACCCTGCTTATGACCGGTTCCACAAAATTCGCCCCCTCATAGACCACCTGTCATCAAAATTTGCAGATGCTTATACCCCTGAACAGTCATTTTGAGACATTTGGTTTCCAGACTACTCACGGTTTTGGGCCTGTAAAATGCCAGGGCGGTATAGGAACCCCACAAGTGACCCCATTTTAGAAAAAAAAGACACCCCAAGGTATTATGTTAGGTGTATGACGAGTTCATAGAAGATTTAATTTTTTGTCAAAAGTTAGCGGAAATTAATTTTTATTAGTTTTTTTTCACAAAGTGTCATTTTTCACTAACTTGTGACAAAAAATAAAATCTTCTATGAACTTGCCATACACCTAACGGAATACCTTGGGGTGTCTTCTTTCTAAAATGGGGTCACTTGTGGGGTTCCTATACTGCCCTGGCATTTTAGGGGCCCTAAACCGCGAGGAGTAGTCTAGAAAACAAATGCTTCAAAATGACCTGTGAATAGGACGTTGGGCCCCTTAGCGCACCTAGGCTGCAAAAAAGTGTCACACATGTGGTACCGCCGTACTCAGGAAAAGTAGTATAATGTGTTTTGGGGTGTATTTTTACACATACCCATGCTGGGTGGGAGAAATTTCTATGTAAATGGACAATTGTGTGTAAAAAAATCAAACAATTGTCATTTACAGAGATATTTCTCCCACTTAGCATGGGTATGTGTAAAAATACACCCCAAAACGCATTATACTACTTCTCCTGAGTACAGCGGTACCACGTGTGGCACTTTTTTACACCCTAAGTACGCTAAGGGGCCCAAAGTCCAATGAGTACCTTTAGGATTTCACAGGTCATTTTGCGACATTTGGTTTCAAGACTACTCCTCACGGTTTAGGGCCCCTAAAATGCCAGGGCAGTATAGGAACCCCACAAATGACCCCATTCTAGAAAGAAGACACCCAAAGGTATTCCGTACGGAGTATGGTGAGTTCATAGAAGATTTTATTTTTTGTCACAAGTTAGCGGAAAATGACACTTTGTGAAAAAAAACTATTAAAATCAATTTCCGCTAACTTGTGACAAAAAAATAAAAACTTCTATGAACTCACCATACTCCTAACGGAATACCTTGGGGTGTCTTCTTTCTAAAATGGGGTCATTAGTGGGGTTCCTATACTGCCCTGGCATTTTAGGGGCCCTAAACCGTGAGGAGTAGTCTTGAAACAAAAATGACCTGTGAAATCCTAAAGGTACTCATTGGACTTTGGGCCCCTTAGCGTACTTAGGGTGTAAAAAAGTGCCACACATGTGGTACCGCCGTACTCAGGAGAAGTAGTATAATGCGTTTTGGGGTGTATTTTTACACATACCCATGCTAAGTGGGAGAAATATCTCTGTAAATGACAATTGTTTGATTTTTTTACACACAATTGTCCATTTACATAGAAATTTCTCCCACCCAGCATGGGTATGTGTAAAAATACACCCCAAAACACATTGTACTACTTCTCCCGAGTATGGCGATACCACATGTGTGGCACTTTTTTGCACCCTAAGTGCGCTAAAGGGCCCAAAGTCCAATGAGTACCTTTAGGATTTCACAGGTCATTTTGAGAAATTTCGTTTCAAGACTACTCCTCACGGTTTAGGGCCCCTAAAATGCCAGGGCAGTATAGGAACCCCACAAATGACCCCATTTTAGAAAGAAGACACCCCAAGGTATTCCGTTAGGAGTATGGTGAGTTCATAGAAGATTTTATTTTTTGTCAAAAGTTAGCGGAAATTGATTTTAATTGTGTTTTTTCACAAAGTGTCATTTTCCGCTAACTTGTGACAAAAAATAAAATCTTCTATGAACTCGCCATACTACTAACGGAATACCTTGGGGTGTCTTCTTTCTAAAATGGGGTCATTTGTGGGGTTCCTATACTGCCCTGGCATTTTAGGGGCCCTAAACCGTGAGGAGTAGTCTTGAAACGAAATTTCTCAAAATGACCTGTGAAATCCTAAAGGTACTCATTGGACTTTGGGCCCTTTAGCGCAGTTAGGGTGCAAAAAAGTGCCACACATGTGGTATCGCCGTACTCAGGAGAAGTAGTATAATGTGTTTTGTGGTGTATTTTTACACATACCCATGCTGAGTGGGAGAAATATCTCTGTAAATGGACAATTGTGTGTAAAAAAAATTAACAAATTGTCATTTACAGAGATATTTCTCCCACCCAGCATGGGTATGTGTAAAAATACACCTCAAAACACATTATACTACTTCTCCTGAGTACGGCAATACCACATGTGTGGCACTTTTTTGCAGCCTAACTGCGCTAAGGGGTCCAAAGTCCAATGAGCACCTTTAGGCTTTACAGGGGTGCTTACAATTTAGCACCCCCCAAAATGTCAGGACAGTAAACACACCCCACAAATGATCCCATTTTGGAAAGTAGACCCTTCAAGGTATTCAGAGAGGGGCATGGTGAGTCCGTGGCAGATTTCATTTTTTTTTTGTCGCAAGTTAGAAGAAATGGAAACTTTTTTTTTTTTTTTTTTTTCCTCACAAAGTGTCATTTTCCGCTTACTTGTGACAAAAAATAATATCTTCTATGAACTCACTATGCCTCTCAGTGAATACTTTGGGATGTCTTCTTTCCAAAATGGGGTCATTTGGGGGGTATTTATACTATCCTGGAATTCTAGCCCCTCATGAAACATGACAGGGGGTCAGAAAAGTCAGAGATGCTTGAAAATGGGAAAATTCACTTTTGGCACCATAGTTTGTAAACGCTATAACTTTTACCCAAACCAATAAATATACACTGAATGGGTTTTTTTTTATCAAAAACATGTTTGTCCACATTTTTCGCGCTGCATGTATACAGAAATTTTACTTTATTTGAAAAATGTCAGCACAGAAAGTTAAAAAAATCATTTTTTTGCCAAAATTCATGTCTTTTTTGATGAATATAATAAAAAGTAAAAATCGCAGGAGCAATCAAATAGCATCAAAAGAAAGCTTTATTAGTGACAAGAAAAGGAGCCAAAATTCATTTAGGTGGTAGGTTGTATGAGCGAGCAATAAACCGTGAAAGCTGCAGTGGTCTGAATGGAAAAAAAGTGGCCGGTCCTTAAGGGGTAGAAAGCCCTAGGTCCTCAAGTGGTTAAGGTTAGGCATCAGACACAGACAGGTAGATTGTGCGGAGAAATGGGGTTAGGCATCAGGTACAGTGTGTGTGTGTGTGTGTGTGTGTGTGTGTGTGTGTGTGTGTGTGTGTGTGTGTGTCATCACAATTTGAAGATTTGCACACAAGAAAGATATGGCTTTGGGCTGGGGATGCCGTGAAATGGGCCTCTAGTTTGTGTTGTCCCCCCAGGCCAAAAGGCCCCAGTCCTCCCCTGATATAGTCCTTATACATCTGGTTCTACACACCCTCCATTCTATATGTACGTTTTTCCAGGCGTATATAATTGTAAGGTCTGGCCAAACATATGGAAGGCCAGTTTATTCTTGGCAGATCAATCTGGTTTGCACAGCCAGCTTTACAAAATGTCTTGTACAGTGTTTAGCGACAACCCAAACACACATATACAGTTTCGTTATCCTTAAGAAACATTTGCTTCCAATTTTGAGGGTTTCTTGAAACTGGTCCTAGTCATTGTATGAGGTATACCTTCTTCAGGATCGGCAGTTCCTACACCAACATATAGGAATTGGTGCTGAGGATTTTAGTGCCAGTTTTATATAACTAGAACCAGGGGGTGGAGATTAGCCATAGTTCTCTACATGTGTATAAATGATCTTGGCACAATTATAAAAGGGGGATTGAAGCTATTCCTAATCATTTACATACTGCAATGCCCATAAAGCCTGAAACTGCTAAATTTGAGTTGGAGTCCACTGACCTATTCACCAGTGTTTCTGGGGCCTCAGAAAGGCATAAGGGTATCTAGAAACCATTTCCATAACTCCACCCATTGTCCTTGAAGAGGTCATGCAGTAAGTACTTTCTGTTTTAAATAAGCAAAGTTGTTCTTTGCATGTATTACTCTACTGGAAAGTTTATTCAATGCTCACATATTTAGCAGCACTTTATAGAGTACAGAAAACCATTCACACACTGACTCAAGATAAGAATGTCGAACACTTGGATAGTTCACCTTTTTATAGTTTACAGAAGTCAACTGTGGCAGAATCAAAGCTGTTTGATTCCACTTTGGCACGTACAGAGACTTTTTAAGATGAGTCCTCTATATAGAGTCAATGGGCTCAATTCCTTAAGCACTATCGCATTCAACAATGCAGAAGCAAGAGCTTTTCAAATAACTAGTGCTATAAAAAAAAGCTCTTGCAGTGTGAACCAGCCCTAACTGTGGGAACTGTGCTCCTAGAGTTGAGGGCCTTTATCTTTCTTCGCCTAACATAAGAAACATCTATGTGCCCAAACATTGCAGGAATTGAACAAAGGCGCCAACATGATAAAATGTGCTAAAAACTTTAAAATTGCTAAGGAGGCAGTGGTGGCAGACAAAGCAGGCAATAGGGGATGGAGCATACAGAAACAAGTCTGTGTTAGCCTAGCGCCTCTGAGACATAGAGGCGCAACACAGAGGCGCTAGGCTGAGACGTAGACACTTGTTGCTGTATGCTCCATACCCTATTGTCTGATGAATCGGGGCCACACCTGCGAAATGCGTTGCAACTGTTTTTGGAGTATATTAATAAATCTAATCCTTTAAAACAGTTTCATGTCTGCTTTGAGGAGCTAGGTCCACCACTGCCTCCGCAGGAATTTTAAAGTTTTGAGCATATTTTATCCTGTTGGCGCCTCTGTTCAATTTCTGCGATACCTGTGTCCTGGTGGAGGGTTGAAATACCCCCTTCTTTCCGATCTACAGAGAGCGACTTCTTAATCCTGAGTGGGAACAGGTCTTAATCTCCCCACCTACATTTACAGTGGTTGCCTATTGGTTAAACCTGGTTTGTGAGTATCAATTTACTTACTTACACTATGCATCAAATCCAATACATACTACAATATATTGAGCTCTCTGTGTTTCTCATTTTGTATGTTCCAGTTTAGTCTCATTAGACAAAAGCAGGAACGCTCATGAAGACCACTAAAGAATCCTCAGAACTCTGGCCAAAAGTAGGAGAAGCAGAACACATCTTGCTCCCAAGACCTACTCCACAGCTGGTTGGACTTCTACATTTTACGGAGCAGGTCTTAGTGAATTGAAACGACATTTTTCAGTAAATTACCAAACCATTACCACATGTGTGGACATCTAAGTTAAATTCTAAAATACTGTATGCAGTATTTTGCCGACCTATTCATTTTTACCGAACGGCCCGTAGTAAATTGAGGCCAATGTATACTTCCTACAGGCTCATGCAATGTAAACCTTAGAGTTGCGTATCTATCAGGAAATCCATGCCAACATACGCTATTTTTTTTTTATTTAATCACCGGTTAGGAGGGTAGATGATTTAATAAATATTCTGTTCAGTTGCACATTCCTTAAGATTTATAACTTTGTAATTTCCACCATCTCTGTATTCTCTTCCAAAGGAATGCAGCATGACTGAATAGCTGGAATGTGCTCGGGCACTGGTATAATAAGATTAGATGTGTCTGGCAGCAGGAATTGGGTTGGAAAATGCCCATTTACCTACTACCATTGTCTGAATAAATCTATTTCCTTGGCTACAAACACAATACGGGGCATAATTCCTATACTTGTCTCTCGCTGTGCATTGTACATTAGAATATGTTTCCATTTTAACAATCTCAGTTCCGCTATGGAAATCTTAAAAATGAAACATAAGTATACGCTGCTTTTCTAATTATACAATAGCACGCTACTTAATTCTACACACATGCTGTCACAGTACTGACCCCTTTACATCATTAGGCATTCCGGACAATTAGTTAGTACTTCAAATCCGGCATCAGGAAAATTAAATAAAAAACTTTCTGAATCTCAAGTGAACTCTTAGTTCCTAGATGTTCTCCTGTTTATAAATTCACAATGTGAACTTATTGGCATTTCTCATGAATGGCCTGGGGACTAATGACCTGAGCTTTCAATAAATGCTTGCTGGAGCAAGTTTTGATGCGATTATGTTTATTGTAAACCAGATTCTCTTAATTGCCTTTTATTAGGATTTTTTTTCCTATATTTGCATGTTTTCCAAGGATAATTAAACTCAAGCAGTCATAAACTTTCCTTTCCTGATATCCTAGCTCTTCAGGCTGCTTTATGGCTCTTGTATTAAGTAACGAGGTGCTGTTGGGAAATCATTTTGACATGAAATATTCCGTTTCATTAGTCTGGGATAAACAATTTGCTAAATATTAAAAGGAAATGATTATCAGCATGTTTTGTGTCTGTTCTTTAAGAGTAAGACATTCTGGTTAACCTCAGTGAAAAAAAAGTTTCATATTCACATGATTCGGGAACGTCTGCTGCTCACGTTCACATCACAAATTTTCCACATCATGGATTGCTGAATTTTTATTGCAAATCATTATTTCTGGACACCAAATTTGTTTAGAGAAATGTTTTTATTTGTGTCCCAATCTGAAACGGAATTCTACACAGTGTATGAAGCTTTTTTTTCTACCATTAAAATGGATTTTTGCCAATAAAGGATACTTGACCCAATGCAAAGTTACCTCAGCTAAGCACAGAGGTATCTTCATGCTGGATCTGCATAACTCTGTACTTTGTCCGTTCCTCTCCTCATTCCTCCTGGACCCCGTAACCACTCCTTGAAACATATGACTTTTGGCTAAAGTTAAATTGATCCCATCTCCTCCTCTTAATGGGAGTGAATAGGATAGGGAAGAAGAGTGAGAGGGTGATAGGAGGGAACATTATTATTATTTATATAGTGTCAACATCTTCCGCAGCGCTGTACAGAGTATATTGTCTTGTCACTAACTGTCCCTCAGAGGGGCTCACAATCTAATCCCTACTATAGTCATATGTCTATGTATGTATAGTGTATGTAGCGTAGTCTGGGGCCAATTTAAGGGAAATACAATTAACTTATCTGTATGTTTTGGGGATATGGGAGGAAAGTGGAGTGTCCGGAGAAAACACACACAGGTAGGGGAGAACATACACACTCCATGCAGATGGGGCCCTGGCTGGTTTTCGAACCAGGGACCCAGCGCTGCTAGGTGAGAGCGCTACCCACTATGCCACATCACAGCAAGCCCGCCTCTTCCTGTCTGAAAATTTGACTTTAGCCACAAGTTACATTTTTCAAGGAGTGATTACAGGGGCCAGGGGGAATAAGGAGAGAAACGGACGGCTCACAAATGTATGTGGATTCAGCATGAACATACCTATGTGCTTAGTTTAGGTGGACTTTCCTCGGGTCAGGTGTGTTTTAAAGGACAACTGTAGTGAGAAGAATATAGAGGCTGCCATATTTATATACCAATTGCCTGGCAGCCCTGCTGACCTCTTTGGCTTCAGTAGTGTCCTAATAATACCAGAAACAAGCATGCAGCTAATCTTGTCAATGTCTGAAACACCTGATCTGCTGCATGCTTGTTCAGGCTCTATGGCTAAAAGCATTAGCGGCAGAGGATCAGCAGAATAGCCAGGCAACTAGTATTGCTTAAAAGGAATAAATATGGCAGCCTCCATATCCCTCTTGCTTCACGTGTCCTTTAAATCAAACAGACATCATTATTACACTGGTAGAAAAACAAATGGCTAGCGCAGCTCTAAAACAGCTGTTACCAACAATCCCCTAAAGCCTAGGTTCTCAACGTGCGGTACGCGTACCCCAGGGAGTACTTCTAATGGTTCCAGGGGGTACTCTGGCTTGATATACTTAACCAAGAATAACAAATTTAGAGTTTTAGAAAATGATACATCTTATTTAAAAGGACACCAAATTAGTATTTTATCTAATTAAAAGCAATAGTAAATGCTTGAGAATTGTTTAGGACCAATTATCACGTACTACGATTAAATATATATTTGGCAAGGGGTACTTGTGATAATGTTGACTATTCCAGGTGGTACTTGGTGAGTACAGGGTTTTAACCTCCCTGGCGTTTTGATTAATTGCGGCGCACGACCACGGGAGGGTTTTTTTCAGCTAATTTTTTTTTAACATGTAGCTAGCCTAGTGCTAGCTACATGCTTCCCCCCTCCCTTCGCTATCCCACCCACCCCTCCAATCGCCGCCGGCGATCATACCTAACAGGAAATCCCGTTCTGAATGGGATTTCCTGTATGGGCTTCCCCTGTCGCCATGGCGACGGTCGGAATGACGTTATCGACGTCGTGACGTCAGGGGCAGTCCCGATCCACCCCATAGCGCAGCCTGGCGGTGATTGGCCAGGCTGCGCAAGGGGTCTGCGAGTGGGCCCTCTTTCGCGGATCGGCGGTGATTGCAACAAACACGCAGCTAGCAAAGTGTTAGCTGCATGTTTGAAAAAAAATTTATGCAAATTGGCCCACCAGGGCCTGAGCAATGCACTGCGGCGTTACTGGACGAGCTGGGTACATACCAATACAATGTTGAGAAACCCTGCTCTAAAGCATCCTTCTCCAGTATTATTTACCTATCTGGTACTGCAATAGGTACCATGTAGTGTGCCGATCAGATTCTAAGCCTTCTAAACGGATTCTGTGCAAACAAAATGAAGAATTAAAAATCAATGTGTATTTAACATAATCTAAAGATATTTTATGAGCTTTACCTGATTACTTTTGAATTAGGAAAATAATACATAATTTATACCAGCTGACTGGCGTGTGAATGCATCACAACTGTTTTCTAGGCAAAGTGGGTAATTTAGAAGATGTGCGCCTTGAATTATTAAATGCAATTACTTGTACATGAAAGTATTATCCTGGATGGATAACACTATCTGAACTGCCAGTGAAGATTTAGACTCTCAAAACAAACTGCTTCCTTGAGATAAAATTAAAGACATTTTTACATAGACATTATTGCTAATCTCTCCTGGGATTGTCATTACTAATGCAGTCTGCTGCATTTATCTTGTCCTATTAAAAATGCATTGAGTGTAATAGAGTTCTGCTATCTCTACTGGGCCTTATGGGACACAGGACATTAATACACTGTACAGTCGGTAGCTCCTTGCCTCTACTGTAAAGGGCACATTGAGGTCAGGCAGGGTAAGCACTGGATCTAGAACAATAGACAGGTTTTCAGGAGGCAGCGAAAACCAACATCTTATGAATGCATATGTATGTTCAGTAATACGTTTTCAAGGACAACTATCACAAAAAAAAAACAACCCAAAAAGAAACTACCGTAATTCTATTGGAGTTTGTGATTCCCTACTGCTTTTTTAGCTGCCGATTATTATTTTATGTAAGTCAACATTTATTATCTTCGTTTTCTCCAGTTCAATGGTCCACAAGTTTTTGCTGTCATTCTCATATGATGCAATATGGAAACTGTATGTGAATTGTTGTTGGTTGAGGGCCTGTGTCACAGTGCTCAGTTGTGTTGCAGAATAATTCTGCATGTCAAGTCACTGTCCATACAATTCAGAATCAGAATTGAGTTTATTCGCAAAGTACAACAGTTGTCGTACCCGGAATTGGTTGTGGTACACATGGCATAGGCATTTCTTACATAACAGACAGAACAAGAACAGACAGGTATGTACAATGAGATGGGTATGGCAGCACACATTATAGAAACTGGGAAACAGTTCATTGAGAGCACCAGTAGCTACAGTGTGGGGCAGTACTGCCCAGAGTGGTGAGAGTTCAGAGATCAGAGCGTTGGCTAGGGGCTACGGACGGTCAAGAAGGGAGGATTTGGAGTTCAGGTGGAGGACAGCTTGAGGGAAGAATGTGTTCCTGCGCCTGGAAGTTCTGGAATAGATGGTCCTGTAACATCGACCTGTTGGCATAAATTTGAAGAAGCAGTTCCCCAGGTGGGAGGGGTCCTGTGAAATCTTGGAAGCCCTCGACCCCAGTCTTGCTGTGTGGAGGAGGTCTAGTGGTGGCAGGGGCTATCCTATGATCTTCTCCACAGTGCTAATTACCCTTTGGTGTTTGTACTTGTCCTTGGTGGTTGCCCCTGCATACCATACAATGACGGAGGAGCAGAGCATGGATTCCGTGGTAGCGGTGTAAAAGCTGGTCAGCAGTTCACGTGGCATACCGAATCTCTTCAGTTGACGCAAGAAGAATAGCCTCTGCTGGGCCTTCTTTTGTATCCTGGAAGTGTTCTGCTCCCACCTAAGGTCCTTAGTTATGGTTGTGCCGAGGAACCATACGTCGGACACCCTGGAGACTGCAGTTCCATCAATGAGGACTGGGTAGAGCACGGAGGGGTGCTTCCTGAAGTCTACAATGAGCTCAACAGTTTTTGTTGCATTGAGAACGAGCTTGTTTCCCTTGCACCAATTGCTGATTCTCTCAATCTCGCTTCAGTAAGTGTGCTCACCTTTGATGTCGATGAGGCCGGTGATAGTTGGTGTCGTCTGCGAATTTGATGGCCTTGACGGAGTCTGCAGATGAGGTACAGTTGTTGGTGTACAGAGAAAAAAAGTATGCCAATTCTATGGGCCTGTTCACAGTACAGCATTATAACTGATCACATCATTCTAACTTGCTGCATACAAGCTTTGTATTAAAGTATATATGTCCAGTCTCCATTTCAGCTCTCACCCATTATAACGCGTACATTCTGCAACTAACCACTGTGAACCCACCCAGCCTCAAGCTTGAATCTTTCAGGCTAGGTTCACAGTGGTCAGTTGCATAATGCAGGCATTATAATGAGTGTGAACTGCAATAAAGATTGGGCATAGACTTTAATACAAAGCCTGCATGCAGAGAGTTATAGTAACATGATCCATTACAACGCTGTACTGTGAACAGGCCCATAGAATTGTACGGGCAGAGAATTGACATGCAGAATTATTCTGCAGCACAACTGATCACTGTGAACTAGCTTCTTTTGTATGTCACTACTGCTTTTCTTCAAATAAAAGTCTTTTGAAACTAAAGAAAAAAACAATTAACATGCATCCATATATTTATACACTGTATGTACTGTACATATGTTGTTTGTACATTTCTCCCAGAGTAAAATGTTCTATGCATTACTTTTTTTTCCTTTGTTGCTAAGGAGGAAACTAATGCCTACCTGTCTTGGAGACTTTTGAGTTATTATGTGAAAAGCATTGTATTCCAACATGGCAAAGTGGCTTTGGGAACTTTAAATCTCTCAGGATGCCAGTGACAATATAATGCTTTGGCACTTGCCCCTGGGGAAGGGTATTGTTCCTGTGCCTGTGTGTTAGCAACCAGCAGGCTTTTGTATTGCAGCTCTTGATAACACTGAGGGAGATGTATTGCACTGGGCGCTGCTTTCTAAAATATGAACTGGAATAAATAATTCACACAATTTCTAGTCTGTATGCTCTTTACAATGTATAAATGTTATGTACACATGTTCAGGACAGCAAGACTAATCTGTAATTTACATTCATTTAAAGTTCTGAAGTTTGTACTAAATAACTCTGCAGTCAGTTTCCGGGCTGGCTGTTATGGCCCTTTTACTCTTACCGAGTTGTGTTGCAGTAATCTTTTGTACCGCAGTTTGTCCCAGCAGGCATTACAGTTACACTGCCTGCGAAGCACTAGGTAACAAATGCTTAGCACCCAACTGTCCCTCTTTTGGAAGGGCAGTCCCTATTTGGGTATAGCAGTCCCTCAGTAGCGCTATGCGATCCACATCTAATTGCTACCATTTAGTTCTTCCACCTCCAGAGATCCCATATGGATGCAGGTTGTACCTGGATGTGCACAAAAAGTACAATGGAAAAGGGAGTCTCTCAGTGGAATGTTCACTGAGGCCTGGTGCACACCAAAAACCACTAGCAGATCCGCAAAATGCTAGCAGATTTTGAAACGCTTTTTCTTCTTTTTCTGTAGCGTTTCAGCTAGCATTTTGCGGTTTTGTGAAGCGTTTTTGGTGTAGTAGATTTCATGTATTGTTACAGTAAAGCTGTTACTGAACAGCTACTGTAACAAAAAACGCCTGGCAAACCGCTCTGAAGTGCCGTTTTTCAGAGCGGTTTGCGTTTTTCCTATACTTAACATTGAGGCAGAAACGCATCCGCAATCCAAAATCTGCAGCAGCCCGGGAGTATGCGTTTCTGCAAAACGCCTCCCGCTCTGGTGTGCACCAGCCCATTGAAATACATTACCCTAGCGGATCCGCACCCGCAAGCAGATCGCAAACCGCAGCGGAAACGCTCCGGTGTGCACTAGGCCAAAGACCATTTTATTTTAGCATAAAATTCCAGATATGCAGTAAAAACACTCATATTCAGAGGGTCCTACTCCAGTGGGGACCCTCTTGGCAAATACACTTCCCACCCAACGTGGTACTATATCAGAGTTACTTACGATCAGACGTGCAGTATTTCCCGCTCTCGTCCCGACTAGTTTCAGCCTTCCGTCGTCATCAGGGGATACCTGTTTGGTCCCTATTTGGGAGCCATGTCCTACTGTCCCTCTTTGTTACTCATTTGTCTCTCTTTCAGGACTGATGTACAGATCTGTGTAAATATATGTATTTTTCTACTGAAACGTGTTTAATTTATTCTAAACTTTATTCCCATCCTTTAAATTGATATATTTCTTATTTTCATGTGTTAATATGAAGGAAAATGAACCAGGATAGAAAGGACCAGCGTGGTTTGAATTCTAAAACATATTTTTCTTATGAAATTTGCAACTTAATGCTGCGTTATCGTCACTTACAGTAGATACAGTGGAGCATACAGGCAATTAAACGTATGCTTCCCTGTATCTGTAAACATCTGGGTTAAGAGGTAACTCACTGCAGCAGTGCGTCACAATAACGCAAGATTTACAACGCGACTTATGCTGGGGATACACAATGCGTTTTCCCCTTATCAATCGAGCCGCTGATGGCTTGATTGATAATATCCGACAGCTCCGATGACCCGCCGGATCGACTCCCCGCTCGATCCCCGCAGGCAGACAATAGCGAGGAATCAAGCGGAAGATAAAGAGTGCCCGCGGGGAAGAGCGGGGATCGATGTGGCGACGAGCAGGCATGCGCCGGGATCGAGCCAGCGGCTCGATCAGGCGTAATTATCTAACTGTGTATATCCAGCATTAAACGTCACACTGTGAACGTCACATAGGGTTAACATTACCGTACAGTAACCTGCATTATGCGACTTTATTAACGCAGGCCAATAACGTTCCACTGTGTCTCTAGCCTCCGGCTCCAGTTCCAAATTGCACTGCGCCATGGGCCATATGCAGTTAACTTTTTCTCCTGAGTTATCTCCTAGGAGATAATTTTCATATTCTCTTTAAAGCAGAATATAACCCTGCATTTCAACTTTGCTCTAAAACATTATTTACAGCATATTATATGCAAAAAGCATTTTTTTTTACTAGACCAGCATTAGAAGGGTTACACAGGGCTTTAAAGTTCCTGGAGATTTCTGCAGATGCATCCGAAGCTCAGATAGTTACATTTTGTTTACATAAATGTATCTAAGTGTTGAATGTTACACACTTTGGCTGTCCTCCAGCTCAGTCAGAGAGATGAGTCACATTCAACACTTAGATACATTTATGTAAACAAAATGTAACTATCTGAGCTTCGGCTGCATCTGCAGAAATCTCCAGGAACATTAAAGCCCTGTGTAACCCTTCCAATGCTGGTCTAGTAAAAAAAAATGCTGGTTGCATATAATATACTGTAAATAATGTTTTAGAGCAAAGTTGAAATGCAGGGTTATATTCCGCTTTAAATAACTTAAGCATTTTACAATTGGAAAAGTTGGTAAAAAAAAAAAAAAAAAAAGTACTGTCAACATCATTCTGAGTATTTTCTTGCTTGCTGGTAGTTTAAAAAGCATTTTATGACAACTTGTGAAAATATCATCTAGGATAAAACTCAGGAGAACAATGACCTGCATGTAGGCCCAAGTATAAAAGGACCCCAAATGCTACCAAGAGTAGAAGCACCTGTGGTGAGTTCCTCAAATATGTAAAGAAAGCAGGAAATCACAGCTTATGGCTAGTCTACCCAGCAGTGATGCCTGAAGTGGTGCCTGAACTTCAGTTTGATTGTCCAGTAATCACAATGTTTAGCAGGGATGAGCAAATGCTAATTTTCTGAGCAGACCAGCTTTCTGAGTTTTTTTTGTTTTTTTTTACTCAGCATATCAGAAAAGGCAGAAACTGTATAAAAGAGGCGTGACATGACCAACATTATATTAATCAGGGCAGTTTCTAGGATAAATTGCACCAAGGGCGAGGGTGTAAAAATTGCGCCCCCCACCCCACAAGAAGACCTACCTACTTACTAGTGACCAGCCGCTCATCCAGGAGGGAGGAGGGACCAAGAGAACACACAGGCAAAGAGACCCCAGAAAGCCGACTCCTCCATGGGCACCGCACACTGACAGCCTGCAGTACCGCCACAGGACATAAGGTGTCATCACGCAGTGGTGACGTGATGATGACTTGACGTCTGACGCAGGCAGCCCAGGAGAAGTCAAGGAAGGTGATCTCACTGGTAATCTTCTTTCTTCTTCCATTTGGCTGCACCGTGCGTCACCAGCTCCCTAGCAGTTATGTCTTGCCTGCACCCCCCTTCTACTTGCCAGTCTGTGCCCAGAGCGGTTGCCCTGCCTGCACTGCCCAATAAACGGCCCTGATATTAATCCAACAGTCACAAACAAAAAAACAGGCAATGAACATAAATCCAATATGAACAATCAAATCACTTGACATGCTTGCTACAATAACAGAAGGATATACAAACAGTAGCAGCCATTGCCTGAAGGTATTCATCAACCGATGACGTGCTAAAATTTGAATGTGTTTACCAGGCTCTAGAGATTCTGATAGGTGGGATAGGCCCCATATAAGAAGTAGAGACTAAGAAACTACCAGTATCTGAAGGCCATTTGCCACTAGAAAGATGTAAGCTTTAACTTACTTTCAAGTTCCCATCTTAAAACCTACATGGCCACTCCATCATAAAAGAAGATGCAATAAACTAGACAAGTACATTTAATGCTTATCACTCAGATGGCAATTTATACATCTTAGGTCCACTACATGAATCATAAACCCATTCAGAGTGAATGTTGTGCATGCTATTAAATGACCATCTCAGACAGTATTTAAAGAGGCACCATAGTGACATATAGTAAAACGCAGTAAAGTATTCAGTATACCCACTTTTACAGTAATTTTCCTGGTTTCAGCATCAGAAACAGGCTTTATAGCTATTTAGTGCTGTATATTGTATATGATCCCACCCTACCAGTAATGCTTAGCCTAGGCTGATTAGCTATGCAGAATTTTTCTTCCCCCAGAGCATTCTGGGAGACTAGGTATATTTTGCATTGGCTGTAGAAGTCTCAGTAGCCAAACATTCCGTAGAGATCATCTGCCAGGATTAACCTATTTTGGTTCCTGGACGTAGAAACTACGTCCAGGAACCATGCGCGCTACCGCGCGCTCCCGCGGCCGATCGCGCGCGTGCACGCGCACTCCTGGCCGCGGATTCGGTAGCCAGGGAATCAATGTATCGGGCTATGGTGCCCGATCACTGATTCCTCTCCCCCGCTGAAAAAGCGACAGCTTCTCTCGGAAGCTGCGCCTTTTCTGGCCGTTCCCTCCCCGATGCGTCACTCTAAGGGTGTGTTACGCTTAGAGTGACGTCATGTAAACAAACTCATGGCCGCCATCTTGTGGCCAAAAAGTAATACTACAACTGAATGTAAAAATAAATTAAAATGAACACACATTTACATTATAAATCTATTGTTTACCTCCCACCCTCCCAAAACTACCCAAATAAAATGTTTACTATGAAAAAAAAACCATTACAATAAAAAAAACAAAAAACATGTAAATATTTACCTAAGGGTCTAAACTTTTTAAATATCAATGTAAAGATGAAATATTTCTATATTTTTTTTATTTTAACCACCCTGGCGTTCTGATTAAATCGCCAGGGTGGCTGCGGGAGGGTTTTTTTTAAATAAAAAAAAAACTATTTCATGCAGCCAACTGAAAGTTGGCTGCATGAAAGCCCACTAGAGGGCGCTCCGGAGGCGATCTTCCGATCGCCTCCGGCGCCCAGAATAAACAAGGAAGGCCGCAATGAGCGGCCTTCCTTGTTTTGCTTATATCGTCGCCATAGCGACGAGCGGAGTGACGTCATCGACGTCAGCCGACGTCGTGACGTCAGCCGCCTCCGATCCAGCCCTTAGCGCTGGCCGGAACTTTTTGTTCCGGCTGCGCAGGGCTCAGGCGGCTAGGGGGGCCCTCTTTCGCCGCTGCTCGCGGCGAATCGCCGCAGAGCGGCGGCGATCAGGCAGCACACGCGGCTGGCAAAGTGCCGGCTGCGTGTGCTGCTTTTTATTTCATCAAAATCGGCCCAGCAGGGCCTGAGCGGCAGCCGCTGGCGGTGTTGGACGAGCTGAGCTCGTCCAGACCGCTCAGCTGGTTAAACTTGTTAATAGTGATAGATGCAAAATGGAAAAAATGCACCTTTATTTCCAAATAAAATATTGTCGCCATACATTGCGATAGGGACATAATTTTAACGGTGTAATAACCGGGACATATGGGCAAATACAATACGTGAGTTTTAATTATGGAGGTATGTATTATTTTAAAACTATAATGGCTGAAAACTGAGAAATAATTTTTTTCCGTTTTTTTTCTTATTCTTCCTGTTAAAATGCGTTTACAGTAAAGTGGCTCTTAGCAAAATGTACCCCCCAAAGAAAGCCTAATTGGTGGCGGAAAAAACAAGATATAGATCAGTTCATTGTGATAAGTAGTGATAAAGTTATAGGCTAATGAATGGGAGGTGAACATTTCTCACGTGAAAACGACGGAACCTGAATGGGTTAAAGATGTCGCCCCCTGTGATACATTTTAGAGTGTAAATCAGGAAGTAAAAAAAGATTTTACAATGGGCAAAAACTGAATAAATAATTTATAAATTAATAAAAAACAATTTTATTTATTATGTTATTTTCACTACAGTCTCTCTTTAACAGCAAATCCAGGTTCTTGGAATAACCTCTAGTCATGGGCACTAATGACACCTTGATGTAATGCTTGGCTGGAATAGACAGATGTAACAAGAGATTCCTGTAATATGACTGGAATGAAAATGCTATGCTCGAGTCACTAAGCAGGAACCCGCACACAATAGGGAACTGTCAGGAGTGTGAATGGTGGAAAAACTTACTTCATGAAACCTAGTCTTGCGTTCTTTGTGAAAGAATAATATGTATGGCTTTCTAGTTGTTATAACCAGCATTTCATAACAATACTGTGCATGCAAGTGCCGTGCCCAGAACACCTGGAAATCACAGCCAGCCACAATGATTAATTTATTCCTTGCTGTGTGGAATACATCCTGCATGCAGTCACACATTGCTGATGGCTACATACATTGGAATGTTCACCATTTCTCATGTGAAGTCATCTGCATGGGTTTATGTGGAGCGTGTTAGCTCATTGGACAAGTTTCAGAAATCCTTCTGTGTAAAGGGAAACCCTAAACTATACATTTCACCTGTTGTAAGAATGCTAGTCTCTTCCTAATACAGTAAATGGTAGTATTCTGTCTGTAATGCTTGGTGCTTGTAATGGAAGTCTATAGGAGATGCAGTAACTGTAATCAATGAAGCGCGGTGTGTGGCATTCTCGGGCCGACAGGAATCCCAGTGGCGTACTTCCTGCCCAGGAGGGAGTATATGATCCTGTCAGCCCATTCTGCTGAAGGGTCATAAGAGTGAGGTTTTTGGGTTGCAGTGCAATGTGGTGCAAACTTTAGATTGTAAGCTCACAAGGGCAGGGCTCTCTCACCCTTTTTTTTGGGGGGGGGGGGATTTTGTTACACATTTAGTCACTGTTATTACCAATTCTGTACTTTGTGTCGATTCTGTATTTTTTATACTGGTGTATACCATTGTCTGCATTACTTTGTACACCATGTTTGTTTTTTACTTTGTACAGCACCACAGAATATGTTGGCGCTTTATAAATCAATAATAATAATAATGTGGTAGGAGCATCCAATTGCACCACAAAGAAAGAAGTGTAAAACAAACCTTAGAAGTTGTCATTTTAGTTTCTGACACATGCAAGATCGTTAAAGCATCCAGAAGTGTTTTAGATTTCCTGTGGACTTTTGGTGAGATTTCTGTGTTAGAGAACCCAGCCTCCACACTTGCTACAGTCATTATGATTGGAAAAAAGGAAAGGAGCGAGTGTGGCATACTAAGCGCACCACGGCAGGTAATGCCAGGTATAGGTGCCCCCTGTATAGGTAATATAGTTGCCCCAGTATACATAATAAAGTTGCCCCCAGTATTGGTAGTATAGCTGCTGCCCCCAGTGTAGGTAGTATAGTGACCCCCAGCGTAGCTAGAATAGCTGCCCCCAGCGTAGCTAGTATAGCGGCCCCCAGTGTAGCTAGTATAGCGGCCCCCAGTGTAGGTAGTATAGTGGCCCCCAGTATAGCTAGTATAGTGGCCCCCAGTGTAGGTAGTATAGCTGCCCCCAGCGTAGCTAGTATAGTGGCCCCCAGTGTAGCTAGTATAGTGGACCTCAGTGTAGGTAGTACAGTGGCCCCCAGTATAGCTAGTATAGTGGCCCCCAGACCCCAGCATAGCTACCCCCAGAGTAGGTAGTATAGCGGCCCCCAGTATAGCTGCCCCCAGTGTAGGTAGTATAGTGGCCCCCAGTATAGTGGCTCAGGAGGGGTGGGCAGCGCTATAAGGAGGAGCAGCGGGGAGGGGGGAAATATCCCCCCCTCCCTCACTTGGGTCCCCTCCTTCATCGTTTTCTACCTCCAAAATGCGGCAAACAGGCAGGCCTGGTGGGCGGGCTAGGAGGAGAATAACTCACCACACTTCCGCATTCCAGCTGTTGGAACGCCGCGTCACCGTCACGTGCTATATCTCCCCCTTCAATGCCGGTCACTGTGCTTCTCGCTCATAAGGAAGCACAGTGGGCGGCATTGAAGACGCAGAAGTGGCGCGTGACGGCGACACAGCGTTCCAACGGCTGGAACGCAGAAGTGAGGTGAGTTATTCTTCTCCTAGCCCGCCGGGCCTGCCTGATTGCCGCATTTTGGAGATAGAGAGCACTGAAGGAGGGGACCCAGGTGAGGAAGGGGGGGGGGATATTTCCTCCCTCCCCGCTGCTGTCCCTGCTGCCCCTCCGTATAGCGTTACTTTACCTTCTGCTCTGCCTACCATGGGGGTCGTGGTGACACCCCCCTGGCTGTCAATCACCCGGTGCGCCACGCCCCCCTGCGCCCAATGGTAGGAACACCACTGAAACACTCCAACTTACAACATAAAAGCCATTGTAGTACAAAAACAATGCCAGTAAATTACTCATACCTTGTTTGGATTTAGTAAGGCCTCTTACTCCTCGGCAGCAGACAGGCAGTGCAACCACCACCTATCAGCTGCTCCTGTCCTGTAGTGTCCTAAAAGTTACTGAGAGTTCTTTGCACAGAGGGAGATAATACTTGCTTGCCATTTGGAAAAAGCAATGCAATGAGGTTCACAGACCACAAACTGTCAGGACCATGGTCATACAAAGTAAAGATGGGCCGGCACCACCAAGGAGTATTATAACTCTTTTAAAAGAACTATAATACTCCTTGGTGGTGCCGACCCATCTTTACTTTGTACACTTTTGGCCCCAAAAGACACTGGGGTAGGGGTCGTGGCACACCACTTTTTTTTACATTGGTGCTCCTTGCCTTGCTTTTTTTTTACTAGGACCACGGTCATGACATCACACTGTGGGAGGGGCTTATATCAGCCAAACAGACCCCCCTAACTGATGATCTATTTGAGAAAAGGTAAAGATTTCTTGTGGGGAAGGGGGTACCGGCTACTGATTGGGATGAAGTTCTATACTTGATTAAAGTTCCTCTTTAAAGAGAACCCGAGGAGGTTCTTGGGGGAGGGGTGGGCAGATGGGACAAAGAAGCATGTTCTCTGCCTCTTGACATGCTTCTGTGTCCCCGCCCACCGCCGCTCTCTGCCCCCCCACCGAGATTAGCGACAAATAATGTCAAATAATAATACATCATGGAAAATGGAGAAGAATGTGGAATCTGTATGCAACACGTTGCGGTCTCCCTCCACCCCGGCCATGAAGTCCGAGTTGACTATATATTTACATTTCCTCAGGTACAGCTTGTGCATCCTTTCTTCACATGGAACTTATTGTTCTAAAGATTAAAGATTAAGAAAGTTATTCAAGAAAAACAAAAGTTTGCTTTCTTAAAACAGAAAGAATTTGCAATAATTCAGGTTGGAGTGAGCTTGAGATGTCTCCCAGTGCATCACTACTGAATATATGCAAATTAACCATTGTTGCCCTTAGAAGCTAAACACACCTCCAGATCCGCTGGAATGCAATGATATGTCAGCTTGTTAGTTCTTGTTATTCAACAAAGGTAGATGCTGGCAATACAGATCACCCACTCGTTTCTTTATCTTACAGATACACTTGTCATGAGACTGCTTCTATATTTCTAGTCTTGCTTCCCAATTTCTGGGGAGGTGGAGGAATTACAGACTTGACTTTAGTTCTGGGCAATGACTATGCTTTTTATGACTTGAACAAAGGGAAAAATGATAGGTGATTTCATTATCCAGTATCTACCACAACAAAAATCTCAGTCTTTAATGTAGTGACTCTGTTACAATAACACTCTACCACAAGCCTTGGTATATGAGTTCCTGGTTACCTAACCTCCAATGGAGTGGCTTCAGAGCAATGGGCCCCAACACAAAGCACATACATAGTAGAGGGGATCATTACCACTACAGCACCAGTAAAGATCTAATACAGCGAATGGAACAGAGCCATTGTGTGTTCATCATGTCCAAGTAAGGCAATTAATTAATGGCCCTTGCTATGGATGTATGTTGAGGGTGCCCCGAATCTCCCCCCCCCCCCCCGCCATGATGTTCCAAGCACTGTGCCCTGATTCGATTCCTGGTGCGGCGGTGCCGCCATCCACTAACATTGAGAGAGCAGCACTGCCATAGTGACGCAAACACCCAACACAGACCCACAGAGAGGGCTCGTCACATAAGGGGAGGGAAAGCATGGCAAACCCCTCCTCCTGCTTACCAGCCTCCTAAAGGACCTCTCACTGTGTCTGGCACTGCTTGCAAACTTCAAAGTGCCCAGCAGCCTGGCACGACCTGCCACTTTTAATCTTCAAAGTACAAGCCTGCTGGCAAGATGACCCAGAAACCTGACACAGATGGAGGGGGAGAAACCAAATCGCTGGCCACTTTATTAGGTACATCTTTCTAGAACTGAGTTGGACCCCTTTTGCCTTCAGAACCACGGTACCTTAATTCTTTATGACATTCCTCAGAGATGTTGGTCCATATTGACATAATAGGATCATGCAATTTCTGTAAATTTATCAGCTGCAAATCCATGCTGTGAATCTAATATTAAATACTGGAGAACAGGTTATTACATAAGCATTTACCCCTCATGGGTGAGTAATAGGTGCCAATATGCTGTGAATCTCCCATAGCATCACATCTTGGGGTAACACTGCTGTACTATGTGTGTTTTTTGAGGGAAAACGTCTGATTACCTTACCTAACTCTGTTTTGGGAGGAAAATCGGGCCCACTGCCTTTGAGATGGCTCCTCCATATCCGGCCATGGCTACACCCATTTTTCTCCTCAGTGTCACCTTGGTACCAAAGGGTGCCCCAGAACTTTTAGGATCCTAGCAACGCCCCTGTGTCCAGGAGTCCTGGTGTGGTCACAGACTCTGCTAAGCCACTGCTTCCCTACATTACTTTAAATGACTTTAGCACTTTGTTATGCTCTCGAAAATACCACACAGTAGGCATTATGAAATATTCTAGAACAAGACGGGTCCTGCTTCAGCTTTCATTCTTCTTCCTGTTCATCCTCCTGTCTGCTCTGCGCTTCGCAGCTGAAGATTTAGTGAAAGAACTAACGCTGATTTATTCCATTTACAGACAAATCCAGGGGCTTCACAGGTGAAGACAGAAGAGGCAAAAAAAGAAACCCGAATCATACATAACCCCAAGGGTCAGCTGCTGGCTTTAATCAACACTGAAAATGAACAAATACACGACTTTTGAAAATGACACCTCTGTATCTAGCAGGGATAATGCCCTTTTACCGGCTGTCATTAGGAGATTTTTTATTTTTTTTTAACAGTAAACAGATAAAATATGATCCTCATCTTCCACTTATTGCCAGCCAGACAGTAAGTGTTCTGTAGTGTCTGTCTGCTGTGCGGCAGTGTCAGATGTCACATTAGGTTTGGATTCACAGAAGCTTGTTGAGAGCTTGTTGTAAAACCTCATCGTTTTTGTAGTGTTGTGGGCCTCTCATCTGTCAGCAAAGTGGGGTAAAGTCACGCTCATTGAGAGACAGGCATGTACTTTAAAATTGTTCCTCTCCTATAAATCTGGAGCCTAATTTAAAATCTCGAGCACTGCTTGTACTCGAATGAGTTTAGTGACGTCACTTTTGCAAGTCTGATGTATTTTATGGATTTCGCTCAGTATACGATTAATGTGGCATCAATAGTTTTCCTTGACTACTGGAAGTACTGATGCTGAGAACATTAGTTGAACCAGTAAGTTGCATTCCTTGGTATTATAGTGAGACTTGAACAGGGCAGTTCATAGGCTGAATTGCAGGGTGTAAAAATCGTGCACCCCCACCCCCCGGTGGAGCCAGGTATAGGGGCCCACAGTATAGGTTAGCCAGGCATAGTTGCCCCCAGTATAGGTTAGCTATGTAGGTGCCTCCAGTATAGAGTAGCCCGTATAGTTGCCACCAGTATAGGTTAGATAGGTATGTACCCTCAGTATAGGTTAGATAGATAGGTACCACCAATATAGGTACTCAGTATAGTTGCCCCCAGTATAGGTTAGATAGGTAGGTGCCCCCAGTATAGGTTAGCTAGGTAGGTACCTCCAATATAGATAGCCAGTATAGTTGACCCAGTATCGGTTAGATAGGTAGGTGCCCCCAGTATAGGTTAGTTAGGTAGGTGTCCCCAGTATAGGTTAGATAGGTAGGTTCCCCCAGTATAGGTTAGATAGGTAGGTGCCCCGGGTATAGGTTAGATAGGTAGGTTCTCCCGAGTATAGGTTAGATAGGTAGATGCCTCTGGTATAGGTTAGATAGGTAGGTACCTCCGGTATAGGTTAGATAGGTAGGTGCCCCGAGTATAAGTTAGATAGTTAGGTGCCCCGAGTATAGATTAGATAGGTAGGTAAGAGCCCCGCATCGGCGGGGGAAGCGGGCATAGTGTAGTTATAATCCACCTTCCACCCTGCAGCCTCTATCTCCTTCCTGTCCCGGCATCTGTCGCATTGGAAATAGTGCCCCCTGTGATGACATGTGGTCACGTCATCACAAGGGCGCTGTTACCAACGTGATGAATGCCTGGGAGAGGAAGGAGTTAGAGGCTGCGGAGGATCATCAGCTGAAGGTAAGTTGTATGCCTGCTCCCACAGCTGCTGCATCGCCCCCCCCCCCCCCCCTCCCTGCTGCTCAATCTGCAACCCCAGGCGATTCCTCTATTTGCATGCCCATAGAAACAGGGCTGGACTTGGAAATGAAGAAAAAATTGTTCCTAACCAATCAGCTTCTATGTTTCATGTTGCCATTTTGAATTACTTGTTCTCTCTGTGTCTGTAGTGCTTGGTTACCACAAGCAAACAAATCAGGTAAAAATGTCGCAGGACGAGTGCAGCTAAAAATAGTGCCGCCATAGGCAACAATAGTAGAAGCCACGATTAGCGGCAATGAACAGTAATAGTAATAAATGTCGGGCGCCATAAGGGGGTTAAGGTTAGGCACGGGGAAGTTAAGTTTAGGCAGGGTGGTGGTTAAGGTATGGCACTGGGGGGGGGGGGGCGCTTGAGGTTGGGTATCAGGAGAAGGTCGGTTAAAGTTAGGAGGTGGGGGAAGTGGTTGATGTTAGGCATAGGTAGAGGGAGGGTACTGTGTGAGAGTAGGTAGAGGTTAGGTCATAGTAAAATATTGGTAAAGATTACAGATATTTTAATGTAGGAATTCAGTAGTTAAATACCTGTAATTGCACCAGTATTCTACTATCTATGGCACTCTCTGGCGCTATTTTTCTGTGTGCCATTTTTATAGGCCTACCAAGCAGAGTATGTGGCTCATGGTCTAGTCTTGATTGATTTGGTGCCGGATCTATGTTTTAAACATGGTTGAAATTCTGCTGAATTCTTCTTTACTTTCACAAATGCTGTGCAATCTACTGCATAACTGTATACAGGTGCTCGGCTTTTGCATCTACTTGGTAAATTCTACTGCTTCATGGTGAGCTTCATTGCCCCATTTATTATTTATGTGGATGCTTACCATTGATTGCCAACATTAAGTGGCTTTGGCAAATAAGGCTACATGTACTACAGTGGAAATGAATAAGACAATATTAGACATGTAAACATTACTTCTCTCTGCTTTCTATTTGATTAGATTTTAAAATGTACAGTAGTTGATAACAAAGGCATGCTAAAGGTTGAATTAACACATGAAACATGTTGTACGTTCTCTGTAGTTTCTACCATTATTAATTGTCCAAAACAAACAAAATACATTCCTACTTTCACAGCTCTCGGCATACACACCCATCACTGAGATGGTAGGTGAGATTAAGACACACCTTTGTGCATAAATGAAGTGTACGGTAAATAAGCAAGAGTCAAGTACTGACTGCTCTTCTGAAATTCTAGTTCCTAAGTTTAAACTGATTCTTAATGGAGAGAGAACACTAAAGGAAATAACCATGTAGTCAATGTTACCTTGTTTATGTTTATTAGGTGGCTAAAATGTTTCATCCTCACCTGGATCATATTAGGCTACCCTGGATATTTCACACACAAAAAAATCACATTAATGCTCAGGTAACTTCACTCACATAAACACTTCAACTGCAACCCATAGGTGGCCATGGTGGACTAACAGTTGCCATTGGATCAGTGTAGGTCACATGCTGCTTTGCAGCGGCTTTGGGGATGTAGTCTTGGGCATCAGACTCCAAACATTGTTTGGCGCAAGAACAACACTTTGCATCACCAAAAGAAAACCATGCCAGTGGTAAAGCATGGTGGTGGCAGTATCATGCGTGTGGAGCTGCTTTTCTTCAGCTGTAAATGGAGCTTTAGTTAAGGTGGAGGGAAATATATGAAATACCACTCACTTTTGACTTAAATGCATTAGGTGTCTGTAAAAAAGCTGAGGATGAAGAAGAATTTAACATTTCAACACAAGAATGACCCAAGCATGCATCCAAATACAAAGAAGAGTGGCTTCACCAGAAGAAGACTCCAGCTTGGAATGGCACAGTGAGAGCCCGAACCTAAATCCAATAGAATACATATGGGGTGAAATTAAATGGGCTGTGCAGAAGAGATGTCTTTACAATCTGATAGATTTGCAGTGCTTTTGCAAGTAAGAGGAGGCAAATATTGCCTAGTCAAGATGTGTCATGCTAATAGACTTTCACCCAAAAGGATTGCATGTTGCAATTAAGTCAAAAGGTGTGTGACGGACGAGCTGTCAGTGCGCAGAAAACGCAGCCGCAATCGATTTCCTGCCTCGATTGTCGTTGCGCTGCCAAATCAGAATCTCATGTCTGTGGACACCAGGCAGTCCAGCCTGGGAGGTCTCTGCTGTCTTCAGGGGAGTTAAGTTAGGCATTCACTGGTCGATTTGCCATCAGATTCGACCAACTGACAGATCCCTATCTGATCGAATCTGATCAGGGAGGGATCGTATGGCTACCTTTACTGCAAACAGATTGTGAACCGATTTCAGCCTGAAACCGTTCACAATCTGTTGTGGTGGTGCTACTGCCGCCGCTCCCCCCGCCCGCACGCCCGCATACATTACCTGCTCCGCCGGCGCGACTCCAGTCCCCAGGTCACCGCTGCTCCGTCTCCGCTCTGGTCTCCGGCCCCGGCATGCTTTACTTCTTCCTGCCCGGCAGGAAGTTTAAACAGTAGAGCGCCCTCTACTGTTTAAACTTCCTGCTGGGCAGGAGGAACTGAAGCATGCCGGAGACCAGCGCGGACACGGAGCAGCGGTGACCGGGGGTAGTCGTGCCGGCGGAGCAGGTAATGTATGTGGCTCTATTGCGTCGGTCGTCGGGTACTCGAACGCCGCTAGCGACGCGCTCCCTACCCGCGGGCGATCGACGCTAATTTTCCGCACGGATCGATCAACGGGATCGGACGAAAAGGATCGAAGTTTGGCGTGTAGCGCGAACGATTGGCAGCAGATTCGATCCCAGTGATCGAATCTGCTGTCGAAACGGCGGCAAATCGGGCCAGTGTATGGCCAGCTTTAGTTAGCAGAGTTCTTTTCATGAAGCCTGTGCCCTGTGACTTGCTAATTAGGCCAGAGGTGTAACACTCAGATGTTAATTAACAAACCAGGAGTCTTTTCAGAGCCAAGGAAGCTAATCCCAGCAGGAGGCAGACTTAGCGGAACCATTCAGCCAGAATAGGGAAACATAGAGTTATGATCTTTATGCATGTTTAAGCAATACCGTTCAGGTGAGAAATGTGAAAGTTATATAATTCTGCTGGTCCGGATCTTGTGAGTATTTTGATATTAAATTGGGGCCACTGGCATAACCAGAACTCGGGGAATTCCACCGTTTTTTAACCGGGCATGCAAACATGCCCAAGTCTGGTATCATATGAACTGGGCTAGTCTGAGAAATATGAATATGTGATGGTCATGTGTGTGCGGAAAGCGGAAGCCGAGATATGACCAAAGTCATATTTGATGGGCATAGAGCACCCAGCCAGGGAGCTCACCGCTCCTGTCCAACCCCTGGGCTGTACTTGAGGCTCCACCCAAAGGTGGGCATTGTTCAAAAGTGTTCGCAAGGAACCACTCTGGCAGTCCTCCCAATTCCATCTTCCTGAGAGCATGCTGCCAGCCAGAGAACACATGGTTGGCGGCCATCTTGTCTGAATTGAAACAAAGGACTAGTGTTGGGCGAACAGTGTTCGCCACTGTTCGGGTTCTGCAGAACATCACCCTGTTCGGGTGATGTTCGGGTTCGGCCGAACACCTGATGGTGTTCGGCCAAACTGTTCGGCCATATGGCCGAACTAAGAGCGCATGGCCGAACGTTACCCGAACGTTCGGCTAGCGCTGTGATTGGCCGAACGGGTCACGTGTAGTGTTGGGCGAACATCTAGATGTTCAGGTTCGGGCCGAACATGGCCGAACTCCGAACATAATGGAAGTCAATGGGGACCCGAACTTTCGTGCTTTGTAAAGCCTCCTTATATGCTACATACCCCAAATTTACAGGGTATGTGCACCTTGGGAGTGGGTACAAGAGGAAAAAAAAATAGCAAAAAGAGCTTATAGTTTTTGAGAAAATCGATTTTAAAGTTTCAAAGGGAAAACTGTCTTTTAAATGCGGGAAATGTCTGTTTTCTTTGCACAGGTAACATGCTTTTTGTCGGCATGCAGTCATAAATGTAATACGTATAAGAGGTTCCAGGAAAAGGGACCGGTAACGCTAACCCAGCAGCAGCACACGTGATGGAACAGGAGGAGGGTGGCGCAGGAGGAGAAGGCCACGCTTTGAGACACAACAACCCAGGCCTTGCATGAGGACAAGAAGCGTGCGGATAGCAATTTGCATTTTGTCGCCATGCAGTCATAAATGTAATACAGATGAGAGGTTCAATAAACAGGGACCGGAAACGCTAACCCATCACAGATGTTCATTGTTCATGTTACTTGGTTGGGGTCCGGGAGTGTTGCGTAGTCGTTTCCAATCCAGGATTGATTCATTTTAATTTGAGTCAGACGGTCTGCATTTTCTGTGGAGAGGCGGATACGCCGCCGATCTGTGACGATGCCTCCGGCAGCACTGAAACAGCGTTCCGACATAACGCTGGCTGCCGGGCAAGCCAGCACCTCTATTGCGTACATTGCCAGTTTGTGCCAGGTGTCTAGCTTCGATACCCAATAGTTGAAGGGTGCAGATGGATTGTTCAACACAGCTACGCCATCTGACATGTAGTCCTTGACCATCTTCTCCAGGCGATCGGTGTTGGAGGTGGATCTGCACGCTTGCTGTTCTGTGTGCTGCTGCATGGGTGTCAGAAAATTTTCCCACTCCAAGGACACTGCCGATACCATTCCCTTTTGGGCACTAGCTGCGGCTTGTGTTGTTTGCTGCCCTCCTGGTCGTCCTGGGTTTGCGGAAGTCAGTCTGTCGGCGTACAACTGGCTAGAGGAGGGGGAGGATGTCAATCTCCTCTCTAAAGTCTCCACAAGGGCCTGCTGGTATTCTTCCATTTTGACCTGTCTGGCTCTTTCTTCAAGCAGTTTTGGAACATTGTGTTTGTACCGTGGATCCAGAAGGATATAAACCCAGTAATTGGTGTTGTCCAGAATGCGCACAATGCGTGGGTCGCGTTCAATGCAGTCCTAGGCCGAAGAGGTCATAGCCTAGGGTCACAAAACCTGTTTATTTGGGCAATTTCAATGGTAGCGATGGTGGCGTACATAAATCGCAGCAATGGCCGTTAGCAACGTCTGAATCTCACGAAATGTCTCATGCAGGTAGAAGACATATTGTTAGACTTGGGCTCCAAAGATGGGTTCCCTACATCTCTGCAAACCAGAGTTACAGGGCTCCAAATTTGGTAAAATCCCCCATAGGCTTTCATTGGGCCTCCTATTTACAGTTCCAAAATCTCACATCTTTTCAAAGGGCAATTACTCAGCAGTGGCAAATTTTCTAGCATTGTAGGGACCCTTAGGGGGAACATGACTGGTGAGTTTCGGGCCCCTAGGCCAAAGAGGTCATAGCCTAGGGTCACAAAAACCTGTTTATTTGGGCTATTTCAATGGTAGTGATGGTGACGTACATAAATCGCAGCAATGGCCGTTAGCAAAGTCTGAATCTCACGAAATGTCTCATGCAGGTAGAAGACATATTTTTAGACTTGGATTCCAAAGATGGGGTCCCTACATCTCTGCAAACCAGAGTTACAGGGGTCCAAAATTGGTAAAATCCCCCATAGGATTTCATTGCCTCCCTATTTCACTTTCCAAAATCTCACATCTTTTCAAAGGGCAATGGCTCAGCAGTACCAAATTTTCTAGCATTGTAGGGACCCTTAGGGGGATCATGACTGGTGAGTTTTGCCACTGCTGAGCCATTGCCCTTTGAAATGGTGTGAGATTTTGGAACGGTAAATAGGAGGCCCAATGAAATCCTATGGGGGATTTTACCAATTTTGGACCCCTGTAACTCTGGTTTGCAGAGATGTAGGGACCCCATCTTTGGAATCCAAGTCTAACAATATGTCTTCTACCTGCATGAGACATTTCGTGAGATTCAGACGTTGCTAACGGCCATGGCTGAGATTTATGTACGCCACCATCACTACCATTGAAATAGCCCAAATAAACAGGTTTTTGTGACCCTAGGCTATGACCTCTTCGGCCTAGGGGCCCGAAACTCACCAGTCATGTTCCCCCTAAGGGTCCCTACAATGCTAGAAAATGTGGTACTGCTGAGCCATTGCTCTTTGAAAAGATGTGAGATTTTGGAAAGTGAAATAGGGAGGCAATGAAATCCTATGGGGGATTTTACCAATTTTGGACCCCTGTAACTCTGGTTTGCAGAGATGTAGGGACCCCATCTTTGGAATCCAAGTCTAACAATATGTCTTCTACCTGCATGAGACATTTCATGAGATTCAGACGTTGCTAACGGCCATGGCTGCGATTTATGTACGCCACCATCACTACCATTGAAATAGCCCAAATAAACAGGTTTTTGTGACCCTAGGCTATGACCTCTTCGGCCTAGGGGCCCGAAACTCACCAGTCATATTCCCCCTAAGGGTCCCTACAATGCTAGAAAATTTGGTACTGCTGAGCCATTGCCCTTTGAAAAGATGTGAGATTTTGGAAAGTGAAATAGGGAGGCAATGAAATCCTATGGGGGATTTTACTAATTTTGGACCCCTGTAACTCTGGTTTGCAGAGATGTAGGGACCCCATCTTTGGAATCCAAGTCTAACAATATGTCTTCTACCTGCATGAGACATTTCGTGAGATTCAGACTTTGCTAACGGCCATTGCTGCGATTTATGTACGTCACCATCACTACCATTGAAATAGCCCAAATAAACAGGTTTTTGTGACCCTAGGCTATGACCTCTTTGGCCTAGGGGCCCGAAACTCACCAGTCATGTTCCCCCTAAGGGTCCCTACAATGCTAGAAAATTTGCCACTGCTGAGTAATTGCCCTTTAAAAAGATGTGAGATTTTGGAACTGTAAATAGGAGGCCCAATGAAAGCCTATGGGGGATTTTACCAATTTTGGACCCCTGTAACTCTGGTTTGCAGAGATGTAGGGACCCCATCTTTGGAATCCAAGTCTAACAATATGTCTTCTACCTGCATGAGACATTTCGTGAGATTCAGACGTTGCTAACGGCCATGGCTGCGATTTATGTACGCCACCATCACTACCATTGAAATTGCCCAAATAAACAGGTTTTGTGACCCTAGGCTATGACCTCTTCGGCCTAGGACTGCATTGAACGCGACCCACGCATTGTGCGCATTCTGGACAACACCAATTACTGGGTTTATACCCTTCTGGATCCACGGTACAAACACAATGTTCCAAAACTGCTTGAAGAAAGAGCCAGACAGGTCAAAATGGAAGAATATCAGCAGGCCCTTGTGGAGACTTTAGAGAGGAGATTGACATCCTCCCCCTCCTCTAGCCAGTTGTACGCCGACAGACTGACTTCCGCAAACCCAGGACGACCAGGAGGGCAGCAAACAACACAAGCCGCAGCTAGTGCCCAAAAGGGAATGGTATCGGCAGTGTCCTTGGAGTGGGAAAATTTTCTGACACCCATGCAGCAGCACACAGAACAGCAAGCGTGCAGATCCACCTCCAACACCGATCGCCTGGAGAAGATGGTCAAGGACTACATGTCAGATGGCGTAGCTGTGTTGAACAATCCATCTGCACCCTTCAACTATTGGGTATCGAAGCTAGACACCTGGCACAAACTGGCAATGTACGCAATAGAGGTGCTGGCTTGCCCGGCAGCCAGCGTTATGTCGGAACGCTGTTTCAGTGCTGCCGGAGGCATCGTCACAGATCGGCGGCGAATCCGCCTCTCCACAGAAAATGCAGACCGTCTGACTCAAATTAAAATGAATCAATCCTGGATTGGAAACGACTACGCAACACTCCCGGACCCCAACCAAGTAACATGAACAATGAACATCTGTGATGGGTTAGCGTTTCCGGTCCCTGTTTATTGAACCTCTCATCTGTATTACATTTATGACTGCATGGCGACAAAATGCAAATTGCTATCCGCACGCTTCTTGTCCTCATGCAAGGCATGGGTTGTTGTGTCTCAAATCGTGGCCTTCTCCTCCTGCGCCACCCTCCTCCTGTTCCATCACGTGTGCTGCTGCTGGGTTAGCGTTACCGGTCCCTTTTCCTGGAACCTCTTATATGTATTACATTTATGACTGCATGCCGACAAAAAGCATGTTACCTGTGCAAAGAAAACAGACATTTCCCGCATTTAAAAGACAGTTTTCCCTTTGAAACTTTAAAATCGATTTTCTCAAAAACTATAAGCTCTTTTTGCTAATTTTTTTTTCCTCTTGTACCCACTCCCAAGGTGCACATACCCTGTAAATTTGGGGTATGTAGCATGTAAGGAGGCTTTACAAAGCACAAAAGTTCGGGTCCCCATTGACTTCCATTATGTTCGGAGTTCGGGTCGAACACCCGAACATCGCGGCCATGTTCGGCCTGTTCGGCCCGAACCCGAACATCTAGATGTTCGCCCAACACTACAAAGGACATCCTCCATTTTGTTTTGATTTTAAATCTTGCTGAACTTTGAATTTATCTCTGGAACAAAGAACTTTGCGAACTTGAAACCAAGGACTTGATTATTTTCCCACAACAGGACATATTTCCACAAATCCTAAGTATTTTCTCCCTTTTTATTTCATACTGGCTATTACTGTTTTAATAATTGTTGATTTTAATAATTGACTGTATATATTAATTATTTATTTTGCCTGTGAATAAAAGACTTTATCAAAGTCATTCACTATTCCGCTATCCTGCTTTTCAGCCATACACAGAAACTGATCCCAGGTCTCTGGAGAGACGCTACTACTATTGTATTGTGGTTAACTAGACAGAATAGAGTGTGTTTAACCGTTTTTATTCGCAGGACTAGTCAGTCAGCTGGCTCCTCGGGCCCATGGTAACCGAGTTGGTGGCAGTTATACCCTGAAGTAGTGTGTATTTTGTAATTACCGTACCTCACAGGTTCCCTTCTGGTTTGTCTGCGGCTAATTCCCAACGGTTCCTGCGCATTGACTGCGACCAGAGTTCACACGATCCGTGCGCTGGCACCGTTTAGAAGGCCATTTGTGGTCTGACCACTAGGGCCTCCTGTGACATGGTGCTTCAACAAAATATTAGTATTAAGGTTGCCATACATACATCAATTATTCTCATTTGATTCCTTGCATGCAAATAGACTTGTCATTTTTATATATGCAAAAAGACTCTTTGACTCTGTCAAAATATTTAGTGTGTTTGTTTTTTATTTGCCTCCTAGATACTCCTTTTTTGCCTGAAGAAGTGGGTTGTGTCCTGCAAAACGTGTCACATTTTGGAGTTTATAAAGTAAACATATAAAAATAATTTTTCTGAAATTGTCTATTTGGACCATAAGTTAGGAGGTAAGACCACCACTACCTCTTTTTTTCAACCGTTTGTTTGTGCCTCTGTTAGATTAATTTCTCTACCGATTCCTTTAAATGTTGGAGTCGATTGATTTTGACCAAAAATTCACCATCCTTATTGTAAATGGAATGAGCGTTTCTGTTTGATTTGCACTATATAGACTCTGATTCTGGAACAAGTTTGGCTTGATAAATTCCCACTGTATCCTGGTAGCACATTCAATAATGATTTCTAAAAGAAGTTGCTTATATAAAGCATCCTGTTGATCACATGCTAAGATGTCTTAAAGATTTCATGCAAAGGTGTACATGTTATTCCATTCAAGGACAGAAATGACAGTGTAGGAACATGCTGACGTGTTTGTGCAGGCCCCGATGTGCTTCATTTAAGGCAAAGTCAGAGGGTAGGAAGCACTGGGACGGTTAAAGGGCTATTTTTTTCTTTTTCATTTAAAGTCATTCATCTTGTGCAACTAAAATATTCAGTGTGTGGCAGCAAGAGGCCAAAAACTGTCTTTTTTTATCTTGACAGCCCTATTCCTGTGAGCATATAGTGCCAACATGTTAAGGACATTTATAAAACTTGTGCACACTGGAAAGCAGGCAGTGGGTGCATTTGCATATTTTATATAAGCTATTATGCAAGTATTCTATGCTGAAGCTCATATTTCAGATATTTCACTTAGGCTATGCTCACATCTGAACATCAAAATGAATGTTGTAATGTGTGTATTTTGCAGTGTTTGTATTTGTATGCTTGTAAAATTGCTCTGTTGTAGATTATTCCAGTGGCTGGATAGTGTACTGGTTAAGGGCTCTGCCTTTGCTATGAGAGACCAGGGTTCGAATCTGGCTAAGGTCAGTACCTATTCAGTAAGGAGTTCAAGGTAAGACTCCCTAACACTGCAGGGTGGCCAGTGGCTGCAGCTCTTGAGTGCTTTGAGTCCAACAGGAGAAAAGTGCTATACAAATGTTCAGATTATTATTACTTCACAATGACAAAGTTAATAATTGGCCAGGATAGCAGTGGCGTAGCTAAGGAGCTTTGGGCCCCGATGCAAGTTTTACATTGGGGTCCCCCAAGCACTCTATACATAACAATTGTTACAGCGCACCAAAACCTGGCAATGGCAACTACAGTGTCAGAGGTGCAAGAAGAGGATAGGGAACAGTTTGTTAATGATTACCACTATTCAAAGTATCTATAGAAGTGGTTATTACCAGCACAGGACCAATACAGAGCTTACACTGCAGTTGAGGGAGGGCCCTTCGGGGCCCCTCTGGCCCAAGGGCCCCAATGCGGTCACAACCTCTGCAACCCCTATTGCTGCGCCCCTGCAGGACAGGACTAAAGCACACATACACGAGCACTGTCATACGCAAGTATTGGGACTCAATCCCTGTGAAAGAACTGTACAGACACATCTCTAAGCTAGAGGCCAGTGAAGCCTCTGTTGCTATGAAGGGGGGAGGAGGGAGGATGCATGGTGCATGGCAGAGCGGCAGGAGAACATTGCTCTTGCAGAAAGGGTGGGTGTCGCTAAAGATTTGGCATACCAAATCTTTAGGCAAGTTCTGAGGGGCTTCTGTACACACACTAGATTATCCACCGACAGTCTATAACCAGCATGTAGACCCTAGCTTCTTTGGAAAGGTGGCATAGAATAACAACACTGCATAAAAAGTCACTCAGCTCTTCAGTAGGACCCGTTCTTAAACAGGAACCCAAGCTCTTGCACAGGACAGAAGGAAAACATAGAGAAATGCACCCTGTATATATTTAGAGAGTTTAGCCTGTTTAATCCCCCCACATCTGTGACTAATCACCACCATAATTTGATCTCTCAGCTATGCCAGCTCAGGAATCTCCTCTGCCACAGCAAAGCAGCTAATTTGTAAACACAGGATGTTAACAATATGTGTGCATCCATGAAAGCAGGAAGTAGACATACTGCAGATTTATTGCAGGTTTTGTATCAGCTGTAACAAAGATATGTTTTTCTTTAAAGGTTATTATGTTGTTGCTTATCTTTTAAAGCAGAGAAGTTCTGAGTTCAGGTTTTGCTTTAAGTAAATGTTTCTGTAAGCTGATTGCTAGCCTTGATTTTGTACACTTAGGAACCTACCGACAAAGTGTAAAAAATGTAAACTTTTAGATTGCATTTTTGATCCACCAAAATGTCTGCCAAGAACAGCCTTGCTACCTTTAATCAAATGCAAGCCCTCCTACTCAGGGGTCTGATCAGTAGGCAATCCTGATCACATGCTGGTGGAAACCATTGACAAGCCAGGAGAATATCCTGCTCTTCCTGTAAAGAGATGTCAGTCTTAACAGGAAGAGCAGGATATTCTCCTGCCTTGTCATTGGTTTACAATATCATGTGGTCAGTATCGGTGAACTGGAGACAACAACTCCCATAGGGGCAATGCTGCACTTGGTACGGCATTGGTCTTTTATAAATGCTCTAATGATACTTTTTGCAGCCCATTGTCATATGTGGCAAGATGATTCAATCACTATTTACAATACATAGTTCTTTTAGGTGGTGTAGTGGATAGCACTCTAGCCTTGCCGTGCTAGGATCCCTGTTTCAAATCCATGCCAGGGCACTATCTGCACTGAGTTTGTATGTTCTCCTCATGATTGCATGCGTTTCCTGCAGGTACTCCAGTTTCTTCCCACATCATAAAAATGTACAGATAGGTTAATTGGCTCCTCCCATAAGAATGGGCTTAAAACCTGTACCCATGAGGAGATTTTTCTGATGACCAGCGATTTGTTTAAGCGATTATTGATCGTTTCCGTGATCTTGTGACATAGATACAGGCGCACGATCACCTGAACAATGTTTAGGTGCGTACCGCAACAACGACCGTGACAGCAGATCGGATCTTTAGGATCCCCAACGACTCTGCACAAAGTAGCGCGATCGCTTGACTTCGTGCCCGTTGCATGAAACCGCCGGCCGGAAGATGGATCGTGGCATGCTCGTCGTCAGGGGGACATCGCTGGATCTGTCTTCCTCCGCTGAGTGGTGAGTATTCAGTTTTACAATAATACAATACAATACAATAACATTTGTAAAACGCTTTTCTCCCATAGGACTCAAAGCGCATAGTTGTGTCTCAGATCAATACAGGATTGCAGGCTGGGTTGTGTTACAGAGGAGATAGTCAGATGTTCATGAATGACAGACTGAAGAGGTGGGTTTTCAGTTTAGACTTAAATGCTTCCAGGGATAGAGCTGTCCTGATTGGGTGTGGCAGGGAGTTCCAAAGTGTAGGGGCAGCATGACAAAAGGCTCTGTCTCCAAAGGTTTTGAGGTGGACTCTGGGGGTGACCATGGTGTTACTTCCTTTTGATCTAAGATTGTGGGGGGTGTGATGCACTTGCAACAATTCCTTCAGGTATCAAGGGCCCAGATTGTGCAAGGATTTGAATGTCAGTAAGCCAATCTTAAACAAAATTCTCCATTTTATCGGTAGCCAGTGGAGTGAGCACAGGGTTGGTGTTATGTGGCAATGGCGGGGTTGGCTCGTTAACAGCCTTGCGGCGGCATTCTGTACTAATTGCAGGTGGCGTAGGTTTTCTTATGAAGGCCTGTGTACAGAACATTGCAGTAGTCCAACCTTGATGTGATGAAGGCATGAACTAGGGTTGGAAGATCCTCTGAAGGAATGAGGTGTTTAATCCTTGCAATATTTCTTAGGTGAAAGAAGGAATATTTCACAACAGCTGAGATTTGATTCCTGAAGCGTAATTTCCCATCAATCAGTACTCCCAGGCTGCGCACACAGTCTGAGTTGTTCAGGTCTGAGCTCCCTATCCTTAGCGGTGTTGGTTGAGACTGGGGCTGCTTTGCTGTTGGGCCCTGACCCTCGATAACAAGAACCTCAGTTTTGTCAGCATTAAGTTTTAGCCAATTATTATTCATCCACTCCTGAAGCTCAGCTAAGCATGCATTTATTTGGGGAGTAGGGGCTTTAGACCGCAATAGGAACAACACACAATGGGCCATATGCAATTCACCTTTTCTCCTGAGTTTTCTCCAAGGTGATATATTCACACCTTGTCATAAAATGCATTTAAAACCCCCAGCAAGCAAAAAAATATTTAAACTTATTTTGATAATCCTTTTTACCAACTTTTAGGTACTTTGTCAACTGTACAATGCTTGAAAGTTATTTTAAAGAAAATATAAAAATGATCTCCTAGGAAGTAACTCAGGAGAAAAAGTTAATTGCATATGGGCCAATGACTGAATACAGCAGGGATTAGATTGTGAGCTCCTCTGAGGGACAGTTAGTTACATATCTAAATACAGTATGTAAAAAGCACTGCAGAAGCTGTTGGCACTATATTAATACAAAATAATAATAGTAATACTGCATTGATTAAATACAAGAATGTCACATCTGTTAATTAAAAGACCTGTTGCATCATTTAGTCCTTGTGGTTTCTAAAATAAGGAAAGATCTACCAGTGTGTACATATAAAAAAAAAAACGTGTTTTCCTCAGAGGGTTTCCATTGAAATGACCACTTTCTAAATATAAAACATATTCCAGTGATTTCAGGACTGCGTTGAGACTTTTTTCCACAAACCAATATCCATGGGTGGTAATGTGTATTTATCACAGGACAGATGGGCTGATTATGAAAAAGTGTAACAAAAACAACCACATATTTATGATAGCACTTAATATACAGTCACTGGGGAAAATTTAATTGTGAAAGCACAATGACATGTAATTATTTATCTGAATACATCTCTCTCTCGTTCTCTCCATGTAGGTGGTCTATTATTTGTATGCTTCAACCTAAATTTTACAGCCTATTGATGGTATCTACAGGGAATGTTATATAATGACCATATTGCAAATACTTCAGGCACAACACCTCTGCTTTTTCCATTGCTTTCAATGGTGTCAGCATGAGACTGTAAAAACTTCATGTCCACTAACACTTACTAGACTAACTTGATCCTCTCATTGTGCAAATCTCTTCCCTAAAGCACTGAAAAGTATGCTATAAATCTGCAATATCTGGGACAACTAAATGAATAAACAGTATCTGTCATTAGAAGATTATATAATCCCACAACATTGAAGCAGTCTTGTTAGGACTCGCAGTTCAGACCCATTTTCAGATGACACTGAGATTGAGGTTTGACATGTTTTTATTATCGCAGGTATCAGATGCTCTCGTCTGTTATGTTTTTACCGATTGGTGATTTCAGAGCAACGTAGGACAAACACAGGTTAGACGGCAAAGCCATTCAGCTGTGAGTAAGATTTATCTGATTGTCACAGAAATATGCACTGATTGTCCAATCTGTCATTTTGAAAGGCAAGACAATCCCCAAGGTAGACAAAGGTTATGTTTTTAGCGCAGAATGACATGGTTGATAAGACAGAGTTTATTGCATTTTTAAAGGGTGTGGAGGGCTGCTTTTGTCATGCTTTTATTGTGTCCTTTTTGCAATTTAAGGCGTGATAGTCCATGTGATGTTGGTAGGCCAGCAGAACGCAAATTGGAAGATATTATTTGTTAACCACAGTTTTTAAATCTTCTAAACTGATCCACATCACTATTTATTTATTGACATAGAAATAAAAAAACGCTCTCAGTCAGTGGTCCTCTCCACCCACAGTAACCCATCTCTTCCCATCCACCCTCAGTAACCCCTCTTTCTCCCCTGCACCCGCCAGCACCCTCAGTAACCACTCTCACCCTATCCACCCCCAGCATCCTCAGTAACCCCTCTCTCATCCTATTCATTCCCAGCACCCTCAGTAACCCCTCTCTCATCCCATTCATCCCCAGCACCCTCAGTAACCCCTCTCTCATCCCATTCATTCCCAGCACCCTCAGTAACCCCTCTCTCATCACATTCATCCCCAGCACCCTCAGTAACCCCTCTCTCACCCTATCCACCCCCAGCACCCTCAGTAACCCCTCTCTCATCCCATTCATCCCCAGCACCCTCAGTAACCCCTCTCTCATCCCATTCATTCCCAGCACCCTCAGTAACCCCTCTCTCATCACATTCATCCCCAGCACCCTCAGTAACCCCTCTCTCACCCTATCCACCCCCAGCACCCTCAGTAACCCCTCTCTCATCCCATTCATTCCCAGCACCCTCAGTAACCCCTCTCTCATCACATTCATCCCCAGCACCCTCAGTAACCCCTCTCTCATCCCATTAATCACCAGCACCCTCAGTAACCCCTCTCTCATCCCATTCATCCCCAGCACCCTCAGTAACCCCTCTCTCATCCCATTCATCCCCAGCACCCTCAGTAACCCCTCTCTCATCCCATTCATCCCCAGCACCCTCAGTAACACCTCTCTCATCCCATTCATCCCCAGCACCCTCAGTAACCCCTCTCTCATCACATTCATCCCCAGCACCCTCAGTAACCCCTCTCTCATCACATTCATCCCCAGCACCCTCAGTAACCCCTCTCTCATCCCATTCATCCCCAGCACCCTCAGTAACCCCTCTCTCTCCCCATCCACCCCCAACACCCTCAGTAACCCCTCTCTTATCACATTCATCCCCAGCACCCTCAGTAACCCCTCTCTCATCACATTCATCCCCAGCACCCTCAGTAACCCCTCTCTCATCCCATTCATCCCCAGCACCCTCAGTAACCCCTCTCTCATCCCATTCATTCCCAGCACCCTCAGTAACCCCTCTCTCATCCCATTTATTCCCAGCACCCTCAGTAACCCCTCTCTCTCCCCATCCACCCCCAACACCCTCAGTAACCCCTCTATCATCACATTCATCCCCAGCACCCTCAGTAACCCCTCTCTCATCCCATTCATCCCCAGCACCCTCAGTAACCCCTCTCTCATCCCATTCATCCCCAACACCCTCAGTAACCCCTCTATCATCACATTCATCCCCAGCACCCTCAGTAACCCCTCTCTCATCACATTCATCCCCAGCACCCTCAGTAACCCCTCTCTCATCACATTCATCCCCAGCACCCTCAGTAACCCCTCTCTCATCACATTCATCCCCAGCACCCTCAGTAACCCCTCTCTCATCACATTCATCCCCAGCACCCTCAGTAACCCCTCTCTCATCCCATTTATCCCCAGCACCCTCAGTAACCCCTCTCTCATTACATTCATCCCCAGCACCCTCAGTAACCCCTCTCTCATCCCATTAATCCCCAGCACCCTCAGTAACCCCTCTCTCATCACATTCATCCCCAGCACCCTCAGTAACCCCTCTCTCATCACATTCATCCCCAGCACCCTCAGTAACCCCTCTCTCATCCCATTCATCCCCAGCACCCTCAGTAACCCCTTTCTTAACCCATGCACCTCCAGCACTCTCAGTAAGCTCCCATTTCTCCCCATCACCTCACCACCTTCAGTAACCCCTCACCAGTAACCCCACCACCCAGAGCCCTCAGTAGCCTCTCCCACCACCAGCACCCTAGAAACTCAGTAGTGGCTATTCTGTCCTCTCTCTCACCCCTGGTCTTGAATAGATTCCATTCCCTTCCCAGCCCCCTCCCTCCATCCCCTCCAGACTCTCTATAGGCCCCTCTCTCATACCAGAACGCATATGCCCCGGTGCTTGTTTTTAACTCATTAGTCACAGGTGTCATTTAATGACTAAGTGTGGGCCAGCACCAAAGTCTAGTTTTGCTCAGGGCACTTTTGCAAACCAAGACCGGCGTGCCTAACACTGATCTCTCCTGACCTTAAGCTTCACTAAGGTTCCAAACCACTGATACTATTAATATCTCTCTATCGTAAGTAGAAGTCCCAATACTCAGGCCTGTGCCAAATGATCAGCTTCAGACTTAAACTGCTTTGCAAGTTGAAAATCCGTAAATGTACCCTTCAAAATTTTCTGTACTTTGTTAAAGATTTGCAACGATTCAGGCAATATACAACTTATGTTACATGGCAATTCCTAACTCGCCAACAAAATCACCAGTGGGGAATTGACCAAATGTCAACAGCAACACATTTGTCCATTACTAATGACACTAATGGACATAGATTCAGGCAGTTTTCCCACAGTGATCCTTTTGCTGAGAGAGAAATGGCCCCATGTGGGATGTGATCTAAGGCTATGTTTATAAAAAATCCCCCTCCTGTATAAATGAGCAGATTCTCATAAGTTCTTCTCTTTATTTACTATGTATATTTACTGTTCAAGGCTAATTTCCCTGCAAACTCTGAGCCATTACTAATCACTATTAAATTAAAAGGGAGAATAAACAGAATCTAGCAGAAAGCTGTCATCTAACCATTTCATTTCTTTGCCAGCGGTTGGTTCCTGAGGGTATCTTTGGAAGGTCTATAATTAAAGATCATGTCACATATTTCATGTTGACACTCTTAGTTACACCTTCTGCTGTTATTGCCAAGTTTGGATGCTGAGTACAAACGTAACAACCTAAATTACCGTAATCATTGACAGCAAAATGTTCTGCTGGGGCAAGACTCCCTGTATTTCATGGTTCAGGGCAAGGACATAGAATCGTTTAAATAATAATAAATTCATTTGTGCCTGACTGAACATGTAAAGAAAATAAACATGCAACTTATATATAACATATTACGTGTAACTTTTTTATTGTTTTTTTCTTAAAACTACCACATTTCACACATGGGGCTTGATTCACTAAACCGTGATAACTCATATCATGGCCATTTTCACGCACATTTTTTTGCGTTTGGGCAAACGCGAAAATGCGTGCGAAAACAGCCGTGATATGAGTTATCACGGTTTAGTGAATCCAGCCCCTGATGCGCTGATGTCAATTCTGTCATCAGGGAGATGTTAGATTAGTGTGGCTGCGCTTCTATTCTGACATCAATATGTCATTCTTGAGATATGACATTTACTAATAAACTGTGTCTCAACATGTCGTTCTGAAGCAGACGCCGTCTCTCTTTTCTTATTGTTTCTAACCATTGTTATTTATTTTCTCCTAATTTGATAAGATAAAGCATGATGAAAATTGCTTGCATAGTAATAATACTTGAAGATTATTCTCTTCAAAATGTATCTCCATGTATCTAGGACAGAGCTGAGTGATTTGTTTTCAGTACAGCAGGAAACCTACATTTGTCTTTTTGCTATAATTTACATTTTTTTAAGGTTTTTGAGAGAGTGTCACTTTCAAGCAGACTTTAGCAAATAATAACAGCAATAGTAGTGCTACTTGTAAATTATTGTTATTGCCCAAAATATAGGTAGCATCATTTTGAGGTAATAGTCATCTGCTAACTGAGTTTATATGGCATTCAGAAGAGTTTGTTGCATGTTGGCATCTGGTGCTTTAGGATACCTTAGCGCTGATTATTTTTCAAAAAAGACGCCTAATGTGTGTGTGTGTGTGGGGAGTTGTTTAGAGTTGTTTAGATGTTTACCTAAGCTTCTGTTCCTCGGCGTCTCCCTCCATTCTAAGGTAACTCCCCACACACACATTAGGCATCCTTTTTGAAAAACAATCAGCGCTATGGTCAATTTTAAGTATCATCACAAGAAAGGTTGAGTACTGTATGTGATATGCCTTTGTTTTTCATTAACACATTCAATATTGATTGACCAGTGGTTGGCTAATGAAACCTCTTCCATGTGTGTATGTATGGTTCCGGCGGTGGTTATTTAGGTGCAGGGAGAAGCCAAGAGATGGCTCTCCCTGTGCTAGAAAATATAGGGGAATATAACTAATATTTTACCCTACTGATTACCTAATTTGTCTTTTTGGAGATGTAATTAGTTGCCCAACTATTGCCAGTGCCCGAATTACAATGCACCACTACAGGGACGTAACTAGACTTAATAGGGCCTCCCTGCAAAAATTATACCATGGGGCCCCTTTGGTCCCTGCACCCCATGCGAGCAACATGATCTGGAGAAGGTGGATGGCAGCAGAGAGTGTTCTGCTGTGAAGCAATGTCTGTAAGCAGGAAAAAATTACAGCCGCTCCTGCACACTGTTTTTGTACGTGAACTAGGAGGTTTTTTTTTCTAATTGACTACACCTACAGTTGGGTAGATGGTAGAGAAGGGAACTCCCAAGCCTCTGGGCCCCCCCCCCCCCTGCGATGGCAGGGGCCGCAGCGGTGATTGCTATGCCCATGCACCACTATAGCCGTAATTAACATTGCGGTCTATTGCCGCACCCAAGTCAGGAGCCGTGCCAAGATGACATGGCTCGTTCCATGTAGTAATAATAAAAATAACAAATGAACAGACTGTGTAGGTAAGCTTTCATACTGCATGGAAGTCGTAAAATTGGCCAATCAAACGTGGATGTATGTATGGACAGCTTTCAAAAGTATGACACATCATCAGTAATGTGGTGTACCTTATACAATAGGTCAAGTAATAAGTGATTGGAGAAACATGCTGGAGGACCACAGCACATGCACAATGATATAAGATAGCTCAGAATAATTATATGCTGATTTGCTAAGAAGTAAGGCGCTGAATAATTACTAAGCAAAAAAAGCAACCTTTGAAGTAGCCACTGTCATGCACACCGAACATCCCGCTGATCATTTGGTTTTGTTTTAAACTAAAATGTAATGCAAAATGTAAATTTACGTATTCATATCAGCACTTTGACGATTTTATGCCTCTGGTTGTCTGTTTGTGTATTTTCTGCAGCTGTGACTCCTACTGTATTTTCCCTGAGGAAGCGGGATGTATGGCCCGTGAAACGTGTTGCATTGTTTTTTGGAGTTCCGAATAAATTGTTGACTGTCTGAATCACAGTCCTTGCCTGTGTCTTTTTGGAGGGGGTAAGACCACCGCTGCCTACTCTGTTTAACCAGTTGGTTTTTTAAGTTCATTTAATTACCTTTTATTCTTTTGGCGGCTCTGTATCTTGTACTCTTGTTTTTGGTTTTAGTTGTTTGTTTGTTTTTTTTCCTTTTAACTGAAATACCATGTTTTCCTGAACTGAAGATCTTAACTACCAAATCCAGTGATTTGTTTTTATTTTGACTCATGCCACCGAAAGAATTTGCACCTCAGTTTTACTGATTAAATACGCAAGTAAATGCAATCATTTGTGCAGATGCTCATCCTTAACACATGGACAATTAAAGTGTTTACATGCAAATTTAATCGGTACTGATGCAAGAAAAAAAAGAATGCTTTTTGCATGCATGTGGAAATAGAGAAGGCACGTGATTCAACTGATAAGTGATAATAAGGTAAAAATCAATAAGTACATGAACCCAAACAGAACAATTACAAAGCAGTTCCCAGATCAATTGTTTGTCTTTCCAGAAAGGACAAAAGATTAGCAAATCACATTACACTGGCCACTGGCCACGTTGAGGTTCTCAGCATCACATGATGCATAATAAACAATGATGCAGCAAAGGAGTCCTTGTCCGTGTCAGATTATGGAAGAGTGATATGGAATCTACTACATGTCCCAGGGAATGCAGTGACAGACCAAAGTAAAAATATCGACATACTTTCAATCCACTTGCTACTTGCAAAGAAGATTGCTGTGGTTTGTATGAAGATGCAAAGTAGGTATACTTAGAAAAGGAATACGGTATATTAAAGCAGCAGGGACAGCCATACTACCCCAGGAAAAAAAATATATAAAAGTAGATACATACTTGTTTTACTCACATAACATATGTGTTGTACTATCCACGTTTTGATTTCAGTGAATTGTATATAGTAAATAAAGAGAAAGCTATTCCTGGCATTTTTCATGTTTACTTCTGACTGAAGTCAATTCTGAAGTAATTTCCTCCATTACCCTTTTTTTTTTTAATCCTAGAAACTGCACTGTCACATCTAGCTTGCTTTGTAAACACATGTGAGCAACAGCATAGATCATATTTCAGCAGCTCCTCCCTTCTCAGCCTCATGTCACACTAAGCTGCCCTCAGCCTATCAGTGAGGAGCAGGAATGTGGGAGGGGAGATGACAAGCTTCTTGTAATACCTGGCAGATCTCCTGCTTTCTTTCAGCTGCTATGCCCCAATCTATCACCACCTTCTTCACCCTATGTGACGTGTTCCCGATTGAACGGGAGGTTAGGAAATAACACATGCCCGACTTTGGTTACACCCAGGCCTTGGAGGTGCAAGGTATAGCAGCTAAGGCCTAGACAGCCAGAGTACCACCAGCGGTCATCACTGAGGCTATCAGCACAGTTCAGAAGTATCACATACACAATTCAAGTACAGTAATCCAAGTATGAAACTCGTCATGCAAAACTATGCAACAGCAAAAGTAATTTGATTGACAGAGTTCCATCAGACTTGTATGCAGGGTATTGACAAGAAGTGACTGATGTAACTGACACAGTTCCTTTGAGTCTGCATGCAAGATTATGTAAATGGATAGCAGACGTTCAGGATGATATATGACAAGTTTATGCAAGACTATAAGCACACTGTTAGCTGATCGATAAAGAGAGTAGACTATACTTATCATCCAAGGCAAGTGGCTTACAGAGAATGTCCAGTAACAATCCAAGGTCGGTCCAGGAACAGTCAAGGGAAATCCAGTAACTAGCAGAGGTCGGTCCAGGCAGCAATCAAGGGAAGTCCAGTACCTTAGCAGAGGTCGGTCCAGGCAGCAGGCAAAGGGTAATCCAGGAATCAAGCAGAGGTTAGATACAACAGAGTAGACCAATACAAGCCTAGGTCAAGGTCCAGAATATCAACACAGGATTCAGAGTGCGCACTCAGCAACTAGCCAAAGCTATGCTACCACGGGCGATGACTGGGAGCACTCCGCACATTTAAATAGCAATCATTCTCCAATCAGTGGCCGGCCACCTTCCACCCAACCAATCACACACACAGCAAGGCATAATCATCTTGAGATCAGCTGACACCGCTCCTGTCAGCTGAGCAGGTCAGCTGACTATTGTTTATCCTTGCAGAGGGCGTACTGTGAAGCGCCCTCCACCTATCAGTGTATGTGGACTGTGAGTCACCGGCAGGGCCGGCGGCAGGGAACAAGCGCCGATACCTGGAAGTGACAGATTCTGCCCGAGTTTCGGCAGCGCTTTCATGATTAACAGGTACATTTCTTATACTTCCTCCTTGTTTGCAGTGTACCAAATAGAGCCAGGCTGACTGAGATAAGATTTATTATGGCAGAAAAATGTATGATTATATTGGAATGCTTGCAATGCAGGGTTAGAGCTTACTGTATAATCTGATTGTACTGTACAATAATCTGTGAGTGCATTGTTTATAAACTTATCTAGATGTTTGGATGGTATGTACTTTAGAGTATATATCTGTCTTGTACTGAATGGCAGTCTGAATGATGGGAGTTACCCAGCATGACCAATGAGGGAAGCAAATCTGATTTAGATAAGCTACCGTAATTTCGCCTTATAAGACGCACCAAAAAATTTCCCTTTTCTATGCATTTTTGTGCTTCAATCATGTAAACTCGTTTTTTGCAATTGATCAGAAAATCGCAGGGCCTTTCCCCCCCCCCCCCCCCCCCCCACTTTTAGGGCAAAAAAGTGCATCTTATAAGGTGAAAAATACGGTCATCGTATTAGCAAGTGGTATATGTCACGAATGATATGGAAGTCGAGACTATTAGCGATTCTGTGTCGTTCCGCAAAGCAGAGCAGAATGTCACTTTCTGTTTTAAACGTACAAGAAGTTCATTTTTTTTCCTGTCTTCTTCTTTGGCTTCCACATCACCCACACTGAATGACTTCACACGTAGCTCTTTCACACTTAGGTGAGAGCAAATGGTCATTCCATTAGTAGCCAGAGATTGTCCTCAATGGCCTTTAAAAAACTTCCCTCCAAATTGTTCCCTCCGAAATGCTGAATCAGACTTCCTCTATTAATAATCCAAGATGTGTTTATCGCAGACAAAATTATTTTCCGTTTCCTAAAAATCAGCCTAATAGCTCATCCAATCTATAGCAGTCTAGCTGCTAGAGCAGTGGTCCTCAAACTAAGGCCTGCGGGCCGAAAGTGTCCCCCTGAGGCTTTTTTACCGGCCCCCCCCACACAAAATGTATTACTTATAGATGTGGTCAGCTACATCTTTAAATATTGGTGGTTCGCATACAGAATAGCAGTGCTGGCGCCACCCTTCTACATCATTTTATGTATACTCTGGCCCCCCAGCAGTCTGAAGTATGTTGACCCGGCCCTCGACCCAAAACGTTTGGGGACCCCTGTGTTAGAGAAACAGAGCTATTTATCACTCGCTGAGCACACGTTATCTTACTGCTATTTGGTGTCATTTGATCAAGCATCGGCTGCAGGTTACGAATCTGCCCTCGGATTTGCTGTGCGCCAATCCGGACAGATATGGTGCAGGTTATTGGTAAATTGTGTCATTCCAGGCTTGTACAAAAACCCTGCCTATCATGTTCCGCAGGAGGTAAAAAAAAAACGCCCATCTTTTACTAATGCCAGCCCTAAAACTCGGATGGTATAAAAGTTCGAGCAGAACCGACACCTCCCAGTTCTCCAAATTCCACCGAAGAGGAAACTGTCTCCATGCATGCTTTCCAGGAGGACCGAACGCATGCTTTGTTTCAAGGACTTTTTTATATCAATGCCTGCATTTGAACTGGAATTATCAATATCTCACAAGGACTGCTAAGTTAAATAAACTTTTCACAATTTTCCCTTTTATTTTAAGCTTTGTGTTTATATGTTAATTACTGTGTGTAAATGTGTGTAATGCATTTTTGTTATTAAAACGTTTAAAAATCGTTTTAACGGTTATGACCTGTTCCTGAACATGCACAATCATTCTTACTCCTCCGAAAACGTTACCTTGTGTTCTATAGTATCTTGTATTTACAACCTGTATGTTTGACTCGGGCACAGATAGACAGATCTGGTGCCGATTCCTACATTCAGCTAAGGGTTAAGTTACAGTGTTCTCAGTGTGTTAAAATAGTTACAGTCGTGTGCTGACTCGCACGTGGTGGCAAGCATTTGAATTGTGTGTGTGGTGAATCCTTTGGAGTGAGAACGCTCCTTTCGGCTAGTTGGTTCATTGATTGCGAATCCACATATGGGCACCTATGCGCAAAGTGACAGCCAGACCGAGTTTCTGAATCTGAGCGATTGACCCAATCACGGATCGGCCCTTGCGGTTCTTGACAGTATATAATATACATAGAATACATTTTCATAATAACTTAAATATTCTATTTCCAAATTAAGATCACATGGTTCCCCTATTGCAAAATCACTGTTTTTGGAAGACAATGATGGTACTGAGGAAGTAATGTCAGTGCAGCCTGGGGGAGTTGGTGATATTGCCATGCAACATTGCGAGCAGTCAGGTGGGTCTGCATATTGGTGTAATACTGGGGAAGGCTTATTGCTGGACCATAGGCAGGAACTAATGAACAGGACCTAAACAGCTTAGGGTATTTTCTTCATACACAGTCAGAGGCAAGAAGAAAGCTGCTATGCACTATGAAATGACAGGTAAATATATGACTGTTGTCTATGCCTTTGATGTGGGATTTGAGCCTTTGACCAGGGTTCGAATCCCAACTCAAGCCAGTACGTAAAACAGTAAAGAGTATTTGGGCAAGACTCCCTAATAATCCTATCTGCCCATGGTGAGCACCCAAAGTGTCTTCAGCCCTGAAGCACTTTGAATATGGCAGGAGAAAAGAGCAAAAAAATGTTCTGTGTGTCTTGTCAATAGTGGTAAGAAGATGGCCCATCTGTCTTGGGACCCACCAGTGGCTGCAGGCTCTGCTTCCACAAAAGGTATGCCACTGCCAGCAGGAGGCAAAGTAGGTGGATTACAATGGGGAAAACATAATATGGGGCAAAGAAGCAAAAAAACAAGAAAAAAACAAAGAAAATAATTGGAGAAATCAGTCATCAAACAAGAAAGACTTGGAACTAAAGATAAGAAATCAAGGAGCTGTGCATGATAATAACATGCAGCACTCAGCATTACTGTTAACAGCTCTGGCACGCAGTACAGTGAAGGAGATGGGGGATGGTAGAGCGAGACATGGTCAGCCAGACTTGGCAAGGGATCGCTTACTCATAAAAGATATAATGTTTACAAACCTTTCATCCAGTTTCCAAACTACTATTACTGAAGCAATATAGAATCCAGTGAGAGAGGTCATTGTGACAAAGCTTAAAAGGTGCCATCTTAGATCTGAATGTGAGAACTAGAAATATGGAAGCTTAGAGGGTTTGGGAAATTACATAATGAAAGTAAATGTTGTAAGATCTGAGCTTAAAGGAAAACTGAAGTGAGAGGGATATGGAGCCATTTTTATTTTCTTTTAGGCCTCTTTTACACTAGGAGACTTTTTGTATTGAATTACCCTTTCTGCACGCAGGGTAATGCAACAGCAATGGAAGTCTATGAGGCCCAGTATATTTACCCTGTCCTGTAGCGTTGCGCCGGAAGTTTCCGAATCGCTGATGACCCGCTGCAAAAGTTAACAGCAAGTTACCGTCAGATTTCCGCAGTGACACAGTTTCAGTGCAACTCATGGAAGTCTACGGGCGTTGCAGTCATTTTAAATACGTTAGTGGCGGTTCAGCACGCATGCACGGAACAACGCAAATACGAAGGGGAATCCGGAAATCCCAGTGACATATGTCCTGTCCAACAGGGAGTACATCACTGAGTGAGGGGTGTCGAAGGGTGTGTGGGGGTAGGGGTAATTGGTGCTATGCATATGACCTTGACGGCGCACTTTGTTGCAGAGTCATATGAGTGACGATTTGTGTGTTGTGGTGCGAAGCAATGGGGGGCGGAGCATTGAACTGAAAACGCACTGGTCAGATGTAAAACCAACCTTAAGCAATACCTGTTGCCTGGCTGTCCTGCTGATCCTCTGCCTCTAACACTTTCAACCATAGACCCAGAACAAGCATGCAGCAGATCAGGTGTGTCTGACATTGTCAGATCTGGCATATTAGATTAGCTAATATGGATTAGCCGCATGCTTGTTTCTGATGTTATTCGGACACTACTGCAGCCAGATAGATCAGCAGGACTGCCAGACAACTGGTTTTGTTTAAAAGGAAATACATATGCTTTAGGTGTCCTTTAAAGGCAGAAAATCTTGAGAACAAAACAAGATACAAGAGTATGAAAACTAAGACATACTGTATGCACGGAATACTGTATGCATGGAAGTAGGGCAGGACATTTTCATTTTCAAATACATTTTTGGAGTAAATCCAGCCTTCATAACTAAGAGGGAACACATTCAGAACCACAGGACTTGTTCCGATTCAGGACTACTGAGGATGAAAGATGATCTCTTAGGATATATTGGACCAATATGCATTACATATGATCAAAGGGAGGCATTTTAAGTAGAGCTGGGCTAAATAAATTGAGCTGCATGGAAGGCTGAAATGACTAGCAGGAGGTATGCAGTGAGATGTGGAAGGAAAGGGAACATAAGCAGGGGAGCACTGAGTGAGGGCTGAGGTGACATGACCCACTTTAGATCAAGACGCATTGTGTCTCCAGTTAGGTGCCACATTGAGGCTGCCGCTATAGGTGAATAATTTTTATTTGCCACAGTGCTAAGTGGAGGGCATTAATGACAGAAGGCATATGTATCATAGCACACAGGATGAAAGCCAAAGAGCCAGATATAGGAGATACATTAACAATTGGTAATGTACAGGTTATAGTTTTGTATATGATTGTATGACTATGATGGAGTATTTCTAAAACCCACATATATACTTCACTCAAATTTTGGTCTCAGTATATTAAGGCTAGGTTCACAATGTAACTTTATGGATGCATCTTAACACAGAAGGTCGCACTGCAACAGTGAGTCTATGCGACATTCAGGGTGCATCTGGTGCAATGCGATCCAGTGCACATCAATATCCCACCTCAATGCATTACCTCGCTGCATGTTTGATGAATTAGTTGTAATATCCCCACTGAGGGTGCTAGCTCTCTGCATAGAGAAACAATGCCCTCTATGATGATGTCATCACAAGGGGCACTGTTATTGGTGGGACAGGACGCCTAGAATGAGGAAGAAGAAGAGTCACATGTGGATCGAGGAGAGGTGATTTATAACCACTCCCACTGTGTACTCTCTGCATGCACCCCCTGTGACTGTGTCCCCACCCCCCTTGTGCTGCACCCCGTGCAATGCTGCATCCGCCCCTAAAAATTATACAGTAGTGCCCCTCTGTCATGTATTTCTCCCTTGGGCAGCAGCTCCCCCATTCCACGTGTTGCTTCCCATTTGCAGTAACCCCTTGTACATGTTTGGCAGCCCTCTAGAGACAGCCCAAGAGAAATCCTTTGCCGATGTGCAGATAAATCCTACCAAGGTGCTAATAAGTCATTTGAAACAGGTTGTTTACACAAGAAACCACTCAAAATAAGTTGTCACAGGGATGTCAGAGAATTGTAGTCAGTAATAAGAAGCAAATAATTGATATTGCAGAAATACTAAATGGGGGAGTCAATGTATACTTTTTATTCACAGAAACAAATTTCCAATTGCATGTGGTCCGGTGTTAGTCATAGGGAGAAGCCAAAGACATAACAACAAAAGTTGTTTAGGTGATCCTTTATTGGCTAACTGTACTAGATTTCTGTGCAAGCTTTCAAAATGTTGTTTCTTTTTCAGGCATTATACAGAAATGGATCAGAACCGTACCAAGGTGCGGATGGAGTTCTGTATCATGCCTGAAGAAGAAACTGAAAGTTTGAAAGCTTGCAAAGAACAACATTTGTTGTTATGTCTTCAGAAGAAAATTACATATCCATTAACTTTTGTTGAATAAAATTATTGCAAAGTTGAATTTTCATATTTTTATTATGAAAATGTTTTTAATAGTTTACTGGGAGACCTGGGGAACCGGCAGGCAGTGCACACAGTCTGGATTCCATTAGATAGATCCTTTTTGATCAGTTAATGATCTGAGAGGGATCTATCTGTTGGCCATATCGACCAGTGTATGGCCAGCTTAAAGTGAATCTGTAGGAAAAAAAAGTGCCCTTATAGGGTACTTACCTGGGGAGGGGGAAGCCTCAGGATCCTAATGAGGCTTTCCTCGTCCTTTTGAGCCTCAGGGATCGAGCACAAATCCCCCACCAAACACCGACAAGCTGTGCGCAGGCACAGTAGTGCACGGCAGTATTTACAATCTGTGCTCCAGCGGAGGTGCAGTATCAGCTTTCCAAATCAGCTCAGACGAGACCCCAACGGGCTCAGCTATTTTCACCTGAGCCGAATCTGAAAGCTGACACTATCGGTTGCACAGGAGTGAAAATGGTAAATATTGTCGCATGTGGTGTTTGGGGGCTGCCAGCAATGGATCCCGGAGGGTGAAGAGGACGGGGAACGCTTCATTAGGATCCAGAGGCTTCCCTATCCTGAGATAACTACCCCCCAGGGGCAGGTTTTTTTATTAGAGATTACCTTTAACACTTTAAATTCTTGTTCTGATATTCCTATGCAAATCCCACAATCTCAGATTGACTTTCTGTGTTCTGCCTTTCTTTCGCAGGATTTCTTCCCACCTATAAAATACCAAAGGTGCTTTGTGAAAGTTATAAAAAGTAAGATCAGTCAGCCTGGTTTATTTTAGCGGCGGTCCTGTGGGCCTGTAAAGGTGAGCCCCTCTCGCAGTGCAGAAAGGCTGGCGATTATTCAACATAATGTAATGTTTTCAGAGCCCACTGCTCTGTGCCATTACTCCACTCTGCTCCTCATTTTGCTTCTGTGATCCTGATTTGATTTGAACAAGATGTGCTTGTTACAGTGGCAGCCCAAGCATAAATTCAGCATTCAGTCACGGATGAAAAACAGGTCACACAGCAAAGCAAATATTGTAGGAAATAGGTTGCTTTTTGTCTGAGGGACCGATCAGCATTGTAGCTTGCATTTTAGCATTCTTTCTGGCTCATTACCAAAATTGCATTTCTTGTTGATTTACTTTTTAATCACACTTTATGTGGTTTGTGCTCTGTGTGCACATGGATTTCAACAGTTTAACATGTAATTCCCACCCAAACACCAGGATATAATATAGAGGGGGGTTACATTAGCAATAAGGAACGCCAGTGTTTACATGCAGGTCTTATGGCCTATCCCATAATGAAGTAGTAGTTTAAATGGAAGCAATTAAATATACCTCACTATGTAAAAAAAGCCACACGTGCACACTGCTGCCATTTGGAAATACTTCTGTGAGCCAAAAATAGATTTTTTTTTCCTGTTGACAGCGTGGGGGATTGTTTGCACAAAGAAGATTAATAATCGTAAGGGAAAACAGAGAAAGGAAAAGCAGATATGAGGAAAGTTCTACAGAATGACTTAAAGTTCAAGTGGCCCTGAACAGACCTAATTCTCTGGGCATTCTCTGGGTCCCCTCCGATCTCACGCTGGCGGCTCTGTTAAGTCTGTTCACGGTCACCTGAACTTTAGAAGAATAAACTGATTAGATAAACAATTGTATCTAGCCTCCTACTCCTAAAAATGATGTAATGTTTTATTGACTCTGCTCAATGACACAGTCTTTCAAGTGTCCCAGAGCTATATGGACTATTGACCTTTTTAATCTATCCCCTGAACTCAGAAGCTGTTCTCTTTCAGGAAAGAGTTTTATGGATGTAATTAGATATTAGTGAGGGTTATGCTATAGTCTGACTGGGCCCTGACTGGAGAGAAACTGTCACTCGCATACCTAAATATAATTTTGCAATTTACAATAATTTAACTTTAATTGAGCAACTGTGGTTTCCCATGATGCATCACTCCCGAATATGCAAATCATCTCTTTATGACCCTAAAAGCCAGGCCCACATTGAGAGCCGCTGGTGCTTAGTGAGCCTAAACTTATACATTTGACATCTGAATGTTTAAACCTTTCAAGCAGAAAAAGAAAAAAGAAACACAGCCTAGTTATTAAAATGCTTGGCACTATACATATACATGTCTATCTCATCATGTCACATGTGACCTCATGTACACTTTTTTAAAGTAATCCTGTAAGTTGGATATCTCAGTAGAGGGATGGCTCTAGATGATTCAGGGGCTTCTCAGATCCTCTTCCACCCCACCGATGCCTTTCTAGGCTCACTTCTTCTTCTTCTCGGCTGTGCTTCTGTCTGTGTACGAGCATGATTGCACTGTGCAGGCGCAATTACAGCCTGCACTTGCGCAGTAGCACAGAGCCACTCGTGCATGGAGGAAAAAGCTGCATGAGCAGATCCGTACTTCTGCGCAGTGCGGCCTTGCTAGTACACAGACGGGAGCGCAGTATCAGAAACATATTTGACAAGCTCATGTCAAATATGTTCAGAGGGTCCTATTGATGGGGTGAAGGAGGATAAGGAGACTTCTGAACTATCTAGAGGCATCCCTCTAATTAGGCAAGTATCTATTTTTTTCACAAGCACACTTTAACCTCCCTAGCGTTCTGGACGAGCTAGGCTCATCCAGAGATGCCGGAGGTCACCATTCAGGCCCCGCTGGAAGCCCTCAGGGAAATCCCGTTCAGAAAGGGATTTCCGGACCGGTCTTTGCGCCGGCGGCGATCGGAGGGCAGGGAGGGACGCCGCAGGGAGGGGAGAATCATGTAGCTAGCGCTAGCTACATGATTAAAAAATAAAATGTGCAAAAAACATAGAACGCCAGACAGGTTAAGGCCTATCTAATTATACTCTACAAACTGGCAAGGAAAAGCAGACTATGGAGGAAAACAGAATAAGTGAAAGAGTTGCAAATAGCTGTCATGCATAGAGTCACATGATTTCTTTCGTTTTTTAATCTGCATTAAGGTGCTCATTAATGTTACGATTCTTCGGACAATCAATAGTCCGATTTGATAATAAAATTTGATAGTTCGAGCCCACTAACGGAAAGAAAGCTGCTATCTAATTCAATCAGATTAATGGAATCAATCCATTTTTCTGATCTATTTCCGATCGATATTCCAATTTGGACAGCCAATCGTCAGGAGAACTGTATCATTAATGACCACTTTTAGATAGATAGCAGCTCGTATGGTCATTTACTATGAAGAAAGAAGCCTTCTGTGATACAATGTATGTAAGTATATGCTGTATTATAATAACAATTATAATAATATAATACAAAAGCAAGCAACAACAGTTATTACTCTAATTTAGGTAGAATTTTCCTTTGTTCTGTTTTGTAGAAAAGTAAAGCTGCCTCCTTTGCTCCTGTAATGGCCGCTGTATCTGAAGTTGAATGACTATTTAACCAGTTTTTGATGCATGCTATTGAAATCTAGGTCCAGTTTGCAGTCGCTTATCCTCTAATGCGGTTGGGACACAATTTCACTCTCTTCTGATCTGTGATCACCATTAGCAAATTACAGTGATCACAGCGGAAAAATTGAAACAAAGGCTCTGGTCCATAAGAGGTCAGAGCCTGCCGGTGCGGAAGAGGATAATGGTTTTGTAATATTTCCCATCAGCTGGTGAGCAAAATGAATCAAATGCATTTCTGGTAGAACCCATCTATCCTATGACCACTAGAGCTATGGCATTGTTCCCTATTCACCTCTACCAAAAATGAAAAATCTTGCAGGGTGAACTAGAGCATTAGGGCTGGTTCAGACGGACGCTTGCAGAGCGTTTACAGCCAGCGTTCAGGGCTTGGTGTTAAACGCTCCCATTCAAGTGAATGGGAGCGTTTGTACCAAGCTTTCAAGCGCGTTTACACAAACGCGGCGTTTGGGTCCCGATTTTCCCTGGCGTTCAAGGAGCCCCTGGAAGCTACATGTAGCTTCCAGGGGAGGTTAACCGCGACGGCTAATGTCCCCCTAGGGGAAGAAAAAACGCGACCGCATCCAAACACACACGAACGCTGCTAAACGCGACGCCAACGAACGCAACGCCTCCAAACGTCCATCTGAACCAGCCCTACATTCAGTACCAGTGTGTTGCAATGTTACATTTACTTGCAGATGTATTCCGCATAGGGCACTATGGAGCAGTGCCGCCACAAACAGATTTAGAGATCTTAGCAACAATCTACATTTACTTGCAGATGTATTCCGCATAGGGCACTATGGAGCAGTGCCCATACCAACAGATTAAGAGATGCCAGTAACAATCTACATTACTTGCAGATGTATTCAGCATAGGGCACTATGGAGCAGTGCCCCTACCAACAGATTAAGAGATGCCAGCAGCAATCTACATTACTTGCATATGTATTCAGCATAGGGCACTATGGAGCAGTGCCGCCACCAACAGATTTAGAGATCTTAGCAACAAACTACATTTACTTGCAGATGTATTCCACGTAGGGCACTATGGAGCAGTGCCCATACCAACAGAATAAGAGATGCGAGTAACAATCTACATTACTTGCAGATGTATTCAGCATAGGGCACTATGGAGCAGTGCCGCCACCAACAGATTTAGAGATCTTGGAAACAATCTACATTTACTTGCAGATGTATTCCACGTAGGGCACTATGGAGCAGTGCCCATACCAACAGATTAAGAGATGCCAGTAACAATCTACATTACTTGCAGATGTATTCAGCATAGGACACTATGACTATGTCTATAACTTCTATGTGAAGCATAGTTATGTAAAACACACAGCATACATCATTGATGGTAATAATCACCTAACCTAACTACTGAAAAAAAGAGGGTCGGCCTTTATGATTTTTTTTTCAGTTTTCCAAAACCTAAATTCTGTCCCGTCTCTCCATTAGCCATTAAGGAATGACTTGACAAGTTGTGCTGATTTCCTAAAGGTCAGGATACAAGTTCCCATATCTGAAAATCCTGACATTTTATTTACACTGCCTCTTAGGCTTAGTGATCCGTAAAAGCTTCCCCAGGATACTTTGAACCAAATTCCAGACCTTTCTTTAACACTTTCCTTCAGATGTCTGCCTTTGTCAGCAGGATGCATGCTTATTTTACCATGTCTGTATGCAACTTCTGTGTTTTCTTTTCTACTACATCTTTTGTGTGTCTGCTTTCTCCTAGGAGGATGATTTATGTAACTTTTATCCTTATATTACTTTTAAAGTAACAGAAGACTTGCCAGTAAGTTGCATTAGACCAAATAAGTCAATGAAATGTTTTTATCTTGTACATGTTGCCCTATAGCTGCTCATACTGTCTGCATGGCCAATTGGTACCAACTTGTGACCATTTGCCTTCTGCAGCCATCACTCTCTACTGCCAATTGTTTTTGTATTTAGTGCCAGCTAGTGGTGGGAAGGTTAACTGACTAAAAGTGGCACACACAAGCCGGAAGTAAAATGGTCAGTTGGAAGACATCATTAAAATCCTATTCATTGTGTATGCAGACCTTTACTATTATGTGACCGACCAGACCAATTGCCAGAAACAGATATAGGCAGTATAAAAAAACAGACATCTTTCAGTTTTCTTATATTGCTGCCTATATCTCAGCTGAGGAGATTTTTCCTTACTTCTTGTCCTTGTAATTGGGGCTTGCTTGAGAGCAAGTGAGGGAAGATCCCCAATGGGGTTGGACTTGATGGACAGATGTATTTTTTCAACCAAACTATGTAACTATGAAACATTAAAAACATTTCACCAAGCTTAAGGCTCTTTTACGTGTGTTTTGATGGATCGCTCCTAGGATGCGGTAAGCGGGGTAACATGAAAGTCTATTGACTTTTAAGTTACCTTTCACATTAGACAAAGCGTTCCAGAGCATTATGTTGTAACGCATCTGGGAGCTTTGAATTGTCCAGCCGCAGCATATTCCCATCAGGTGAATTAGAACTAGTGTAGGTCATAACGTGTGTACCCCGTAGGTCATAACGTGTGCATGAAATCCGGTTTATGCACGTGTTGGCTACTGTGAAAGAGCCCTGAGAAAAAAAACATTGAAACATTGTGATTGTAGTTCCAATTTCAACTTAGTATAGAAAAATCATGGCAAATCTAAATACGGGTATTCAATTAAAAGGACCACTATGACAAAAAAAACTGTAAACTGTAAAATGTATATGAACATAAAAGGTTAATGTTTGGCCCAGAGTAAATTGCATTGTAAATAACTTATTTGCTGTATACTGGTCATGTTCAGTAAATATTATTAATCTGATGGCTCTAAACCACTTATTGAACAGTGTTTTTTGCCAGCTATAGACCCCCAGAGATTCTCCTTGGTTGCACTATTAATTAACTCACCTCTGTAAAAGGTCAGATGGTCAAAACGGGCAGCACTCAAACCCTAAATAGAGAGTTAATTATTTGATCAGAGGGACATAACACTCTTTTATGGGACTTCATGATTTCTAGTTTAAACCAAGTCTTGATACAAAAGAACTGTGAAAAAAATTGATCAGAAAAGAAACATTAAGGCCTCTTGCACACTGCATGCATTTCCAATTCAGATTCCGCTTTTTAATCGTTTTTTTACATCTGATTCTGATTCAGATTTTTAATCTTTACTGCATGCTGCGTTTTTTGATCTGTTTTTCTGTTGAATGTATTCAGGGAAATCGGAATTGAAAATCGGAAACGGAATCAGAATCGCAAAACGGATGTGCAGACACGAAGGACTGTCTGTATAGTAATAAATACATTTATTGTAAAATACCCCAAAAGTGCAACACGTCTCGCAGGCACAGGCCGCTTCATCAGGCAATAAGGTGGGGACAAACAGAATTTCTGCAGTACAGGCTGAAATTGGTCGCATGTATTGATCGGACATGCTGCAAGATGTCAGGCCATCATGATCGATCGGGTGCGAAGCGTTAATGGGGAGCCTTATCAGGATGATCGACGAAACCCCGGCGTTGTTCCCCCACTGTCTGATCAAATCTGAGAGAGATCTCTTGGCAGCCCATACATCGCAGGCGATTCCCAATCAATTTCAGCACACAATCTCTTGGGAATCGGCCGCGTCCGCCACCTCGCAGCTACCCCCTATTATATAAATGTACATGTACATGTGTGCATTTATACATTATCTGTCCTGTGTTGTGGTGCCCATCCTTCTTCCGACTCCGCTGAGCTTCCATTAGTGGACTACATGCCGCCAGCGTGGCGCAGGTGACGTCACACATGCGCTGCGTGCCAAGCACTGGCGGCATGTATACCGCTAATGGAAGAGAGGTGGATTCAGAAAATGGATGGGCACCGCAACACAGGACAAGTAATGTATAAATGCACTCATGTACATTTATATACTAGGGGGGTAGATGCAAGGCGGCGGACATGGCCGATTCCAGAGAGATTTCATGCTGAAATTGATTGGGAATCGGCCTGTGGTGTATGGGCAACCAACAGATCACTCTCAGATTTGATCAGAAAGAGATTTGTCTCTTGGTTGAATCTGAGCATCATCACTAGATGTATGGCTACCTTTACCCATAGACTGCCGTGAACATCTATAGCCAAGCAGGTGGGTTCGGCGCACATCCCTCAGCAGCTCGCGACAGAAGTAGGCGCCACCATAGCAGTATTATACTGCGCATGGCGTCTAGGGCTAATTCGGGCTTGGGGCGATCACTGGACCCCAAATTACTTCTTCCTCAGAGTTGCTATTACTCGGAGGGGAAATAGTATTTAACGCCGCCGGAGATTTGAGAAGTATCAATAGCCAGGATCCGCACCGTCTAAAATGGGTATTTATTGAAGCTCTTTAAAACATTACAAAATAATAAAAGTTGTGTGCTGGGTCACCATTGACACATGGCGTTTCGGATATACTCCTTCTTCAGAATGGTTCCAGTACACACTACCATATTTTGCTCAAGCCTGCCCTATATATATAGTGGCAGAGGACTTGATGGAAGACTGCATCTTGTCAGAATAATTTGCATACATACATATTCATATCAGCAATAAAATATAGGTAAAAGGCTGCGCATCCCTGACCCAATACTGTACAATTGAATGGTTAATCGCTGGTCAGTTTAGTGTTAGGACATCTGCTCTGGAGATTTACCTCAACGTTGGTGCAGATGTCCAGTATATCTATATTTTTGCATGCAAAACTATGATGGAAGCTAAAATTTCTCCATAGACCAGTATTGCATTGTTTGGATGCGGGTGTGCATTTTAGTCCAAGGGGGGCGGTGTGCGCCACAGCGATTAACCATTCAATTGTACAGTATTGGGTCAGGGATGCGCAGCCTTTTACCTATATTTCGTATCCACAGTTCTGTAACTACCAGGCTAGCAGCACCCATTGTGCTATCCTGTTTTGCATGGTAAGTATCTAGTTTAGTTTTGCATATGTTTTGCATCTTTCTGATTGCTGAGTGTGTATTTGAGCTATTTAAGCGGTGCATATGAGGTGGTGAGTCATTCAGATGCGGCCCATATTGGTGAGCGCTTGCTTTGTTTTCTGCTGTCATATCAGCAATAACCAATGAGAAGTTCCCATTTTATGTTAACAGCATAGAGGTCTACATAACAGATACAACCGAATGTACCTTACATATGGCTGATCAAAAGGATCTCCAAAAGGATCCACGCACCAAAAGCACTATCTTGTTTGTCCAGGGAAGTGTAAAACACCTCCAATGGACTCCTCCAGTCATTGTGCTAGATGCTATAGCGGGGTCGGCTGATCCAAAGCCCTGCCGACTATCCACCGTACTTGTCCCTTCATGAAGCGCTCCTTCTGCCTCCCAGCCAATCAGTAAGTCCCCACAACGTGAGCCCTCTAATCCAGACCAATAGGAAGATCGCCGCCAGCGTCCGCTCATAGAACAGGTCTCATAGCCAATAAGTGCGGCGCCGACAGCGTCCGCACCTAAGACTACGTTCTAGCGTCGTCACCAAAGCGGACGAAATGCCGCGAGGCGTCCATGCGTAGAAATTTTTGGACCAATCAGTGCTACGCCGACAGCGTCCGCACATAACACTGAATGACGCAACACAACTCTCCTCCAATCAGGAAGGGGCCTACAACGTCCGCATATGAATCAGTTCTAATAGAGAACAGTCCACAGTGGGCAAAATAGACAAGGTTGAAATAGGGCAACTAGTGCCCCATATATGTCATACAAATCATCCTCATGTATAATACACATTGAGCATGCCACAAGGCACAACTCAGGTATTCTACTCACAGTGGGGTTACCATTCAGTTGTCTCACCAATGCGACCTCCTGCTGTTGCTACATCATCACCTATTAAATATGAAAAATAGACACACATTAATACATTAGCAAATAAGATCTGATAAATGCAACAATCACAATAAATTACTTAAGTCATATTCCCTATTCAATCCTTTGGGTTCTAAAGTATCCAGTTTTTTAATCCAATAATTCTCTCATTTTAATAATTGCTTATGTCTTTCACCTCCCCTCCTCTGTATCGGAACTCCCTCCAAAACCTGTACCCTAAGTTGTGACAAACTATGCTGATGGGTCACAAAATGTTCAGATACCGACAAATCCATATTCCTTGTTCTAATATTAGATTTGTGTGAGGCCATGCGATCCCGCAAGGCCTGGGTGGTCTTTCCAATGTTACCCATCCCACAGGGGCACTTTAACATATAAACAACATATCTGGACTCACAAGTAAAAAAAACACGTAAAGGTAAAGGTGTCACCCCTGCAGATAAAACTGCAGAGGTGACAACCTAAACATGGAAAGGTCCCATTCCGTACCACTACCTGTTCTGTCTCTGGACCTATGTCACTCCTCACCAAAATGTCTCGCAAAGAGGGTGCACGTTTGTATGACATAAGGGGATGATTGGAAAATTCCCGGACATATGGTAATCCCTCTCTCAATATTGACCAAGATCTATTAATGATTTTTGCTATCTCATCAGAAAGAACATTATACGTGGTAACACATGTTATCCTCTCACTATGATCAACACCGATATTCCTTTGTCCAGTTCTCCAATTTTTGCCAGTCCACATTTTGGTATCACCTTCCAAACAAGCAATTGGATATCCCCTGGACTGAAATTTATATTTCATCTCTTCCAAACGAGATGCTTTTGTAGTGGGATCACTAACAATCCGTTCAATTCTTTTAAATTGCCCCTTGGGAATATTAATTTTTACATGAGGAACAAGAAAACTGGCAAAGTGGAGAATGGAGTTTCTGTCAGTTGGTTTGATATAAAGATCTGTGATTAAATGATCCTCCCGCCTAATCACCCAGGTGTCTAAAAAACTGACCCTATCATGACTACTCTCAACCGTTAGCTTAATGGCTGGACAAGATACATGCAAATGATCTCTAAAGGCTTCTAGGCTCGAACGTGGCCCCGCCCACAAACAAAAAATATCGTCGATGTAACGTCGCCACAACAGGGCATGTTTGCAAAACAAAAAACTAGAATAAACAAAAGCGTCCTCATACAAACCCATAAATAAATTAGCATAGGACGAAGCCACGTTCGAGCCCATCGCCGTACCTCTCTGTTGCACATAAAAGGAATCCCCAAAAAGGAAGTAATTATTTCTCAATAGCAGATCTAACAATGCCATCAAAAACGATCTTTGTTCTTTGTCAAAATCAGTGCTAATAAGTAAATAATGCTCAATAGCCTCCAGACCCGCTTCATGGGGTATGGAGGTATATAAGCTGTTTACGTCCATGGTCACCAATAACACTTCCTCATCTAGACCCTGTATATTGGAAATGGATTGTAGGAATTGCTGAGTGTCTCTTAGGTATGAGTCCAGAGTAAGAACTATAGGGTTAAGGAATTTGTCTAAAAAAATTGCTATGTTAGAAAAAATCGAGTCCACCCCGGACACTATTGGGCGACCGGGGGGATTTTGGAGTCCCTTATGTATCTTTGGTAATGTGTAGATTATCGGGATCCTTGGATGTTCCTTCATTAAGAATCTCTTCAATTCTCCATCAATTAACATATTCTCCTCCGCTCGATTCAATAACTGTCCAATCTTGTTCTTGATTTCATTCGTAGGGTCAATAGTTACTTTCAAGTAAACCTCCTCATCACTCAACTGGGAAAGAATTTCTTTTTTGTATAAGCTGGTATTCTGTATAACAACTGCTCCGCCTTTATCGGCTGCACGGATAGTTATCATCTTGTTCCTACTTAGCTGTTTGATTGCTGTTCTTTCAACTTTAGTCACATTGCTCTCAATATGTGTTAATTTCTTAGCCTCAAAGTCCGCCTGTAGTTTCCCAATATTAGTTCTAACTTGAGAAATAAACCTATCAATCACCACATGACTGCCAGGTTGAAATGTACTCCTATTTCTCAAACCCCACTCTCTTAGATTAATAACATCAGTATGGTCATCTCTTGAGGTAAGAAAGGTCGGACCCATGGCAAAAAAATTCTTTAATTTGATGGTTCTAAAAAATCTATACAGCTCCATATCCAGTTGAAAAAAATCTGGAAAATGGGATGGGCAGAATGACAGCCCATAATTCAAAATTCTGTGTTCTACCTCCGTGAGCTCGTAGTCGGAGATGTTGACTACTAGATCTACTGGTATTATTTTCGATTTCTCAACTCCATCAAGGAGCCTTCTCTCGGCTTCCTTTTCTTTTTGTTTTTGATATCTCTTTCCTCCCCTACGCTTGCACTGTCTGAGTAGAGGGATTGGTCGTCTGTCGAATGTAAAAAATCGGATGAAGATTGGTCAGTCGGATCACCAGGAGCCCGAGGTTTGGGATGCTTGTTGAATTTCCTTGGCTTAATAGGCTTGTTCCGTTTAAAGAGGACATGAACACCACCTCTTTGCCAGCGATAGACGTAACCTGTCTGATAGTCCTGTTCATCGCGATGAAATTTATTGCGTTTTGCATCCTCTAAGCCAACCTCATACTCCTTTATTTTTGAATCAAGATCCTGATTAAATTTATCGAATTCGCCCTTGTCCATCATCTCTACTAGACCAATTTTAGGATTTGTGATTTGTTCATTCAATTGTGGAAGCTCCTTCATGATCCTCTGGACTGTCACTAAAATGGCGTCAAACGCTGCCTTGTTCCAAATCTTCCAAATTTATTGTGATTGTTGCATTTATCAGATCTTATTTGCTAATGTATCAATGTGTGTCTATTTTTCATATTTAATAGGTGATGATGTAGCAACAGCAGGAGGTCGCATTGGTGAGACAACTGAATGGTAACCCCACTGTGAGTAGAATACCTGAGTTGTGCCTTGTGGCATGCTCAATGTGTATTATACATAAGGATGATTTGTATGACATATATGGGGCACTAGTTGCCCTGTTTCAACCTTGTCTATTTTGCCCACTGTGGACTGTTCTCTATTAGAACTGATTCATATGTGGACGTTGTAGGCCCCTTCCTGATTGGAGGAGAGTTGTGTCGCGTCATTCAGTCTTATGTGCGGACGCTGTCGGCGTAGCACTGATTAGTCCAAAAATTTCTACGCATGGACGCCTTGCGGCATTTCGTCCGCTTTGGTGACGACTCTAGAACGTAGTCTTAGGTGCGGACGCTGTCGGCGCCGCACTTATTGGCTATGAGACCTGTTCTATGAGCGGACGCTGGCGGCGATCTTCCTATTGGTCTGGATTAGAGGGCTCACGTTGTGGGGACTTACTGATTGGCTGGGAGGCAGAAGGAGCGCTTCCAAGAAGGGACAAGTACGGTGGATAGTCGGCAGGGCTTTGGATCAGCCGACCCCGCTATAGCATCTAGCACAATGACTGGAGGAGTCCATTGGAGGTGTTTTACACTTCCCTGGACAAACAAGATAGTGCTTTTGGTGCATGGATCCTTTTGGAGGGCTTCCTAAAGCTTGATCAGCCATATGTAAGGTACATTCGGTTGTATCTGTTATGTGGACCTCTATGCTGTTTACATAAAATGGGAACTTCTCATTGGTTATTTCTGATATGAATATGTATGTATGCAAATTATTCTGACAAGATGCAGTCTTCCATCAAGTCCTCTGCCACTATATATATAGGGCAGGCTTGAGCAAAATATGGTAGTGTGTACTGGAACCATTCTGAAGAAGGAGCATATCCGAAATGCCGTGTGTCAATGGTGACCCGGCACACAACTTTTATTATTTTGTAATGTTTTAGAGAGCTTCAATAAATACCCATTTTAGACGGTGCGTATCCTGGCTATTGATACGGACTATCCCTGAGACTCCAGGGTTGATCACGGCACGTCGTCATTTCCATTGGTGCAGATGCTATTACAGTGTTTGATCGATAAGGAGTAACGCAAACAGCACGATGGAAGAATTGGGTGATAAAGCATCCAGCATATCCTTTTCGTTATCTAATGAAGATGCAGCAAGCATTACAGCCCTGCTTCCGGCTGGAAAGGGCTTCTTGAAAAAACCTGATCCTAAGATTATCAAAAGAGATTTGGAGTCTCTGAAGAGACGTTATGTAGATCTGGACACACATGCTAAGGCGTTGGTGGAATATTATCAGGAAGGCAAGATTCCAAGGAATATACGAGCTCAGGTTTCTCCAATATTGTTCCCTAAATGTAAGGACAACTGTAAGACCTGGGAGCAGATTTGGAACAAGGCAGCGTTTGACGCCATTTTAGTGACAGTCCAGAGGATCATGAAGGAGCTTCCACGATTGAATGAACAAATCACAAATCTTAAAATTGGTCTAGTAGAGATGATGGACAAGGCCGAATTCGATAAATTTAATCAGGATCTTGATTCAAAAATAAAGGAGTATGAGGTTGGCTTAGAGGATGCAAAACGCAATAAATTTCATCGCGATGAACAGGACTATCAGACAGGTTACGTCTATCGCTGGCAAAGAGGTGGTGTTCATGTCCCCTTTAAACGGAACAAGCCTATTAAGCCAAGGAAATTCAACAAGCATCCCAAACCTCGGGCTCCTGGTGATCCGACTGACCAATCTTCATCCGATTTTTTACATTCGACAGACGACCAATCCCTCTACTCAGACAGTGCAAGCGTAGGGGAGGAAAGAGATATCAAAAACAAAAAGAAAAGGAAGCCGAGAGAAGGCTCCTTGATGGAGTTGAGAAATCGAAAATAATACCAGTAGATCTAGTAGTCAACATCTCCGACTACGAGCTCACGGAGGTAGAACACAGAATTTTGAATTATGGGCTGTCATTCTGCCCATCCCATTTTCCAGATTTTTTTCAACTGGATATGGAGCTGTATAGATTTTTTAGAACCATCAAATTAAAGAATTTTTTCGCCATGGGTCCGACCTTTGTTACCTCAAGAGATGACCATACTGATGTTATTAATCTAAGAGAGTGGGGTTTGAGAAATAGGAGTACATTTCAACCTGGCAGTCATGTGGTGATTGATAGGTTTATTTCTCAAGTTAGAACTAATATTGGGAAACTACAGGCGGACTTTGAGGCTAAGAAATTAACACATATTGAGAGCAATGTGACTAAAGTTGAAAGAACAGCAATCAAACAGCTAAGTAGGAACAAGATGATAACTATCCGTGCAGCCGATAAAGGCGGAGCAGTTGTTATACAGAATACCAGCTTATACAAAAAAGAAATTCTTTCCCAGTTGAGTGATGAGGAGGTTTACTTGAAAGTAACTATTGACCCTACGAATGAAATCAAGAACAAGATTGGACAGTTATTGAATCGAGCGGAGGAGAATATGTTAATTGATGGAGAATTGAAGAGATTCTTAATGAAGGAACATCCAAGGATCCCGATAATCTACACATTACCAAAGATACATAAGGGACTCCAAAATCCCCCCGGTCGCCCAATAGTGTCCGGGGTGGACTCGATTTTTTCTAACATAGCAATTTTTTTAGACAAATTCCTTAACCCTATAGTTCTTACTCTGGACTCATACCTAAGAGACACTCAGCAATTCCTACAATCCATTTCCAATATACAGGGTCTAGATGAGGAAGTGTTATTGGTGACCATGGACGTAAACAGCTTATATACCTCCATACCCCATGAAGCGGGTCTGGAGGCTATTGAGCATTATTTACTTATTAGCACTGATTTTGACAAAGAACAAAGATCGTTTTTGATGGCATTGTTAGATCTGCTATTGAGAAATAATTACTTCCTTTTTGGGGATTCCTTTTATGTGCAACAGAGAGGTACGGCGATGGGCTCGAACGTGGCTTCGTCCTATGCTAATTTATTTATGGGTTTGTATGAGGACGCTTTTGTTTATTCTAGTTTTTTGTTTTGCAAACATGCCCTGTTGTGGCGACGTTACATCGACGATATTTTTTGTTTGTGGGCGGGGCCACGTTCGAGCCTAGAAGCCTTTAGAGATCATTTGCATGTATCTTGTCCAGCCATTAAGCTAACGGTTGAGAGTAGTCATGATAGGGTCAGTTTTTTAGACACCTGGGTGATTAGGCGGGAGGATCATTTAATCACAGATCTTTATATCAAACCAACTGACAGAAACTCCATTCTCCACTTTGCCAGTTTTCTTGTTCCTCATGTAAAAATTAATATTCCCAAGGGGCAATTTAAAAGAATTGAACGGATTGTTAGTGATCCCACTACAAAAGCATCTCGTTTGGAAGAGATGAAATATAAATTTCAGTCCAGGGGATATCCAATTGCTTGTTTGGAAGGTGATACCAAAATGTGGACTGGCAAAAATTGGAGAACTGGACAAAGGAATATCGGTGTTGATCATAGTGAGAGGATAACATGTGTTACCACGTATAATGTTCTTTCTGATGAGATAGCAAAAATCATTAATAGATCTTGGTCAATATTGAGAGAGGGATTACCATATGTCCGGGAATTTTCCAATCATCCCCTTATGTCATACAAACGTGCACCCTCTTTGCGAGACATTTTGGTGAGGAGTGACATAGGTCCAGAGACAGAACAGGTAGTGGTACGGAATGGGACCTTTCCATGTTTAGGTTGTCACCTCTGCAGTTTTATCTGCAGGGGTGACACCTTTACCCATCCCAGCAGGGGCACCAAATTTAAAATACGTGTTTTTTTTACTTGTGAGTCCAGATATGTTGTTTATATGTTAAAGTGCCCCTGTGGGATGGGTAACATTGGAAAGACCACCCAGGCCTTGCGGGATCGCATGGCCTCACACAAATCTAATATTAGAACAAGGAATATGGATTTGTCGGTATCTGAACATTTTGTGACCCATCAGCATAGTTTGTCACAACTTAGGGTACAGGTTTTGGAGGGAGTTCCGATACAGAGGAGGGGAGGTGAAAGACATAAGCAATTATTAAAATGAGAGAATTATTGTATTAAAAAACTGGATACTTTAGAACCCAAAGGATTGAATAGGGAATATGACTTAAGTAATTTATTGTGATTGTTGCATTTATCAGATCTTATTTGCTAATGTATTAATGTGTGTCTATTTTTCATATTTAATAGGTGATGATGTAGCAACAGCAGGAGGTCGCATTGGTGAGACAACTGAATGGTAACCCCACTGTGAGTAGAATACCTGAGTTGTGCCTTGTGGCATGCTCAATGTGTATTATACATGAGGATGATTTGTATGACATATATGGGGCACTAGTTGCCCTATTTCAACCTTGTCTATTTTGCCCACTGTGGACTGTTCTCTATTAGAACTGATTCATATGCGGACGTTGTAGGCCCCTTCCTGATTGGAGGAGAGTTGTGTCGCGTCATTCAGTTCCTATTGGTCTGGATTAGAGGGCTCACATTGTGGGGACTTACTGATTGGCTGGGAGGCAGAAGGAGCGCTTCCAAGAAGGGACAAGTACGGTGTATAGTCGGCAGGGCTTTGGATCAGCCGACTCCGCTATAGCATCTAGCACAATGACTGGAGGAGTCCATTGGAGTTGTTTTACACTTCCCTGGACAAACAAGATAGTGCTTTTGGTGCGTGGATCCTTTTGGAGATCCTTTTGATCAGCCATATGTAAGGTACATTCGGTTGTATCTGTTATGTTGACCTCTATGCTGTTTACATAAAATGGGAACTTCTCATTGGTTATTGCTGATATGAATATGTATGTATGCAAATTATTCTGACAAGATGCAGTCTTCCATCAAGTCCTCTGCCACTATATATATATAGGGCAGGCTTGAGCAAAATATGGTAGTGTGTACTGGAACCATTCTGAAGAAGGAGTATATCCGAAACGCCGTGTGTCAATGGTGACCCAGCACACAACTTTTATTATTTTGTAATGTTTTAAAGAGCTTCAATAAATACCCATTTTAGACGGTGCGGATCCTGGCTATTGATACGGACTATCCCTGAGACTGTGGTGCAGATGCTATTACAGTGTTTGGAGATTTGAGCAGTAGCAGTCATTCAGCTCACCTTGCGTCCCGCTCACCGGCGGCATACTAATACGTACGCATCTATAGGTGTTCTGTGTTTTCATATGCATATGCCACAGACTTCTAAAGGCATGCAAGGTCAAAAGCTACATCCGCCAGCAGCAGAAGTCTATAGGCATTTTTGTGTCATTATATTCCTGTGCCACGGACATCTAAAGGGCGAATAGTACAATGTTTTGGCTCAGTGCCAACTTTAATTTACTTGATATATGCTAAATGCTAAATTTAAAGCTATGCAGCTTAAAAAGAGACCAATGCAATACTTTCACAGCAAGAAATGATTAGTCTACTTTACAATTGATTTTCATAATAATTAGCATAATTCTGTATCATAATAATAAGCATGATTCTTAGTCATCTCTAATTTATTTGCACCTCAATGACAATCTTACTGACAAGTGTGGACTGTGGTACATGTAGATTTGGGCAAGACATTTAATAAACATTATACAAACATAGCTGGCGTGCAACTTTAAAAAAGAAAATAGCTGTCAGTCTAAGGATGACAAATAATGCTTGTAATGACAATATATAATACAATAAACTACAAAACTACACAAGGCATAGACATTGCATTTGTTAAATAGATGTCAAACACATTACATTTTCTCCTCTGGAAAATGACTTAAAGAAAAATATTAAATGTTTGTTTATTGTCAGTCTCAGATCATCAGTTCTCAGTAAATGGACTGAAGGTACGCTGAAAGCATAGTCTATAAAGTTAATTTAATGGTATTATATTCTAGGTATGTATAGAAAAAAAGAACATTTTTGCTGACGTGGCTGCCTTGTTGCTCTTATCATCTCCGACGTTTAAATCGCATGATGACAGTTCAGGGGAGCCTGTACACATCTGTTTGCGTTTTTCAGCTTTTACGGGCAAGGTTGAAATGGGTGTCATTTCTATCAGATAGTTATATCAAGATGTGATTTCCTACCAAATGTGCAAGACTTACCTTTAATAACGGGACTTGAGATTTGCACGCAATGCAGAGACTCATGCTAAAAATCACATCATAAAGAATGGAAAGATATATGAACTGCTCACAGCATATGCCTCCTTCTATATTCATTATTATTTGTTATCCACAGCCAATATAACATGCACATACATGCAATACACATTTATACTAGGGAGCCTAGATAGATAGACAGACAGATAGATAGACAGACAGATAGATAGATAGATAGATAGATAGATAGATAGATAGATAGATAGATAATCATTTTAGAGGTTAAGGCACCTTTAACACTTGTATTGCAAGTGTGAATTGCGTTACCCTGATTTACTGCAGGGTGACGCAACGGCAATGCAAGTGATGGGGCCATTCACACTTACGGCGTTGCGTTATGCTGGAATTAACCAATCCGCCGCAATCCCGGAGTACAGCCTGCAGCGTGTTACCGCAGTGCGCTTAAAGGACAACTGTAACAAAGGGGATTATGGAAGCAGCCAAATTTATTTCCTTTTAAGCAATACCAGTTCCTTGGCTGCCCTGCTGATCCTCTGCCTCTAATACTTTTAGCCGTAGACCCTGAACAAGCATGCAGAAGATCAGGTGTTTCTGACATTATTGTCAGATCTGACAAGATTAGCTGTATGCTTGTTCCTGGTGTGATTCAGACACTTCTGCAGCCAAATAGATCAGCAGGGCTGCCAGGAAACAGGTATTGTTTAAAAGGAAATAAATATGGCAGCCTCCATATCCCTCTCACTACAGTTGTCCTTTAATGCGTGGTGCTTGGGGTAACGGAAGTCTATAGGCGACACAGGTAGTGTAAATGACGGAGCACAATGCGTCACGGCACACATGTGCAGACCAATGGGAATCCCAGTGACAAGTGTCAGCGCTATGCATATGACCCTGTCAGTGTCATATGATTGTAGTTTTGCCACAGGGTCATATGATTGTAGTTGTTTGCATTGCGGTGGGATACGGTAGGAGCATCACTTTGTAAAACCGGCCTCAGACTAAATTCACACTGAATTCATTGTAATGTGCATGCAGAACACAACATGAGGCAGAGTCAATGAGCTGCTTTGAATGGGCCTATAGTGAGATCATTGCAGTGTGTTGCTATGCAATTATGACTTAACGTTACAGATAAATTGGTATGCATTTATGTAGAACTGAAGCATTAGTTTGGGGCTCACTGATCAAACAAATCATGGCATTACTGACTATTTATCAGGATGTTCACAATCTAATGACACCATCAGAGTCTAGGACAGATTTGGGGAGAAACATTTAAATGGGAAATACGGAGGATGTCGGAAAGTAACAGCCGTTTTCATTTAATAAATTAGGGAAACATTTTATTTTAGACACACTGGCCCTTATTCAATCCTCTTTTCCCCCCAAGCTTTCTCCTAGTGGATCATTTTTTAAATAACTTTTCAGTACTATGCAACTGAGAACGTACCAAAAAGTATTTGAAAAAGTATTGTCAAAATTACTGAAAGTAATTTCTTGTTTGCTGGTGGCTTAAAGAGAACCTGAGGTGGGGTTCTGACAATGCTATCTGCACACAGAGGCTGGGTCTGCTTATATTGCCCAGCCTCTGTTGCTATCTCAATCCCCCCTAAGTTCCCCCTGCGCTCTGCTGTCCCCCATAAGTGATTTAGCGTGTCGCAGCGGGCTGTGTTTACCTCTGTACTGTCAGTCTCGCCTCTCCCCGCCTCCTGTATAGCTCTGGTCCCCGCCCTTGTCCCTTCCATCCCCGCTGATTGGAGGGAAGGGACGCGGGCAGGGACCGGAGCTATGCAGGAAGCAGGGAGCTGCGAGACTGACAGCTGCAGATGTAAACACAGCCCACTGCGTGTCAACAGTGCGGCTGTGGTTTGTGGGGGCCAGCAGAGCGCAGGGGGAACTTAGGGGGGAACTGTATAGCAACAGAGGCTGGGCAGTATAGGCAGACCCAGCCTCTGTGTGCAGATAGCATTGTCAGAACCCCACCTCGGGTTCTCTTTAAAAGGTATTTTACTGATAAGGTAAGAAAAGATCACCAAGGAGAAAACTTAGGAGAAAAAATAAATTGAATAAAGGGCACTGTATCTTCTGATTATTTATCTACGGATAAAGGAGGGAATTATAAGCAATAGTTATATTGTTTTACAAGGTTTTCAATCCCTTTGTTGTAGTAGTATCGCATGCCTTACCTATGGTATGGGTTGGATGAATTGGAAGGTGGGGAGTTATGTTAATAGTACTGAACAGTTACTGGCGTTCTGCAGCCAAATGAGCAGTGTAGCAGGGAGAGAAGAGGTTACAGATGCAAGCTAACTTACACAGAAATAATATTTCACATATACTTTGGTGCTGAACCAATATTCTGTACATACGATTAATTTCTTCTGTGAGAATCCTCAGGAGCAACATTTTTTGAGCCAGAACCTTGGTGGGATCAAACCAGGAATCAAAGCAGCTCTGCTTCCCAGCTGCCGGCCAGAAGCGCCATTCAGCTGCAATTACATGGAGCCGAATGGCAGCATTTGGTAACTCTACGTGACACATGGCGGCGCTACCAGGCAGCCAAAAAAGTCTCATGCCGTGTCTCACCCAGATGCAACTCTATGGAGGGGTTGCGTGTCTCGCCGCCAGTGCTGAGCACTAACAAGTGCCTGGCCGGTGGCCATGAGCACATGACAGGTGGTGAATTCACTGCCTTCAGTTTATCCTGAAAAAGACGCCTTAAAGGATACATGAGGCCAAAAAAATTAATGCATCTTTACTATATTTATTTTCTTTAGACATGTAGCAATAGTAAAGTCCCATTTACTGTAGTATGTTTTCTGTATATTTTCAAAAATGTATGCATGATTTTTGAAGAAGACAACTGAAATAAAAGCGTTCCACTTGGGGAACTTCTTTGCTTTTTGTGCAATTTTCTGGGCAGAGGTATTGATAAATCAGCCTCACCGTCCCTGTAAGCAATGCATAAATGCACAATCGTTACTTTTAAACACAAAGCATTTAAGCTGACGTCCTTCAATTATTATCTCTTTAGATAGCAGTCTATATTGACAAAAACAGAACAAATGGATATTTCCCCTGGAGCCAGATTACTGAGCCATAATATAGATAAGAGACTCCCTCTGCAGAGCAGCTAGATTTCTTACAAGTTAAATGCCAGCTTGGATTTATTCAGCAAATTATAGCACAAGTGAAATGCTGGTGCTGAAAAGGTTAACTTCAGCCTCACTTTTATACTAATGGCGCTCATTACTCACTGTCCCTCGCATTTCTCCTTCCCTATTTACCTTCTCTCTGCAATGTCACTGCCAGGCAATATTTATTTATTTACAACTAGTCTGCACCCAAATCTGCTTATTAACCGGTGAAATAAAGAGGTTCCCCAAACTCAATTTTTGTAGTGGCAGCGTGCAGAAGTATTGACCAAACCAGGATAATCTCCTTCCTTTCTGTTTATAGTACTCAGTGGACTGAGCTGCACTGAGTGAAAGACTTGGTTTATTATAAGTATTGAGAACAAAATGTTTTTTTCTGCTACCTATAATGGTTTCATAAGGTCCCAAAGTTCCAGTCCCATATTTGTTAAGACACATCCTGATCTATTTCCCTCCACAACTTTCTCCTGGATCTGCGGAACAAAGAACCACCCCCTCAATGCAGGGATTATGAAAGATATCTTTTATAGTACCTTGATCCTTGGACCTCATTTATCAATATGCAGTCTCATTGGCTGAATCGTATGGATACACCTGGCCTTATCCCAAATACTTTCTTGCTATGCTGGAAACCTGCCTCACCATACCTCCAGATCCACCTTCCGAGAATCTGTATTCAGTCAGTAGTGTCTTCAACATGCATCCATAATCAATACAACTACAAATGTGACCCTCTTGGCCACGTGCCATGGTCTTTTTACCTATGGATGGCTACCAGTGCTCATCCACCTCCTCTTATATGCCAACTGCCTACCACTAGACCTATCCTACTCCATCTCTTTATGTGGCTTAACAATGCTGCTTCAACCACAGAGGACAAGTACACATTTCAAACACGCATTTCTGTAAAGGGAACACTGGATAGCTCTTGCTTGAAATGATCATGAAAGACTGTTTAGCAAATGTATTTCAAGGCTATGATGCCTCAACAAGCTTTCCCACTGCTAAAATTTGCAGTTCTTTATCAATAATTTAACTAGTCAAAGTAAATTAGAAACCCTTGATAACCCCACTGTTACTTTACAGGGGAATCAGCTATAAAAGCATGCACTGTAAACCTCCAGACACTGATACAGTATGACTGAATAATAATAATAAGTAAACAGTATTTACTTATCGAGAATAAGTGAATAATATTACAAAGGCTGGGCACATCCATGCTGCAGTTTAGGTATCTCAAATTAGAGGCCCTATAAAAAGCTTGTGTGACATGCACATCCTCCAAAAAGCACATTTCCAGCAGCCTGGGGCTTTTGAACGTCTGATGCTTTCTGGCAAGCTGCTCCTTGTTCAGGCATGCTTGTTTGTTACCTACTCGTTTTACAATTATGACACTCTTCACAGAGTAAGAACAGATTGTTATGGTCAGTATTAGCATATTATTTGCTGAATGCTAAATAATTCGGAGTGAGATTCTTTGTGTAAAGCCGCATCTACACGCGTAGATGCGGCCGCGATGCTCCTTATCAATCGAGCCGCTGATGCGGCTCGATTGATAAGATCCGACAGGACGGATCTCCGCACCGCCGATTCCCTGCTCGATCCCTGCGAGGGGACAATGGCAGGGAATCGTGCGGGAGATAAGCGGCGCCAGCGGGGACGAGCGGGGAATCGAATGCGGGGCACGCGCGGCGAGCGGGGACGCGGCGGGCACGCGGAAGAGGCGATCCGGCGGCTAATCGAGCCGCCGGATCGCTACAACCTCTCATAGTGTAGACGGGGCTTAAAGTCAAATGAAGATGTGGTAAAGCGTTATTTTCTGAGGTTAATTCTAATCTTATTATAAAAGGGTAATTGTCAGAATGACTAAATAACATTGCTATTAGGAGTTTAAATGTACGGTATCCGCTTCTTGCAGTGGAGGTTTGATATCTGTAATTGTGTTCATCATGCATTTGTAGCATTGTATGTGACAGCACTAGATGAGGAAATGTCAGGGAATGAGGTAAAAAGATACACAGTAGTAAATATTGGGTAGTATTTCTAAAGACTCGTTCCCAAGCCTGACTGAAGTCGGTTGAGATAGCCAATAACGACCACCTCAGCCGATAATCAGGCCTGTGTACAGCGGCCCCCGACCCCCAAGCGACAGATGATCGCATTGTTCACGCCACTCCCCCGCCCGCTGTGTAACATCATGCACGCACTGCTTCATCGATCCCTCTGCCTCCCCACATAGCAACACAGCGTCGTTGGCTACACAGCTGCTCCGTCTCTGTGCATCCTGTCCAGTGATGTTGCCCAAGGGGATTAGTCCCGATGGGCGAAATCCATCAAAGGTGTGTACGTACCTTAACAATTACAGATTGAGTGTGATTTATGTACAGCATTGACTAAACTGGGTCATCACCAACATAAGAAACCACTGGAAGTACAGGTGAACATTTTACCTCCTGCTCATTAGTGAGTAGGAGTAACCCCACCAGCCAGTCATATTCGGTATGGGATTTATGAATCACTTCACATTACACACTAATCTTACACCCAAGGTAGATCAAATGATTATAAAAACAGAGGCAACCAATCATATAAAATATTAAAACATTAGTTGACCTAAGCCCGTTCGGCCCGCCCTGCGTCCTGTCCCAATGGCTGTCAGTGCTTGACATGCACAGTAGCGCAAAGCACTGACACAGGGACAGACGAAGGGACACTTGCGTTTTGTTGTAAAGGGATTTTTAACACGGAGTGTAAAAATTGGCTTATACTGGCTGATATTTTGATCAAGACTCCAAACAATGTTTTGTGGTTTATTGTTGTTGTCTACTTCATTAGGTCAAAAATGTCCCTGTCAACTGCAGAAATCCTGCAGCACAAGTATTTGTGACCTAATCAGCCAGTGCCTTCTTTAGCAAAAAAAAAAAAATCACTTTGGCACATTATCAAGTATTTTATGTGCACTTTTTTTTTGTTATTATTACTAGCTATACTTTAATGGAGGAATTTCCACAGTACTTCCCTCCATCAGATCCTGAATGTGTTGGCTCAGGATTTGTCGCAGTGAATCACTCCTGAAAGATAACTCTTCAAAAAAACTATGGTTAGCGCAAATAAAAAGCATACTGTACCAAACCTTTTTTTTTTTGCTTTGGATAAGGATACAGGATGGGGCTTATACACATATCAATTAGTCATTCTGATGTGTAATTCTCCATGCATGAATTCTTGTGACGGCCAACTGCCAAGCATGGGCGAGCAGAGGTCGGTGTGATGCACCATGGGCTGACATGTGCCTTAACCCCCTTGGTGTTATGACTCTTTCCAGATTTTAGGGTCTAAAAGCGGTGCAATTTTTTTTGCACCCTTTCAGACCCTAAAACCTGGAAAAAAAAATCATGCTGTACAGCAGGAGACATTGGCAGCGCTTCCAAACAGAGGCTGTGCCCGAATTGACTACCTGCAATAGATGTGCAGAGCTCCACAATTGTGGACTAAAATACACAACCTGCATTCAAAACAGGTACAGCAAAGGAGGACGTTAGCTGAAGTATAAATAATCTGTGCACAAATTATTCCCTCCTAGAATTCCCCACGGCGGTGACGGGTCCTCTCGGGGAAGACCTACCGCTAATCTAACGATAAGAACACGATTTTTTTTTATCGTTAGACTAGCGGTAGGTCTTCTCCGAGAGGACTCGTCACCGCTGTGGGGAAGTCTAGTAGGGAATAATTTGTGCACATATTATTTATACTTCAGCTAACGTCCTCCTTTGCTGTACCGGTTTTGAATGCAGGTTGTGTATTTTAGTCCTCAATTGTGGAGCTCTGCACATCTATTGCAGGTAGTAAATTCGGGTGCAGCCTCTGTTTGGAAGAGCTGCCAATGTCTCCTGCTGTACAAAACTCATGTAAGTATACTTATGGCTAGCTGCATCCATGTGCATCAATTTGCATTCAAATTATAGATTAGGACTAGTACATGATTTGCATCTGATTTGCATTCAAGGTATGTATTTAGCCCTGTGGGGCTCTGCATGCCTCTGTTGGTCTACAATTCAGTTGCAGCCTATGAGCGCTGTCATTTGTTTTATGTCCGTTTGAAAAAAATCATGCTGCCAGGGAGATCTGCAGCAGTTAAAGTAATCATTCTCCTTCCTAGCTCCAGGACTGCAGTTATGCCTCCATCCTCCGGGTGGCGCTGCAACTATAAAGTGAAATTGCTGGCTATCGTCATGCAATCTCACCAGCAGGAAGCAGAGCCCCGGAGGAGAGGAAGAAGAATGGGGCCGACGTCGGGATCCCCTGGGAGGTTAGTAGAAACACCCGCTGCTCGCTATACTCTGTACACAGCCTCCGGCAGCTACCCAGAGCAGAGGTCGGGATTACCGCTCTTAGCTGCGGTTTTCCACAGCTCTACTACCAGCCGCCGGCCCGGGGTCCCTGCCGGTGCAGAGGCCAACCTCGAGGTCGTCCTCTACTGCGCCTGCGCTAGCACCAATGTTAATCAAGTCCACGTTGTCCACAGTGTACTGCGCAGGCGCAGAACTACTGCGCCTGTGCTATAAACTATGGACAACGTGGACTTGATTGACAGCGGTGGTCGTGCAGGAGCAGTAGAGGAGGTCTGCCTCTGCACTGGTGGGGATCCCTGACCGGTGGCCCAAGCGGAGATGCTGCGAGGGACATGTCGGCTGCAAGGGGGTGGGGGAAGCCCTGGTATGACATAGGGAAGCATGATTTGGCTGACGATTCCTTAAAAAATGCAAAAGCCCTGTAATACCATCACACAATCAGCTTTTGCTTCCATGTGATGGAAATTGAATAGCTGCCACTGGTACCTATGCACTGCTCAATATTGTACAATATTATACAGCCTTTAAAGGGAACCAGAGATGAAGCGCCCTCATGTATTTTACCATATATATCAGTTGGAACATTAGAGTAAACACCTACCTTGATTTCTGTTTCATTCTGCACTGCACAGCTTGTTCTAATCAGCCCTGATAAAATCCCAGACAGAGCATTCAGTCTGGCTTTGCTCAGAAATATTTATAGCTCAGTCTGTGTTCTCTCATGTCTTTTCAAGTCCAAGCCTGCCCCTTGCTGGCTCTGCTCAGGAATAATTATAGCTGAGTCATTATAGCAAAGCCAGACTGAATGCTCGGTCGAGGATTTTATCAGGTCTGATAAGAAACAAGCTGTGCAGTGCAGAATGAAACAGAAAGCTTGGTAGGTGTTTTCTCTATTGTTCCCACTGATCTATATGGTAAAATACATGAGGGTGCTTCGTCTCTGGTTCACTTTAAAGTGTACCAGAGACATCGGATTAAAAAGATTTGTTACTTACCCGGGGCTTCCTCCAGCGCCATGAGCATGGATGCGTCCCAGGCCATCCTCCCGAGTGCTTATTAAAGAGGAAAATACCGCATGAGGAATTTTACCGACAAAAAAATATTTACCACACATAGCTACTAGAATTGAAGCTAATGTCTCACACATGCTCAATTTCTCTACAATTTTATTGAAAAAAAAATTGAAATTAGAAGTTTATGAGAAAAGATTGAATTTTTTTTTAAACTGATAATTTTTATTTAATTGACCTAAAATAGATTTTTTTTATTGCATCGTGTGTGGCCTCCTTGAGGGTGACCACACCCAATACAGTTTTTTATATTATCTTCAGTTCAAGAATTACAATTATTTTTTTTCTGATTGATTGTAATATCTGACCTTAAAAGTGGACTGTACAATATTTAAAAAAAAATCAGTTTGTTAAAACTAAATGTATTTTTCGGTTGATTAAAAGATCTGTGGAAATTGTTTGAGGTACCACACACACGTTTGAGATTGCCACAGTTTCATAAAAAAAGATTGCACATGACCCATGTTGAAAAAATATGGATTTGTCTAGTTTAACATCTCTGTACAACTATCAATATCTCATGCTATCATCATTCTCTGTTTAGCATTACAATTACCACTGAACACTGCTACCTAAAACTTCATTTAACACACATTTGCAACCACTCCTTTATTTCTGTTTATTAATTTAAATAAATAAATAAATAAACCAAATACACTACAGTTACATTTTTTTTCATTATTATTTAGTATTTATATAGCGCCGACATATTACGCAGCGCTGTACAGAGTATATATATATATATATATATATATATATATATATATATATATATATATATATATATATATATATCTTGTCACTAACTGTCCCTCAAAGGAGCTCACAATCTAATCCCTACCATTGCCATATGTCTGTATTATGTAGTGTAAGTACTGTAGTCTAGGGCCAATTTTAGTGGGAGCCAATTAACTTATCTGTATGTTTTTGGAATGTGGGAGGAAACCGGAGTGCCCGAAGGAAACCCACGCAGACACGGAGAGAACATACAAACTCTTTGCAGATAGTGCCCTGGCTGGGATTCGAACCAGGGACCCAGCGCTGCAAGGCGAGAGAGCTAACCACTACGCCACCGTGCTGCCCATTTTATTATAATTCTACCTAACAATCACTTTTCCACATAGATATATTTTCACATTACATACCATACTATTACCATCTATTTTTTAGTTTCAAAAGTTTTTATTAAGAAAGTTTGCAAAACATAGTCAACAACAAATACAATAATTACTGTATATTCTGGTGTATACACTTTTTAACCCTTGAAAATCTTCTGAAACGTCAGGGTCGTCTTATACTCCGGGAGTCATTGATGCCGGGTGATGCGCTCTATCCTGTTACCGACTCTCAGATCTCGCTGCTGAGGACTGTGGTGAAGCGGCGCAGGTGCACATGTGCGAGATGTGAGAGGCAGAAGGAAGGAGGTAAATAGGATACAAGGGTGGGCCAGAAGGGTGAAAGAGACGTGTTTTATGGGCACAGCGCAAATCTATTTTTCCATACCACTCTGATAGACAGGGAGAGCTGACCAACCCGCTTAGGTAGAGGGAGAGTTGACCAGTACAACAAGTCAATCACCTACAGTATATATACAGTTATATACTGGGTACCACATACAGTACAGTACAGCACCAGTATCTGTTCATACATAGCACCAGTATATGATGTTCTTTTTATTTGGTTTGCATTGGAAGAGGGGTAGTCATACAGCATGTATATCCCATCAGTGGCGGACACAGCCAGCAGTGGGCCCCTGTGCAAAATTGTAATTGTGGGCCCCCTATGGGCAAAATATGGGCGTGGCTACAACCTGCGGCGCGCGAAGCGCGCCGCGGCAAAAATTAGTGGACAGAACCTGCGGCGCGTAGCGCCGCGGCAAAAAAATGGGCGTGGCAATGACCGGATGAGGGCGGAGCTAACTGTAACTTAAAGCGAACCCGGGGTGAGGGTTTATTTCCTTTTAAACAATACTAGTTGCCTGGCGGCCCTGCTGATCTATTTGGCTGCAGTAATAAACTGAATTACACCAGCAACAAGCATGCAGCTAATCTTCTCAGTTCTGACAATATTGTCAGAAACCCCTGACCTGCTGCATGCTTGTTCAGGGTCTATGGTTGAAAGAATAAGAGGCAGAGGACCAGCACGGCAGCCAGGCAACTGGTATTGCTTAAAAGGAGAGAAATATGGCAGCCTCAATATTATTCTCACCTCAGGTTCCCTTGAAAAGTGCAACGCAAAGACAGTGGGCCCAAGTTTTGGTGACCCTTTCCCCAGAAAATTCACATAATTGTGCAGGTTTTCTCAAGAAAATACACATATATGCCCAGAAAATACGTGCAATCATGTCGGCAGATATGCCCAGAAAATACGTGCAATCATGTCGGCAGATATGCCCAGAAAATATGTGCAATCAAGTCGGCAGATATGCCCAGAAAATACGTGCAATCAAGTCGGCAGATATGCCCAGAAAATACGTGCAATCAAGTCGGCAGATATGCCCAGAAAATACGTGCAAACAAGTCGGCAGATATGCCCAGAAAATACGTGCAAACAAGTCGGCAGATATGCCCAGAAAATACATGCAATCAAGTCGGCAGATATGCCCAGAAAATACGTGCAAACAAGTCGGCAGATATGCCCAGAAAATACGTGCAATCATGTCGGCAGATATGCCCAGAAAATACATGCAATCATGTCGGCAGATTTGCGAAGAAAATACATGCAATCATGTGGCAGACCTGCCCAGAACATACACCTGCTAATATAAATAAAACAAAAACATTTACTCACCTGCAGCAGCAGACCTCCTGTCCCAGCCTCCATCCGGCGCGCAGCTCCCATGGGTGGTTGGGTGGATAGGTAGCCTAGTGGGTGGGTGAGTGGGTGGGTGGGTTGGTAGCCTGGTTGAGTGGGTGGGTTGGTAGCCTGGTGGGTGGGTGGGTAGGTAGCCTGGTGGGTGGGTGGGTAGGTAGCCGGGTGGGTAGGTAGCCTGGTGGGTGGGTGGGTAACTACCCCGGTAGGTAGGTAGGTAGCCCGGTGGGTGGGTAGGTACGGAGCAGTGCTTTTCAGCGCTGCTAGATTTGGGCGCAGCCGGCGCCTTCATAGACTTCAATAGGAATCATTCCTATTTAAGCGCTCAGTGAGTAACGTCGGCTCCGTCAGAAGACAGAGCCGAAGTTGCTTAAAAACATAATAATTCGGCCTCCAGCAATCGCTGGAAGCCGAATTATTTCATTCCCCTACTATCCATGTCGGCCTGGAGGGGGAATAGTAATTTAATCGGCCCGGACTTGTGCAGAAGCAGGATCAGCCATATAGCGCTGTATCCTGCGCCCAAGTCTACCGGCGCCGACTTCAAATGTACGCGGGTAGGTAGGTAGCCTGGTGGGTGCGTGGGTAGCCGGGTGGGTGGGTAGGTAGCCTGGTGGGTGGGCTGGTAACTAGCCTGGTAGGTAGCCGGGTGGGTGGTTAGGTAGGTAGCCGGGTGGGTGGTTAGGTAGGAAGCCTGGTGGGTGGGTAGCCGGGTGGGTGGGTAGGTAGGTAGCCGGGTGGGTAGGTAGGAAGCCTGGTGGGTGGGTAGGTAGCCGGGTGGGTAGGTAGGTAGCCGGGTGGGTAGGTAGGAAGCCTGGTGGGTGGGTAGGTAGCCTGGTGGGTGGGTAGGTAGGTAGCCTGGTGGGTGGGTAGGTAGCCTGGTGGGTAGGTAGGTAGCCGGGTGGGTAGGTAGGAAGCCTGGTGGGTGGGTAGGTAGCCTGGTGGGTGGGTAGGTAGGTAGCCTGGTGGGTGGGTAGGTAACCTGGTGGGTGGGTTGGTAACTAGCCCGGTAGGTAGCCGGGTGGGTGGTTAGGTAGGTAGCCAGGTGGGTGGTTAGGTAGGTAGCCGGGTGGGTGGTTAGGTAGGTAGCCGGGTAGCCGGGTGGGTGGGTAGGTAGCCTGGTGGGTGGGTTGGTAACTAGCCCGGTAGGTAGCCGGGTGGGTGGTTAGGTAGGTAGCCGGGTGGGTGGTTAGGTAGGTAGCCGGGTAGGTAGGTAGGTAGCCGGGTGGGTAGGTAGCCGGGTGGGTAGGTAGCCGGGTGGGTGGTTAGGTAGTTGAGTGGGTGGTTAGGTAGGAAGCCTGGTGGGTGGGTAGGTAGCCGGGTGGGTAGGTAGCCGGGTGGGTGGTTAGGTAGTTGGGTGGGTGGTTAGGTAGGAAGCCTGGTGGGTGGGTAGGTAGCCGGGTGGGTAGGTAGGTAGGAAGCCTGGTGGGTGGTTAGGTAGTCGGGTGGGTAGGTAGGTAGCCGGGTGGGTAGGTAGCCGGGTGGGTAGCTATCCGGGTGGGGGGCCCGACTCCTATCCTCCCTCCCTCCCTTCCTTCCTCACCTCGGGGGGCCCCCTCCCGATATGCGCGGCGGGAGAGTGAGCGGCAAATGCAGGAAGTCTTCAGGGCTCTCCAGGCATCCGCTAGAGGCCCAGCCGCTGAGTCTCCAATATGTCTCCAACTGGAGACATATTGGAGACCAAGCGGCTGGGCCTCTAGCGGATGCCTGGAGAGCCCTTCCTGCATTTGCCGCTCGCTCGCTCTCCCGCCGCGCATATCGGGAGGGGGCCCCCGAGGTGAGGGAGGGAGGGAGGATAGGAGTCGGGGGGCCCCCGGGAATAAAATAATAAAAAAAAAAAAAAATATAAAAAAAAAAAAAAAAAAGTACTTAATGCCATGGGCCCCTGAAGAAAACGGAACTTCAGGGGCCCTCGTGCGGCGGCACGGCCTGCACGGCCGTATGTCCGCCCCTGTATCCCATACTCTATACTTTAACTGGAAAAGTTGAGGTGTCGTTTTATACGCCCGTCGTCTTATAAGCCGGAAAATACAGCATTCCACGCAGGGGTGTCGTGTAGTTAAAGATCAAATATGAAGAAAGTACAGAAGAGACAATGGGGGTCAAATGATAATAAAATCTGTCACAGGCTATAAGGCACTGTAGCCTCGTGCCTACAGGCGCCTAATAATGGAAAGGCAGCTCACTCCCCTCCCCGAGTGCCTTCTTCCTTCCCTACGCAGAATCCCAAGCAGAGTTTAAATGAGAGGTTACTCACCTGGATCTTGGCATTCCACAGGCAAGATTTCACTTTAGTTGGGGGCACCACTAGCTACTTAAAGGAGTTATCAGGCAAATTTAACAAAATAATCGCTACTTACCCAGGGCTTCCTCCAGCCCCAAGCTCCCAGCATGTCCCTGCGCCTGCGCAGTCCGTTCCTCGTGGCAGTCATTGACAGCGCCGCTCGCGCAGACTCAGTACAGGCCGACCTGAAGGTCAGCCTGACGTCATCGCCGGGGACCGTTGATGGAGGTACGGCGAACGGCTGCGCGGGCAGAGCTGCGGCGAGGGACATGCTGGGAGCTTGGGGCTGGAGGAAGCCCCAGGTAAGTAGCGTTTATTTTGTTAAATTTGCCTGATAACTCCTTTAATACTGAGGGTACTTCTGGCTACCCAATCCCAATACTAAAGGGCACCTGTAGCTACCTATGATGGGCAAGGGAAGTAAGGAAGAGTTGACAGCTGGGCCAGCCAGAACACTTGCGGTGCGGTTTGGCGGCGGTTTGTAGGTTTACAGAGGGCAAATTCTAGGGTGCCAGGACATCTGTGTCTATAAGCTCTTGTGATATAAATCCGTGCCTATTAACAGGGAAAAAAAGGAATATAACATATATATTTTTTATATATACATAAACATGCATTCTTTCATAATTCTATCATTTTTGTTGTTTATTCAAACAAATAAACACACTTTGCTTTGTACTGAGTATGGTTAATTTGCATATATTCAGCAGTGGTGCCTGGGAGACATTTCGAGCTCACTCTAACCTGAATTATCGCAAATTCTTTCTGTTTTAGGAAAGCAAACTTTTGTTTTTCTTTGTACTGAGTAGTTTGATACAATTTATTCAGGCTATATACAATTAAGTCTGAAGTTCAATCACAAATAAATCAAACAAAACGGGAAATTTAATAAAAGCCTTTTATATATTTTTGTACAAGCAATCATTTTCATAGAATTGCGGTAAAATTGAACAGAAAAATTGTAACTTGTACGGCCACCTTTTAGATGGATACTTCCTCTGCAACTAATTTGCTGATATCCTAATTTTTAATCAGTGCTCATTCAACTTTATATTTTTATTCAGTCTAACATCTAATTGATTGAATAAGAGATCATACAGTGAATGAGGGACCTGGGAATCAGCAAGTATACAGTAGTTCTATATACAGTAGAGAGTGACTTTAAGGGCCCGTTTCCACTAGTGCGGTGCGAATCACCGGGATTCCACCGCTGACGAAATCGCATGCGGATGCGATTCCACGTGCGTTTTTTGCCGTGATTTCGCATGCGATTTCGCATAGGCAGGGTATATGCGAATTTAACCATGTCACTGCCTGGTTCAATTTGCATTAGTTTTCATGCGAATTCGCACGCGAAATCGCGGCAAAAAACGCATGTGCGTTTTCCCTATTAAATACATAGCCTGCGAATCGCCTGCATTCCTCACGCAGGCGAATTCTGCAGGCCCTACCGTGCAGAAAAATCCTGCACAGAAAAACGCTGGAAAAAACTGACAAGTGGAAACAGGGCCATCCACTTGTATTGGTTATGCGAATCCGCATGCAGAGAACGCATGCGGATTCGCTCTAGTGGAAACGGGCCCTAAAGAATTCAAGGCATACTTATTTCGCCTGTATACATTATGTGTAATGTTAAATAAAGCTATTGTGCTTTGGCTTGTCTGTCACCCCCCCAACCCCCCCAACACACACAAAAAAAAGGTATTTTGCTGAAACATTCCTAACGATAAATTATAACATCTAACCTAAGGTTTAATGTCTTTTACATTATTACTGACATGTTAACACTCACAAAAGTGTCTAAAGGGAATATGTAAAGTACTTTTGTAATTTGTGCTTTATTTATTTATTAAGTTCTTGAAATTTGCACAAATTTTTTTTCAGAAGTATTTGTTTTTATTTTTAAATTGTGCTAGATCACTAAAGACCAACATATATTGTTCTTCCAGAAACATTTACTGAAGCTCCTGCGGTGGGCCACCTCCCACTCCTCCTCTCTCAGCACTCCATTGAGCAGAACAGGATCCTCAGCAACTAGCTAGGCATTGTGGGTGTACAACAACTCTTCCAAAACAGTCACCTGAAATGATCATCACTAACACTTCAGGTGACAGAAATGTCACCTGAACTCCAGCCCCTACCTCAGTAAAATCCAATAGCCCCCCCCCCCCTTCTCATGCTCCTTGCAGTGCAGACTCTGTCCCACCTGGTTCCTATCTGCATGTCTGGAACTAGCCCTGAACTCTAGTCCCCACTCTGCAACAATCCTGTATGTCTAAAATGCCTAGATGTCTGTACCTATTGTCTGTTACCTTCTCAATTGTGAATTATTATCTATTTTACTTATTGTCTGTTACCTTCTCTATTGTCAATGCCGTGTGTCCCCAACAAACAATTCTGGGTGAATAAAGTTGATACTGATTCTGAAGTGTGTACAGCATCAGAGATAATATTTTTGTTGTCCTTTTCAGCTGACTTCTACAAGAAAATCTTCACCAAAAACCTGATCCACGTGCATGGATTGCTTCAACTACTGAGCATCAGATAAGTGTTGTGTTTCTATGGCAATAACACCCAAAAGTGAAGGGAGAAACTCTATTTACTAATGCTGAAGTTTGTCAGCTTAAAACTAAGCCAGTACTCTCAGAAGACATTACACTGTTCAAATCAAATCAAATATAGCTTTATTAACATTACCAATATTCATACAGGCATTCCCAAAGCTGGGGGCATGGGGGGGGGGGGGGAGGGGGGGCATGGAATGAGGTGGGGTAAGGGTTAGCAGTTCAGGAACATTTTTAGGTGTACAATTCATTTATGCTCCTTTTAGTTTGTGGCATGATGTGATATAGTGTGCAGCAATTATCACTGTGGATTCCTCTTCTAGTAGAATGTAGAGTTTTCTCTCATCTAATGTGTGAAAGTCTGGACATAGTTCCATCAGTTTCCCTGGTTGCAGTGTGTTTGGGGCAGTGCAGCAGGAAGTGATTCTTATCCTCGAGAGTCTTCTGCTCACAGTGTTGGCATAGTTTCTCCTCCCTGGGTTTGTATGTCAGTCTGTGTCTCCCAGACTCGATTTTGAGGTTGTGAGCACTAAATCTGTAGATGCTCAGGATTTTCCTCTCTTGGGAGTTGGGGAGATTTTCCAGGCATGGTGCCGTTTTATATTCTCTCTATAGGAACAGGTACATGGTAAGCTTTTGTGGCTGTTTTATTTCACATAGTCCTCTTTGCTCTTGGCTGTGGTGTGCTTTATCTGGGCTCTTGATAGGACCTTTGGAACTGGGTTTGGAGGGAGCAGAGAGTTGACCACTTCTTTCAGGGCAGATGGGCTTTTCTGGGCCCAGTAGGACAGCACTCTCTTCTGTATCTCAAGCAGTAGTGGGAATCTACCCAGCTCAGCTTGGCAGGCATTGTTTGAAGTACTTCGATAATGGACATGGAGGAGGTGTTTGCAGAATTCCAGGTGGAACATTAATGAAGGGCTAGATTCCCATTTTGATTGATCTGGGTAGGTCATAGGCCCCATAATTCGCTACTGCAGAGTAGGATTGGGATGGTGACACTGTCATCTGTTTGTACAGAGATTACCCTGGCAATGTCTATTGGTGAGTTTGCAAATGACAGACTAGCCTGCTGACCTATTATCTGCAGACCAAAGCTAGCCGACCAATCCACCGAGTAATAAATTTACTCTCTGAGCAGTATCTTGCCCCTCATGATCTCAGTCAGATTATAGCAGAAAACTGACACTCAATGCAGTACAAAGCTATATACTTGCTGATCCATTTGAAATTACTATTAAGCTTCAAGTAAATTTGAAGTGAATATAAAAGTCCCTAAAAAGCTGGAAGGTTCTGAATCCTATAGAGCCTTCCCTGGCCTCTATTAGGTCCCTTGTTCTAGCGCTGTCGCCCCCTTCACCTCCGTTGCATGTATTAGATTAACTGGTCAAATACACTTCCACAAGCCTTTTGAAGGCCTTTCAAGCACTTGTGCGTGAGTCCTTCCAAAGAAGTTCGGGACCATAATGTGCAAGCGCCATCTTTGGAAGAGGGGTGTCAGTGCTGGAATGAGGGGGCCGGGAGAAGACAGGAAAGGCTCCATAGGATCCAGAGCCTTCCCTCTTTTAATAGGTGAGTATGTGACTTTTTGTTAAATCACATTTACTTTAAGCAATAAACTATCTGAAATTGATCAGAAATCATCGGCTAGGCTGGTAGGCTTCATCAAAATGATCAAATATTGAATCCTGTATAAACAACTTAAAGCACACCTAAAGAAAGAGGAATAGAGACCGGAATATTTAGTTCCTTTTAAAGGGGAACTGAAGTAAGAGGTATACGGAGGCTGCCATATTTATTTCCTTTTAATCAATACCAGTTGCCTGGCAGCCCTGCTGGTCTATTTCTCTGCAATAGTATCTGAATAACACCAGAAACAAGCATGCAGCTAGTCTTGTCAGATCTGACTTTAAAGTCTGAAACACCTGATCTGCTGCATGCGTGTTCAGAGGTTATGGCTAATAGTATTAGAGGCAGAGGATCAGCAGGGCTGCCAGGCAACTGGTATTGATTAAAAGGAAATAAATATGGCAGCCTCCGTATACCTCTTACTTCAGTTCCCCTTTAAACAATGGAAATAGCCTGGCTGTCCTGCTAATCACCTGCCTCTGAAAGTTTTAGCCATAGATCGAGAGTAAGCATGCAGATCAGAAGTTTCTGACTGAAGTCTGACTGGTTTAGCCACATGCTTGTGTCAGGTATGTGATTCAGACTCTACTGCAGTCAACGAGATCAGCAGGACTACCAGGCAACTGGTATTGATTAAAAGGAAATAAATATGGCAGTCAGTAAGTGCTTCTCTTTTCAGGTGTACTACAACGTGGCACATGAAGACTCAACTTCCAATAGCATTAAAAAACAGGCATTCCTAGCATTTAGTCATAAAAGTAACTTTTATATGAACATTTGTCAGAATCAACCCCTGGCATTTTCTTAATCAAATTCAGGTCCGATGAACATCATTTGCAATGCCTGATGGCCAACTATGTCACTGTGCATTTTTAGACTTGCTTAGGAAAGATAGATGCGCAAACAATAAATTAAAGGACAACTGAAGTGAGAAGAATATGGAGGCTACCCTATTTACCGTATTTTTCGAACTATAATGCGCTCCTGACCACAAGACGCACCTAGGTTTAGAGGACAAAAAACCAGGGGGAATATATATCTCACTAAACCTGGTGCATGCATGGTGAAGGGGCATCTTGTGGATTTTCCCACTTTGTACCTCATGCCCCCTTGTGTCTCCCTGTGTCCTTCTCTGCCCCCCTTGTGTCTGCCTCCATCCTCCTTGTGTCCTCCTCTATGCCACTTTGTGTACCCTTGTGCCCTCCTCTATGTCCTTTTGTGTCCCCCGTGTCCTCAGTTTTTCCCCATGTCCTCCTCTGCATGGGCACAGTACAAGGAATCCCCGACATTGCGACGAGTTGGAGGTTTATATTGGCAGGTGTTCACAAGTCAGGAACTCCCTGCATTTGGACTATAAGACGCAGTGACTTTTTCCCCACTTTTGGGGGAGAAAAAGTGAGTCTTATAGTCCAAAAAATACAGTATTTCATTCTAAACAATACCAGTTGCCTGGCCCTGCTGATCTACCACAGGCTTCAAGAATACTTCACTGCAACTAACAAAGTGCAGACAATATAATTAGGCAAAATGTCGCTCCCCAGGCAAGATTATTAGGCAAAGTGTCACTCCAAACAGCATAATTGTGCTAAGTTTCCTCCGAATAACACAGTTGGTTAGATTAGGCAGTTTCCCCCCAAAACATCATAATTAGGCAGACTCACACCCGAAACAATACAAAGTATGCTTAGTGTAACCTCTACATCACATTATCAGGCAGAATATCTATAAAAAAACATAATTAAGCATAGTGCCTCCCCTCAAATAACACATTTAGGCAGCGTTACATAGTGTAGCATACTATACATAATTTACCTGTGTCCCAAAACTGTAATCAGATAGTGTGTCCCCAGTGGTTCCCTGTAAAAGCATTGGTGTTCAGTGTTGCCTGTTAACTAAGATACACCATACTCATCATTAGAGATGTCGCGAACCTCCGATTTTGGTTCGCAAACCTCCCCGAAAGGTTCGGTTCGCGAAAAAGTTTGCGAACCGCAATATACTTCAATGGGGAGGCGAACTTTGAAAAATAGAAAAAATTCTAACGCCTAGAAAAAAATGTTTCAAAGGCTCTAATACCTGGAGGCAGACATGATTGAGTGAAATACACATCAAAAGTCCCAGGCTAACATCTAGGTTTCACACAGACCCCTATTTTAGATCTCCCTCCTACCGGAGGGAGGAGGGTCTCATCTGCCAGAGAATTATATTATTTCAAAAGCCAGTTTATATACCATAGCTGAGAATTGAACCCAGGTCTCACTGTGTGGTGGGCAAGTACCTTAACCGCTGTACCACAACAGTACTAACTGAAGCTGGCCTAGCATTTACCATTTATGCTCAATCCAAGAGAAAAATTAGACAAGATAGCAGTGTTAGGAAGACTTGCCTAAGGTCTCCTACTGAATAGGTGCTGGCTTACTGAACAGACAGAGACGAGATTCAAACTCTGGTCTTCTGTGCCAGAGGCAGAGCCCTTAACCATTACACCATGCAGCCACTGCTTACAGATATGTAGCCAGACATGGCCTTGTATTTTGTGTTCAACAGTTGTCAAGAGAAAAATTAGACAAGATAGCAGTGTTAGGAAGACTTGCCTAAGGTCTACTACTGAATAGGTGCTGGCTTACTGAACAGACAGAGACGAGATTCGAACTCTGGTCTCCTGTGTCAGAGGCAGAGCCCTTAACCATTACACCATTCAGCCACTGCTTACAGATATGTAGCCAGGCATGGCCTTGTCTTTTGTGTTCAACAGTTGTCCAAAGAGAACCCCAGATAGCCAGGGAGGAAGGTGGAGGGAGGAGCCAACAAGAGCCTAATTAAAATCTCCCTAGCAGAGTGTGTAGCAGCTGTCCCTTAACTAATTAGTGTAGGCAGACAAGTGAGTCAAATGGTATAAGGACCTTGCTTGGAGTAGGGGCGGGCCTCCAGCATTGAGAGCAGTGTGTTTGGCAATAATGTGTCTACTGACTGTGATGTAGAGGGTCAAAGTTTTGCTCCATAGAGCATTATGGGGCGAATCGAACTTCCGGGAAAGTTCGCGTTTGGTAGGCGAACGCGACCCACCGAAGTTCGCCTGGAACCATTCGGGACATCTCTACTCACCATGCAATCCTCTTGTATCCTACAGTCTACTAACCTCCTACGGCAGTGATCATCCCTCGTACCAGACCAGGGACTATAATGACTGGTTCCAGTGATGCAGCATGGCACGTTATCCAACCCTGCCATTATAGTCCTGACTTGGGGCATGTAGGAATGTAGTACTGATGTAGCTTGCTGTGCAACTGTACATATCACTGAAGTGAGACTTTTTAGTTAAATGATTTTAGGCAACTGTTGAGCATTTGGGGCACAGGCCCTGGAAATATTAACGAAGCAAAGCCATTGACTGCTACAGTAAATTGAGACTCTTTCCGGCTTACAAACATTACTAGTCAAAAAGTTGAGGGACGCATGGATTCCACTCAGCATCAGCAGATTCTGGAGACCAATGTCCAGGAATCAGTGACAAAGCTGAAGCTGCTCCGGGGCTGGATCTTTCAACAAGACAACGACCCTAAACACTGCTCAAAATCCACTAAGGCATTCATGCAGAGGAGCAAGTACAATGTTCTGGAATGGCCATCTCAGTCCCCAGACCTGAATATAATTGAAAATCTGTGGTGTGAGTTAAAGAGAGCTGTCCCTGCTCGGAAGCCATCAAACCTGAATGTACTAGAGATGTTTTGTAAAGAATGGAATGGTCCAAAATACCTTCAACCAGAATCCAGACTCTCATTGGAACCTAGAGGAAGCATTTAGAAGCTGTAAGTTCTGCAAAAGTAGGAGCTACTAAATATTGATTTCATGTCTTTTTTGTGGTGCCCAAATTTATGCACCTGTCTAATTTTGTTTAAACAATTCCTGCGGACTTTCTGTAAATCCAATAAACTTCCATTTTAATCGTACCAACCAACGATTTATACAGGGAAATCATGACAATTAACAAGGTTGCTCAAACTTTCGCATCCCACTGTGTATGTGTATATATATATATATATATATATGTATATATATATATATATATATATATATATAATACGACAAACAAATTGAAAACATATGCCCAAACACCTTACATTCTTGTCACATTACAATGTTCAAATGTATTTCATCCTCCAGGTGACATATTCAACTGGTGCAGCAAGTTTTTTTACGTAAACTTCAAAACACGCAGCAGTCATATAATTTAGCTTTTTTGTTGTTGCTTATAGTCTAAAATGTAACTGTACCTGCAGCAGAAACCTGCTCTTTGTACATGCAGACACAAGTGCTATCTCAATATTAAATCTTCCTCCTTTTGCTCAGGGTGAAGTGGGGGAGGGTGCAGGCTGCTTTATTTAGTTTCTTTCCCCTGGGGCTGAATGGAAGGTCACTGGCTAATATTAATGTAGCTCACTGCTGGCAAGGTGTTACTAGGCGCCAGGTTGCTGCATTCAGATTGCTCATACTTATTTCTCAGAGCTCATGCTCTGCCCATAATGCCTGGCAGTGTGGCATGGTGATCCAGAGAGGAGGAGGAAGCAGGCATTCCCTGATGTGAGGTCTTTATAGTGTTAATGGTACATTACTGAGTTTCCAATTTCCTGATTGCACAACCACAACCTTATCTCTCCATCAAATTACCTTTCAGTACATTAGTTCCCATCAAGTCTTTTCATCTTGCACCAAGCAGTCTATGTTGTGAATATTTCCATGGGTGTACACATAGTAATCAGTATTTTTATGTACTAAATCTGCCCAGAGTACACTAAGTAAAAAGTGTCCACTACATTTCCTTCTATACAGATCTGTAAAAATAAAAAAAAAAACATAAAAAGAGTGGAATTTTAGTTTTATATAAGTGTGAAATTATACCAGACTGAAATCTGTATAGACACCCCCTACCCTGTGCAGAGTCCCCTCAGGTGAATGTCAAGAGGCCATAGTTGATCTTTATTTTATTTATTTATTGTATTTATAAAGCGCCAACATATTATCAGTCTTCTGCTCCGCTTTAGGGCCTTTTACCATCACTAAGAATTTTGATAAAATTTTGCATGCATTTGACCAATTGCTCTGCTGGTGGAATAACAGAAAGCATGCTTTACAGTTTCCATTGCCGTTACCTCTTTGTGCTTCCCTTTGTCCCCAAATGCAAATGCTGTCCCTGCTACATTTATTCAGCAGCTGCATTTGGGTTAAAGGGACTCTGAGCTCATGGGTATGCCTTTAACCTCCCTAGCGTTCTGATTACGCGCAGCGCACGGCTGCGGGAGGGTTTTTTTAACCTAATTTTTTTTCATGTAGCTAGCCTAGCGCTAGCTACATGATTCCCGCCTCCCTGCGGCATCCCCCTACCTCTTCCGATCGCCGCCGGCGATTATACCCATCAGGAAATCCTGTTCTGAACGGGATTTCCTGCAGGGCTTCGGAATGACGTCATCGACGTCATAGGGAGTCCCGATCCACCCCACAGCATAGCGCAGCCTGGTGGTGATTGGCCAGGCTGCGCAAGGGGTCTGCAGGAGGGGGTGGAGGGTCCTCTTTCGCGGCGGATTGGCGGCGATCGAAAAAACACGCAGCTAGCACAGTGCTAGCTGCGTGTTTAAAAAAAAAAATATTCAAATCGGCCCACCTGGGCCTGAGCAATCCACCGCGGCATTACTGGACGAGCTGAGCTCGTCCGTAACGCCCAGGTGGTTAAAGATAACTCTGACCAGTACTGCAAAGTACTTAAAGGGACACTGTAGGGGGGTCAGGGGAAAATCAGTTGTACTTACCCGGGGCTTCTAATGGTCTCCCGCAGACATCCTGTGCCCGTGCAGCCACTCAACGATGCTCCGGCCTCGCCTCCAGTTTACTTCTGGAATTTTCTGACTGTAAAGTCTGAAAACCACTGCACCAGTGTTGCCGTGTCCTCGATCCCATTGATGTAACCAGGAGCGCGTACTGCGCAGGCGCAGACCGTACTGGGCCTGTGCAGTACGCTTCTAGTGACATCCGCGGGAGCGAGGACATGGCAACGCTGGCGCAGTGGTTTTCCAACTTTATAGTCTGAAATTCCAGAAGTGAACCGGAGGTGGGGTCGGAGCATCGGTGAGTGGCTGCATGGGCACAGGACATCTGCGGGGGACCATTAGAAGCCCCGGGTAAGTTCAACTCATTTTCCCCCGACCCCCCTACAGTATTCCTTTGAAGATGCAAACCTTTCTGTAGCTTGTGCTCTCATTTAATTTGATGCCTGAATTGCTGTTCTACACCAAACAGTGTCGTTCGATTTCAATTTAAAAGTCGCGGTTCCCATCTTGACTGTATTATAACTTTCGGGTCACCCGTGTCTCTCCTGTTAGAGAGGTGCATCACTGAATGAAGCAGGAAGAGGAAGTGACACGCATGGCCATTGCAAGAGGCTCCTCCTTTGTTGGAAGTCGTCTGGCTTAAAGGCATACCCATGAGAGGTGCTCGGAGTCCCTTTAAAGAAGAACTGTAGAGAGAGGTGTATGGAGGCTGCCATATTTATTTCCATTTAAGCAATACCAGTTACCTGACCATCCTGCTGATCCTCTGCCTCTAATACTTTTAGCCATAGACCCTGAACAAGCATGCAGCAGATCAGTTTTTTCTGTCCTTAGACACTAGGGAACTGAATGAGGGAGGGAGGACCACTACACACCAGGAAATTGTATCGCAGAGGGAGGGGGCATTAGACACCAATGAACTTTATAAGGGAGGGAGGTGACCAATGAAGTTGGCCTGTGACTTGTTCAAAATTCCAGCCCACTTTGTATTTGAGTTTGACATCTGTGTCAAAGTTAACCATCTTGCCATATTGCTTAAAGAGGATCTGTAACATCAAAAGATCCCCTGGGGGGTACTCACCTCGGGTGGGGGAAGCCTCCGGATCCTAATGAGGCTTCCCACGCCGTCCTCCGTCCCACGGGGGTCTCGCTGCAGCCCTCCGAACAAGATGACGTCATTATTTACCTTCCCGGCTCCTGCGCAGTCGCTCTGAAGGCTGTCGGCTCCGAACTACACGGAAATACCCGATCGCTGTCGGGCCTGCTCTACTGCGCAGGCGCAAGTTTCCGGCGCCTGCGCAGTAGAGCGGACCCGACTGAGATCGGGTATTTCCGTGTAGTTTGGAGCGGAAAGCAGCCACAGCGCCCCCGCTGGAGCCTGCAAAGGTAAATATTGAACTGACAGTCGGCTCTGTCGCCGGCTGTTCGGAGGGCTGCAGCGAGACCCCCGTGGGAGAGAGGACGGCGTGGGAAGCCTCATTAGGATCCGGAGGCTTCCCCCACCCGAGGTGAGTACCCCCCAGGGGATCTTTTTGACGTTACAGAGTCTCTTTAATATGCCAAGCCAATTGATCCCTGTTGGACTGGAATTCAATTGGATAGTGATCACTTCCTACCCTACACAGCAAATTTAACTTCAACGGATTTTAGCAGAAATATATTGAGTATTGATCAAACTGCGAAGCGTTGTACTACTCAATGCAACACAACAACAGTATGAGAAAACAATAGCCTACATCTCAGCCCCACTCATGCAGAGATATTCCGACATGCCTAATAAAAGGAATATTCTCTTATATAACGTAGTGTTCGTACAATAGTTTAGAGCACATATGTGTGGTAATCAGTAACCTGTAAACGTAAATCCATCTCTCTATCTATGACCCAGCGCTCTACCTGTGTGATAGATAGGCGCATGAGTAGTGGCATTTTCCATATGAATGAATGAATGATTTCCAGCCTATCCATATCCAGCCCTCTTCCTCTCAGTCTGTATTCATGTCCAGCTCTCTCTCCAGCCCTACCAATCAATTCCCCACCCTGTGCGTCCCCTCCTCCTCCTCTCTCCCTCCCCTGGCCGTGACGTGCCTGCCTGCTGTCGGATGGCAGGGAGGGAGGAGGAGAGAGACACATACACAGAGACAGGCTGTGCTCACAGACACTGCCGCAGGGACAAAGGCACTGGAGGCACAGGGGGTTTGTCAGCCCCCCACTGTCGGCTCCCAGCCTGTGCTTGGATTACCCTGATGCTCTGGGGAGAGGGATCTCCATGCTGCGGATGGACTAGTGTCTGCTGCTGAGCGCTGGACTATTCCTGTGCAGGTCAGTGCTATCTGCTCTACACTTGTGCACTGTCCTGCCTGGCACACTGAGGACGTGTAGCGTCACACTGCTGGATTTCCCAGGCTAGGGGGTACTGGCTGGCTGGGGGGTTTCTCCAGTACAGACACCTGTAATACAAGGACAGGGAGCTGCAGTGATTGATACAATGTATATGTGTCTTCCCAAGTCACATAGTAACAACTAGTTGTAGGGCAGAGAGGGAAGTCGTGCTTGGCGCTGGTTGCTCTGCAGAACACATGAGCTGTGATTGGAATGTTCCTTCCTGGTGAGCAAACACTGCTAGTAGTGACTTCATTGTACATATTTGCTCAGTCCTGTCAGCGCAGTAACTAGTTGTGGTCTGAATGCTGGCTGAGTGAGAGTGAGGTTACCTGTGTGTTGTGGAAAGATTTCACCCCTGCAGTGAGGAATGCTGGAGTTCCCAGCATGGAGTGATGTCACCCATAGGGAGTCATGCATTGTGTTGAAGTTAGCAGACTGTCACTAGCTCTGCCTGGATCTGTGGAAAAAGTTGATATTTAACATCCCCTGCTGTGGTGCAGTTATCTGCAAACTGTTCCGCTGTCATCATATGGGCTGGAGCCAAAAATTAATTCCAAGCCTTTTGCCATGAAGCAGCAGTCATTATCTGTTTAATCAGTAAATTCCCCCCCCCCCCCTCCTTTCAGTGTGTGAGGGCAATGTGGGAGTCCTGCTGACAGCTTTCCTTCTCATCCAGATTTTTCCCCCCTGTTATTTAGGGACTTTATAGAGAGCCTTTTATCCCCCACACAGGAAGGGTTGGCTATAAGAAGCCTGGTTCCTTCCACCAGTTACCATAGAAACAGATAGCTAAATGCATTTATCTAGTCATTGAGTAGAAGCTGCTTCTCTGCCCTGCCCCCCTTTGCCTTCATTTGGTACCTACATCTGAGCCAGTTCACGGCCTGAATGCACCATCAGAAAAAGGCTGAAACATATTCCTCCCCACACACTATACTTCCTGGTTGTAAACTTCTTTTTTTTTGTTTTCAGTCAGTAGCAGAGGGATTGAAGGTAGACAGAAATTCCTTGGTTATACCCTGTGGCCTCTCTACAGAAGGTTAGCAACTTCAGGCCCATTTGTAAACAAGCAGGTTTGGTTTCTGACATACATCTCCTAATTTAATATATATTTTTTATTGAGTGTTTAACCACAGCCAAAGTTTTTTTTTTTTTGGCTATTCTTTTATATTGTATTACCACATATTTTTGTTGCAGTACTTTATATTAGGTTGAACAAATCACATTATTCCTTGCTCCTAATTGGGACTCACAATTTGCAATATCTGTATCACAGCCTAGGGTTAAATTTGTAAATTTGAGGAAAGTCAGTTAACCACCAAATATGTTTTGCAATGTGAAAGGAAGCTGGATCATCTGAGGGAAACGCATACAAACATGGATAAGGCGTACAAACTTCTCATGCATAGCGTCCTATCACTGTAAAAGTGCCCATTAATGATATCATTGTTGATAGTACAATCCTACCACTTCTATGAGACACAACCTAAAATGTGTTTTCAAAGTATGTTCACTTTGTTTACCCTTCTATTTCATAGATTTGGTAAGATTGTACAATCAAGATTGTACCATTGATTGGCATCTTTAAGTACTGTAGATGAGCTTTAAATCAAACTATAAAATGCCATAATTTTTGCTATAAAGAAAGTAAGATGGTGAATTTCATTACCTTTAAGAATTTGATAAGCTTTGTGAAAAGTTCTGGTTCAGTACTTTGCTAATTCCAGTTGTAGAGCAAAAAAATAAATACAAATAAAGTCATACCCTATCTCTATTTTTTATTCTGTTTGTAGCTTCTGTATGTTTGACCCTGTTTAGAATTCCCCATTCTGTTTCTGACTTGAGCAGATAAGAATGGCTCAGGATGAGTCCTGATAAAAATGGCGCCAACATGGGTGGCAACAGTAAAAGCCACGGTTAGCGGCAATGAATACTTTCAGCCAGACCCTGAACAAGCATGCAGCAGATCAGGTGTTTCTGACATAATCAGAACTGACAAGATTAGCTGCATGCTTGTTTCTGGTGTGATTCAGGCACTACTGCAGCCAAATAGATCATTAGGGCTGCCAGGCAACTGGTATTGTTTTTAAAAGGAAAGAAATATGGCAGCCTCCATATTCTTCTCACTTCAGTTGTCCTTTAAGGTTAGGTTTGGGGGTTGTTAAGGTTAGGCAGTGAGGGTGGACTGGTTAGGGTTAGGCAGCGGGGATGGAATGGTTGAGGATTAGGCAATGGGATTGGGGTGGTTTTAGGGTTAGGCATAGGTAGAGGTTCAGTGTGACAGTAGGCTATTCATTACCTGCTCCCCGTGATCGCATCTCCTCCGCTTCCTAGTTAGTTTGCAGGTGTTTTGCAGCCGGCCAATCATGTGGCTTCAGTCCTCGCATGGTGATTGGCTGCCTGCAGGACACCTCCAAACTTACCAGAAAGTGGAGGAGATGCGATCGCCGGGAACAGCTAATGTAAATTAATGCTAGATGCCGGTAATGAGATCTTGTTACTAGCGTTATTTAATGTTTAATAAATGTCCTAAGGTGTGAACGTTGGTAACTAGATGTCATTACAAGCATCACTCTGCCATAATTTTGCATTGCTATTTTTAAAGTGAACCTGAACTAAAATGAAAAGAGTTTCACTTACCTGGGGCTTCTACCAACCCCCTGCAGACGTACTATGCCCGCGCCATCCTGGAACGATCCTTCAGTCCCCCCGCTGTAGCTAAATTTCGGTTACTGACCACAGTCGATGCATACTGCGTCTGCGCAGCCCTGGCTGCACGCATCCTCTAGGCTCTGGGAGTTTCCTGCACAGGCGCAGTACTCGGACATCTTGTCAGGGCTGTGCAGGCACAGTATACATCGACTGGCCGTCGGTGTGAACCAAAAATTAGCTGGAGCGGGGGACTAGAGGATAGTTCCAGGATGGCACGGGCACAGGACATCTGCAAGGAGCTGGTAGAAGCCCAAAGTAAGTGAAAGTTTGTTTTGTTTTCTTTAATTTTGATTTAGGTTTCCTTTAAATTAATGCATTTCTGACTCCCAGGGCTTTAATGTGAGTCAGTGCAATAGGAAGCTAGAACAGCTGTAAAAACCTGGCAAGTTCTCTTACACGTTGTTTTTGTTGTGGTTTCTGCCCTTTTTGAAGTTACTTGCTCACACATCACATCATGTCTTGGAGACTTGGAGTAAAGTTCATTCAATGATACATTCCAGTTCAACCAGAAATGTTATTTGCATCAGTGGAACCAAACTTTGCCAGGGGGGAATGGCAAATCAGATTTAGAGACTGATGATCAGCTAAAGGCGCCTTTGACTGATGTCACCCATCGGGGATTAGGACCTGATCCCCCTTAGAGTGACGCTGCTGGGATGGCTTGTACAGATGCAGAGTCAGCTGGGTAGCTGATGAGGCTTTCTGGACTTTACCTGCATATTTTATGTGTGAAATAGTGCATTTGTTTGTGAAAATTAAATGCTTTTGGTGGGAATGAGCCCTAAAACCAGATCTTAAAGTCTCTCATTTACACACGAGAGAACTCTCAGCAGGGAATAACTCATGTGCACATCTGCTTTCTCCCTCCCCCCCCTTTCCCCAAAGGTTGTTTATCTTGCATAGTTGGGCAGCACAGTGGCATAGTGCTCAGCACCCTCGCCTTGCTGCTCTGGGTCCCTGGTTCGAAATCCAGCCAAGGCACAAGCTGCACGGAGTTTGTATGTCTCCCCTGTGTCTGCGTGGGTTTCCTTCCACATGCCAAAAACCTAAAGATAAGTTAATTGACTTCCACCTAAATTGGTCCTGCATTGGTAATGCATGATTCAATCTGTTGTGTAAGGCTTCTTGTTATAGCAACACTCTAAGGAAAGGTTAAATATAGTAATAATTCAGTAGTAGTTTCTCCTAGTCAGAATGTAGGTCATGTATGACAACAGTATAGATTCGAAGAACTGCCTTGCTTTACGGACCAGTTTATATGGTCAGCTTCTAAGATGCCTGAAAAAATTGCATGTAGTAGTTTTCTATGTGTTGCAAACCAGCTGTCAGCCTATGGCAGTGGTTATCAGTTGGCTAAACCAGGCATTTAATGAATATATAGCTGCACCTCCTCAATGAACGCCATAGTTTGCTATGGAAAGCTGTGGCAATATTGCTATGTGCTGTCTACTCCTGTGTAGCTGAGGGCATTTGCCACAATCCAGAGTTCCAAGTAGCATTCTTATAACCTCCCTCAGCTGCTCCACCCCCTAACCGTGTACATTCCCAGAGGTTTGCTTGCTGTTTTTTAGGTGGTAAAATTATGTGGTGTGCCATCCTCAGAACTTTCCATGTAAATGTGTGGCAAGTAATTACCCTGCAGCTTGTTTTCACTGTAAGGAAAGCACTTATGGCGTAATAATTCGTATAACACAGGTATTACTGTAGTCTTTTTCTGCTGACACCCCTTTCTTCATGCAACCCACTTTGCAGGCCTTTTCTTCCCATGAGAAGCCCCATAGACAGCAATAAAGGCCTAGTTATTTGTCACCTAGCCTGAGCTTTTGTTCTTGTAATGTTTAGACGGACATCCTATCATTACACGCATAGTTTGCACCCAATGTGGGGAAAGGATTGATCCCTCTCTGGTCAGAATGTGATGAGAGGGATTATTCATTCCACACACAGCACATCAATTTTTAATACATCTCAGCATGAAAATTGGTATATTGGTACTGGGATTAATATTACCAATATTCTGTTGCTTTGCTATTCAGTTCTTCTTTTTATCTTGGTTTTTTTCACTCCGTCATTTAGGTTCTTGGTCCCCCTTCATTTTCATAACTCTATCCAAGCCTCTTAAAACCAAGTCTGAGGCTAAAACCTGCTACACTATAAATACTAACAAAGAAAGCTAGGCAAACACCCTCAAATACTGTCACCCCCAGGCAACAGTTCAGGTGCCGATGCAGTTCAGGTGTCACTCCAGGCTAGTGACATGTTCTGTTGCTATGTAGGGGGGAGGAGCAGCATGAGGGGAGAGGGGGATAATGAAGGAGAACAATGCGGTCAGCCAGGGCTTGGACGATACGATCCATCAGTTCAGATCTTTTGGGTGGTTTAAACTATGAATAGTGAAGTCTTGTGTCCAAACAGGTTACGCCAGAGTGAACTAATTTGTAGGTTTAGTGTAGTAGAGGTATCAATTAGGCCATATTCAGGGGGCAAAGGTTCAGGGGGAGTAAGGTTTCCCATACAGCATTAATATCGACCAATTCAATCATAATGAATAATGATCGAATCTGGCAGATATTGATGCAGCAGCATGGCTACCTGATTGATCATGTCAATCAGTTTCTGGCCGAAATTGGTTGAAAGGATAGATCAGGCGTACTATAAAATCTTTGTCACAAGGGCTCGATCTGGCGTATCTGCAACATCTATTGGAAACCTGTAGACGGGAAATAGACCCCTCCTCTGATCAGATTTCAACATAGAGGGTTCTAGGTAGTGGCAGATCGACAGATGTATGGCCACCTTAATGCTACAATTTCTCGTCCAATCGACGGGTGATCGGACAGAAAGTTGTTTCGTGTGTACATGTCCAAACTTCTCCCGAAAAATAAAGGATCAGTTTATCCAATAACTATGCAGAACCGATCCCTTTCTTGATCGGACATGTCGGAAATAATGCCCGATTCCTGCCTCCCAACATAAGGGAGGCAGCTGAAGACCTGTCTCCTCAATCTCCCCCTTTTTTCCTGTCAAATAATGCTACCCCCCCCCCCCCCCCCCCCCCCGTGTGTGTGTGTGTGTGTGTGTGTGTGTGTGTGTGTGTGTGTGTGTTTGCCAACTACTGTCTGTGTTTGTTGACATTTCTGACATATCAGTTTAGTTCACTTTCACTATTATTGATGCGATCAATGATACCAGTGGACTTTAAAGGACAACTGTAACAAGAGGGATATGGAGGCTGCCATATTTATTTCCTTTTAAGCAATACCAGTTGCCTGGATGTCCTGCTGATCCTCTGCCTCTAATATACTTATGTTTCTGACATTGTCAGATCTGATAAGATTAGCTGCATGCTTGATTCTGGTGTTATTCAAACACTATTGCAGCCAAATAGATCAGCAGGACTGCCAGGCAACTGGTATTATTTAATAGGAAATATGGCAGCCACCATATTTTTCTTACTTCCGTTGTCCTTTAATGAAGACTTTCTCTGTTTTGAGTATAGTTCCACTTTAACATAAGCACAAGGCAAGCTTTTCTGTATGCTCTGCAATGCATTCTTAAGAAGCAATCAAGCTTTAATCTCTAACCAACCCAAAGTGGCACCATGAGCTGATTCACTTACTTACTTTTCTCAACACGCGCTTGTAATTGCAGGTATCCAACCCTCCACAGTATCATGCAAGCCGTGCCATAATACGCTCATATGTATGCCATAAATTACACAGAACTTGCACATTTATTTACAGTTGCTGCTGTGTATGTTAAATCAATCCATTTATGTGTAAACAACCTTGTGCCATAGGTTACTGTGCTCAGCACACACACCTACATGGCAATAATAAGTGCAAAGACAGATCTGAAAAGGGAATAATTTCTAGTTTAATATGGTAGACAACACACATGTATTCCACTGACATTTTATTAGCATGGGAAGATTGGGACAGATGGAGAGGTCTAATGGCAAGGTCCAGTCTTGCCTCTGAAGGTGCATGTGGAGATGGAGTGACAAGATCATTAATTAACATCTCCGTGTTTATCTGTGTGGTTGATGATTAAAACAGCAAACTGTCACTCAGCAGTGAAACCCCCCAATGATTATTTCCATGAGTCTGGGGGCGTCTTAAAAGATATACCACTTGATGTATAAATATCTACTGTCATCAACGCTGTCATCAATGCACAAGGCCCAGAAAAAATACACCCTCCTTATTAAAGAAAAAAACCCTTATATACTGTATTTTATAACATTTAATTTAAAAAAAACAATTATGATCTTTGAGGGTCTTCCAGAGGCGGGTCACTATTTCACTACGATGGCCCAGCATTCCATACTGATTTCTGGCAGCCACATACTGCTCCCGTCTTCAATGTGTTGCTTTCCATTTGCAGCCTGTTTTTCCATATGCAGCAAACTCTTCCATGCAGCTGCCCTAGGCCTCGGCCTTTGGGCTCTTTCCAGGAATCTCACCCTGCAGCTGAGATTGTTCAACTTTATACCATCCGTCCCCTCTGGCTTTCTGCAATGCTGGTATCCTTAAAGGGCATCTGAACTGAGAGGGATACGGAGGCTGCCATATTTATTTCCTTTAAAACAATACCAGTTGCCTTGAGTCCTGCTGATCTTTCAAGTATCAGTAGTGTCAGAATTGCATGCCTGAAATAAGCATGCACCTTCTTGTACAGATGCCTCTGACTGATACATCTCAGCGATAGGTCCAGCAGCCTGGTTGTAGATGTTCATTGCCCCCAATGCTTTCATCTGCCTGGAACCTCCTTATGGAGCAGATGCCTGTATGAGAAGCCTCAGAAGGAGCTGCCATGCTTGCTCAGGGACCTTAGCATCTGCTTGACTCCACTGGACATAATATGCAGTCCAGCAGCGGTTTGAGACCGGTACTTTCTAACCAACGTTTTTCATGAATGGATTTGTGTCGTGATCGATTTCTCTGTGCTGCATCTTCTCTATGGTTTGCATTCGGATGCTGTCTGATCTATACATCCTTTTTAATTTGTCTTCATGGATGTTTAATGGGGCTTTTGCTTGATTTGATCGTGTTTGCTGCACCACACTGTCAGCGCAGACTCACAGTGTGTCGTTATTCCATTGAATGATGTATGAGGCCTTGTACCCGCTCTGCCACTAAATGCTTGTTCTGCTTAATGTATTACTATCATTCTGACTGTCTGACAGAATTGCTGCTTTGATGAAACAAATTGATTCAGACTTTCCTTCTGATTTTCCCAGCACTGAATTGTGTGTTTGTATTGCGCTACCGAGCTCTCTATTTGGTATCTGTTGCAGTGTCATTTGTATGCATTCTTATGCACGCCTTATTAATTTTGTGCCTGGTACAGCACAGTACAAGAAAAGCAATCAGTTTTCTAACCCAGAGGCGTCGCTTATTGTCTCTTTTAAAATACCCACTCATTGATTTATCAATATATATTGATTTTCAATTAAACATTCTGAGGTTATTGTTTGTGTTTAATGAGTTTAATGGGTAGCCTATGATCAGCGTATCTTTCTCTGCATTTCCGGTATGTGGGAGAACTTAGTTATGAGACTAATAAAAATGGATCGCTGGTTTATCTCGTAACATTCTGTAAATTTAAATTCTTTCCAGGATTTAATGAGCAAAGACAGAACATTTACAGACGCATTTGATGTGCATGTAGGCATTTCAGTGCAGATATTACTATCATGTGTATGTTTCTCATAGTTTACTCACAGTGAGCATGTACTGAGGCTTCTGGGTCTCCGTCAGTATACAGAAGCAGGTGGCAACATCATGGCAATGGCCCAGTCCTCTGTAGGGTGTAGGGTAACATTCACCTACTCTGTACACTGCTGATTGGACAGGAATCATAGCTGTTAGAGCAATGGATATGTAAGTATTTTGAGCCGAGATCTATCATGTTGGGTCACTGAAAGGGTTAATATCAGGTATGGAAGTGGCTGACTCAGTCCTGCCTCAGGCAGGAAGTGACTACAGTGTGACCCTCCCTGATAAGAAATTCCAATTATAAAACACTTTCCTAGCTGAAAATGGCTCCTGATAGCAAGAAAGAGATAAAAATCAGTGAGCGTCACACTGTAGTCACTTCCTGTCTGAGTCAGGACTGAGTCAGCCACTTACATACCTGATATTTAACTTTCAGACACAAAGAAAAAAAGGAACACATCATAGTTTTTTTTTGTGTGCTGGGCACTGTACATACACATGTCTATCTCATCATGTCACATGTCACTTCGGGCATCCTTTAAGACTGTTGCCAGAAATGATCTAGAATGATCCTTCCAGGCAACAGTTACTGAAAGTGTGTATATAGCTTTAGAGTTTAGAGGAATTTGGAAGCTGCAATCTTTAGTTCCTTTTAGAAAATGCCAACTACTTGATTGGTAAGCTGGTCTTGTACTATTGTTATTATTTTGTGGTTCTAGGGGCTGATTCAAAAAGCATCAATGGCAGAATATTGGCACGAAAGCCAGGCAAGAAGAATTTTCAAGGAGGAGTTGTAATAGCTGTACTCCCTTGAGCTGATGTTTTTATACAGTAATAGAGCCCAGGACTTCCACTGTTTTGAGCTCTTTGGACATAACCTGCACAAGATATATTTTAATTTGAATTAGAGGGCTTTATGGAAGTAGGGCTTGAGAGACTAGTGGAGTATTGCTAGTATGATCAGGTTTTGGTGAGCCATCTGGATACAGAATGTAATGAGTGATATGCATTTTGCACGCTCAGGTCTTCTGACTTCTTATCATGTATCCAGTGTTGCGGTAATAGTCTGTAGGATTCTGTTGGTGCATCAATAAGGTCTAGAGTAATCCCTCCTATCTCAGCAACAGCTGAGAGCAACAGCAGACAGCTTTCACTAAGAAACATGTAAAACTACTGAGCAGTGACCTGGGAACACTACAGGTTTGTCTGTGTAATGCAGCTTGTTAAAATACTTAAACTTTATAGAGTTGATTTGATTCAGATTATTTTTACTTTGGGAAACTGGAGATATGCTTTTAAGTTTTTTACATTTCCAAATGTCACGGTTTTGAAGATGGTTTGGAAACTTGGCAATTGTGCTACCACTTCATTCCTGAATGATCAGCTCTTGGTGCGGTGATTTATTGAGCTTATTGCTCCATCTGCCATCCCTTGCCTTTTCAAAGTATTCATGCTTGTATGGCGTTCTTCCACCGACTGTGGTGCAGGAGGAGGAGGGAGATGTAAAATCTAAGGGCTGCTGCAATAACATGAAAATCTGGCCCTTATTCAGTTCACTTTTTCTCTTAGATTTTCAATATTTTGTTTAAATTACGATAACTTTAGCATTCTGCAGTTGAGAAAGTATCTAAAGCTAGGTAAAAAAAGTACTGTCAAAATTATTGTAAGTACTCTGTGGCTTGCTGGTGGCTTAAAGGACATTTTATTGATATGGTGTGAAGATATCACCAGGAAATGCTATGGCCCAATGCAAGTGACCTTGGGGAGGCAAATGCGCACAGTATAAAGGTTTTTATCTGTGTGTAGTTTTTATTTGACATTGATCCCCACTCTATAGTGTGTGTGTTGGCCATGACTCTGTCACAGTTTGTTTTCCTTTTTTTTATGTTGACTACATGACCTTTTTACTTTTTTTTTTACATTGTCTATATTACCTTTTGTTGAAGAGTCCTCCAGCAGTATCATCATATTTGACTGCATTTGCTTTTTTTTACTTCTATGCACAGAATATTAACATCATCTACATGTATTCCTTCTATCTATCTCACATGTGATTGTTCTTCATAACTGCTCAAATTATACATTTCATACATTTCTGTCAGTCATGATGATGTGACCCAAAAGCGGTTGGTTGGTAGGTACTGAGGGCTTCAATCAGTTTGGACTTAAAGGACATCCAAGGTGAAAATAAACGGATGAGAAAGACAATTGTGTCTATCCTCCTTCTCCTAAAAATTCCTTTTTTAGATCCCCACAGTTTTATTTTATATTTAAATCTAGTTTTGTAAGTTTTTACTATTTCATTGTCTCTGCTCAATGACACCTTCATTGAAGTATGCTAGAGATCAAATCTATGAATTATTGACCCTTTTTATCTCTTCCTGCTCTCAGAAGCCATTTACTGACAGGAAATTATTTTATGGCTGTAATTACTTGTCAGTGAGGGTTATGCTATAGTCTGACCCGGTCCCGACCCAGATAGAAACTGTCACTTGCATAACTCGTGTTTAACTCTTTCAGGCAGAGAAAGGGAAAAAAAGAAACACAGCCTAGTTATTTTTGTGCTTGGTACTTTACATACACGTCTATCACATCATGTCACATGTCACCTTGGTTGTCCTTTAAGGAGATAGCCTTTTAGTCTGGAACAAAAATATTTTTTCTATAAGGCAGATTCACTGACCAGTGACCACCACAGACAATCTTAAATACTGCATGTAATTTATAAGGCAAATTAGCTACCTGGGTTAATTGTGTTTTCCCCAAACTGTTTCTAGATGATTAGCTGCATGCTTGTTTCTGGTGTGATCCAGACACTACTGCAGCCAAATAGATCAGCAGGGCTGCTAGGTAACTGGTATTGTTTAAAAGGAAATAAATATGACAGCCTCTATAAAGGATAACTGAAGCGAGAGGTTTAAGACCAGATTGTGAGCCTCTCTTAAATGATACAAACTGTTCAGTATACGTTGGAATTGCAGAAAATCTCAGTGCTATGTAGGGTAATTAATACCTAATAATAATATTGTAATACAGAGTGCCAGTATGGAGCCTGCAGCTTATCAAATATCTGCAGATGTGTGCAACTGTAGTTGGGCTACTGCCATTCATATCACATTCATATTTATATTCCATACATCAGTGTTATTGGCATGCACATTTTCTCAAAGTGGACCCTGCAGCATTAACACTAAGTAACTTTTATTTCACATTTATTTTAGCAAAAACAAAAAAAGCTATCTTGATTTCTGCCCTTGTAAATGTAACCACTGCCTGCACTGCAGTCTCTGCTGATGAGTTCTCAGAGGACTGAAATGGCAGCCAAGTGCTCACAGCCTAAAATTACTTCCCTGTATTTCTTTTGCCTTTATGTTTTTATAGATCTCCATGGCGACCCAGCTATCATAACTGTTGGAGACATTGTATAGCCTTTATTAAACCATGCACTTAAGATCATTGTCCTTTGGCAGAACCATGATTACACTATCTAGAAACAAAAAAATAAGTGTGCAGATTAAAATATAATGATTTTCAATCCACAAAATATGCTCTTATTTTTATTTGGCTTCACATACCCCTGATAACAGAAAACAGACCCAAAGTGATATCCTGTTATAATTGCAGTAAGACATGCTGATTATTTATCTAGTGGTTTTTCTGACTATAACATGTGTTTGTGTTTATCTGTCCTTCCTGTCTTATTAAAGGTGACGATTAGAGGCATGGATATCACATAATCAGCGCTGAATCGCCGAGACCACGTGTGCTTTTCCACAAATGCTCGTCTCCTTGCAGTCCAGTGCTGAGAAAAGCATGGATGAATCAGCCTTATTGGACCTTTTAGAGTGCCCAGTATGCCTGGAGAGACTGGATGCCTCTGCAAAAGTCTTGCCATGTCAGCACACCTTTTGCAAACGCTGCCTACTAGGGATTGTGAGCTCCCGGAGCGAGCTGCGCTGCCCGGAGTGTAGGACGCTGGTGGAGTGTGGGGTGGATGAACTTCCCAGCAATATTCTTCTGGTCCGACTGCTGGATGGGATCAAACAAAGGCCTAGGAAGCCTGGGACAGGACCACACACTGGGAATAGCACAAATGCATTAAGAGCACAAGGCAATGTTACTACTAATTGTGGCACAAATGAAGCACAAAGTAATCAGGGGGGACCTCAGAGGATACAAGCACGAAGCCCTCCTGTACGGGTGAGTTACAGCACAAAGACCAACTATTTATTTATATGCTAATTTCATTGGATACGCATAATGCTGGCCCATTTAACATAACCAAATGGCAAATCCAGGCTTCAAGAAACCCGCTCCTTATACATTTCAATGTTGCATGCTTTTTCGCAGGGCAAAAATGCACATAATGCTTTCCCATGGAGAATCGCAGGGAAGTCGTGTGTGTGTGTGTGTGTGTGTGTGTGTGTGTGTGCTCTGTTGGCATTCCCTGTGCGATTCTCTATTGCCGATAGTCCGCTGCTCTCGGCTGTAGGATAAAACTGTGCAGAAACTACTGTTTTCCATGGACTCAGGTGTGAACCACGCCTCAGTGCACTGTCAGTCATGTCGGCTTAGTCCGGAGCACTGGACTCTTTTACACGATCAGCTGAAGGCGGCAAGTGCACTGGCCAGACACTTGCTAGCACTCTGCTTGGACAGTAGACACGTGAACTCCCCCCCCCCCCCCCTTCTTATGAACCCCATTAAAGAATCTGTACTGTAAAATTCTTACAATAAAAATCATACCATTCTATTCATCATGTTCTCCTGGGCCCCTCTGCTGTGTCTGCCTCTCCCTGCTGCAATCCTGGCTTGTAATTGCCATTTTTATGCAGTGTTTACATACAAAAGAAATAGCAAGTGATACGCTGAGAGTAGGTCATACAAAGTGTGCAGGGGGCCTGGAGAGGGTGTGTATAGCTTCTATCCAATCACAAGCAGCACAGCACATTCCAGCCCGACAGTCGACAGAGGAGAGAAGATTAGATCATATAACAGAGATAATACAGCCACTGTGCAAATAGGAAAGGCTGCAGTAAGACAGAGCACATTAGAACAGCTATAGGAACATATACGATAGAAGAAATAAGGCTCAAAATTGTGTCTCCAGAGTCTCCAGTTTAAGTTCCATCTAAGCACAATGGTTACTGTCCTCATACACGACACACAAAGGTTTTTTTGGCTGCTGGGTAATGCCGCCACATGTTGAGCGTGGCACTTGCAGTGTTACCAAATGTTGCCATTCAGCTGTATGGAATTGCAGCCGTATGGCATTTGTGACCGGGAGGCTGAACTGCCCAACAAACACGCAAGTCAGCCTCTCATGGAAAAGAGGCCTTACACATACATACCTCCAGGGCTGTGGAGTCAGAGTTGGAGTCGAGAAGTCGGAGAAATTTTGAGTACCCGGAGTCTGAGATTTCATAGACTGAGGAGTCGGAGTCTGATTATTTTTGTACCAAATCCACAGCCCTGATAAGTATTAGGCTAGAGTCAGAGTCGAGGAGTCTGAGCCATTTTGGGTACCTGGAGTTGGAGTCTGAGTGGGTGGTTTCATAAACTGAGGAGTCTGAGTTGGAGTCGGAAGATTTTTATACCAACTCCACAGCCCTGCATAGCTCCAGTATGTTGTTGAACTTTTTTTCCCCCTGTTCTAAGAAAGAATATTCTTTATTGTGACTACACTACCAGAGCTTTGTGAAAAAGTCATATCTCTGGAGACTCCCTTTAGGCTTGCCTGCTGGAATGTATGGACATGTTCTCAGAACCCCAATGAAGACCTATTCCCTGTAACCCTGCTAATGCTGCAGCTGTGTCTGTAGAAAGCGATGTTACGTGCACTTGTCCTCGCCTCATGTGAGGCGCGAGGCGGAATCCTAAGTTCTTATAGCTGTTTCAGGCAATCCTGACACATGTCCCCTTGGGATGTTGCCCCAGGACTTGGCTAAATCCACCCACCTTTGACACTGTTAATCTTGCTGCAGATTTGTTTGAATATGTGAGGATTTTCTGCTACAATGGTTTGTCAAGATAGAGAAACTTTTTGCACGTGTGATGCCAAACATCTGTCTTACTCTGGATGGAGCTTATTGCGAGCAGCTGTCTAGGAAGAGCGGGTTAAGCCAGGGTGTGGTGTCTTGTGTTCTATATAAGGTTTTTTTTTTTGTTTTTTTTTATTGCAGCACATATTGTAGGATATTGTATATTTTATATCCATCTCAGAGTTAGCAGATATAGGGCAAATATGTGACTCCAAGTGGATATTTAAACAGTGCTTTTTTTGTGTGGATCAGAAATGATAAAGAAGTAATTTTTTTCAGCACAAATCTAAAGTACACCTAAACTGAGAATATGAGGCTGCCATTTATATACGTTTAAACAATATCAGTTGCCTGGCTGTCCTCCTGATCCTCTGCCTCCAATACTTGTAGCCATAGACAGTGATCAAGCAGGCAGATCAAGTGCTCTGACTGGCTTAACTCCAGGCTTGTTTCAGGTGGGTGATTCACATACTACTGCAGCCAAATAGATCAGCAGGACTGCTAGGCAACTGGTATGGTTTAAAAGGAAATATATATGGTGGCCTCCATATCGCTCTTAGGTCATGTGTCCTTTAAAGGCAGTGAATTCAGGGCTTGTACTAAGATTGTTGTTGCTAAATCTTGGCTTAAAGGACCACTGTCGCGAAAATCTTAACATTTAAAATACATGTAAGCACATACAAATAAGAAGCATGTTTCTTCCAGAGTAAAATGAGCCATAAGTTGCTTTTTTCCGATGTTGCTGTCCCTTACAATAGGTAGTAGAAATCTGACAGAACCGGCAGGTTTTGGGCTAGTCCATCTCTCCATAGAGGATTCTCAGCATGGTCTTTATTCTTTATAAAAACTCTCCTTGAAAAAGATTTATAAAAAGATGCTGGCCATCCTCTCTGCTCGCTGCACACTTCTTTTGGCATTTGGACGGAGCAACTGCCATTCACTGAGTGCTTTTGAAGATAAAGAAAACCCTGAGAATCCCCCATGAGGAGATGGGCTAGTCCAAAACCTGTCTGTTCTGTCAGATTTCTACTACTTACTGTAAGTGACTGCAACATAGGAGAAAAGTAATTTATGGATCCTTTTACTCTGGAAGAAACTTTAAGATGTTCGTGATAGTGGTCCTTTAAGTGCACCTGCAGTGATAAACTCTTTCCATGACTTCGCTCCAAAATGTAGCAAGAGACATGCAACTATAGTCAGCAGATGGGAGAGTGACCGGCATCTACAGCTAGCATACCTTCTTCAGACTTTCCCATATACACAGTCAGGGAATATTTTCTAAAATTGGCCTATTGGATATGTTTCAGCTTACAGTCTCAGGCCGGCGGTGTGCCGATGCAGTCATGAATGCAGTTTCTTGTTTCCCTGCCTGAAACTTGCCTTGGATATGTGATGCTCTTCAATCTGTAGCCACAATGAATCTGTCTTGGTGGATTGGGTTTCTGGCACACAAAAAAAAAGTAATTTGTCAGACGCTATGAATGACTGTTCATTCACCAGATGGTTGGCCAACACAGCTGATATAAGCAGTTTCAGCTGACTAAAGTAAAATGTGTAGTGATACCTTTACTGAGATACTGGCTAAAATTCAGCTTTGTAACACCCGCAGTAGTCTAGTAACCAGAGGACGGGTCTGTCGTTTGCACATAGAGTTGCCGTATCACGCGGGCGCGCGCTGAGACAGCACCTTTATGCAGGGAGGAGGCTCGTCAGCTGACCGGCCGGTCGGCTGACGTCAGAGGAGGCTCACGGCGCTCCGGATTGGTTGATTGTTGTGGGCGTGGTGGTGGAGTCTCCTCTTTCATAAGCCTTCTCTGTTCACTCGCAACTTGTCTGCTGTTGCGAATACTTATGTGCTAGCGCTTAGGTCATAGATAGTATCCGGTGTGCTTTGATCTGGGAGGAAACCAGGAATTTCATACAAGACTAGGATTGTATACTGTTATTGATATTCTGTGTATGACTCTTGCTACCCTCTGACTCTGCTCTTGCTTATCGTTCCTGTACATCTGACTCTGTTGCTGAACCCTGCCCGATATCTTATTATTCTCTTGCCTGTCGATTCTGTACTGTGCCTGCTCGCTCGTTACTGATCATAGCCTGTCTGACCTCTCTACTCACCAGTGAGCCCTTGTCACTGGTGAGGTGCTCTACTGATAGTACCCACCAGCTCCTCTGGTGAGATGAAGCCAAACTAATCAGTTACTGTGTTCTAATAGTACCCACCAGCTCCTCTGGTGAGGTTAAGTCTAACTACTCAGTTATACTGTTCTATAAGGACCCACCAGCTCCTCTGGTGAGGTTTAGCTACTATTCTGTTACTGTTGCACCAAGCACTACATACCTCGTTGCTTACCTGCTATACTTGTATTATTGGTGATACTGCAGATCACCACATAATCAGGTATAACGTCTGTATTATTGGTGATTCTGCAGATCACACATAATCCGACATCTGAGTTGCTACACCGATCGTTACAAGCTTGAAGATGAGGACCTTTGACAGCTGTGTGTGGCAAGGCAAAAATATATTCTATTCAGGTCAGTTAAGAGTGTGCTTCAAAGCAAGCCTCTAACCACATTCATACCTGTCCTGCAGCCACAGGTGTCCTTTTTTCTGCCAAGTGTCCTTCTGTGATATATTAACCACCCTGGCGTTCTGATTAAATCGCCAGGGTGGCTGCGGGAGGGTTTTTTTTAAATAAAAAAAAAACTATTTCATGCAGCCAACTGAAAGTTGGCTGCATGAAAGCCCACTAGAGGGCGCTCCGGAGGCGATCTTCCGATCGCCTCCGGCGCCCAGAATAAACAAGGAAGGCCGCAATGAGCGGCCTTCCTTGTTTTGCTTATATCGTCGCCATAGCGACGAGCGGAGTGACGTCATCGACGTCAGCCGACGTCCTGACGTCAGCCGCCTCCGATCCAGCCCTTAGCGCTGGCCGGAACTTTTTGTTCCGGCTACGCTGGGCTCAGGCGGCTGGGGGGACCCTCTTTCGCCGCTGCTCGCGGCGAATCGCCGCAGAGCGGCGGCGATCAGGCAGCACACGCGGCTGGCAAAGTGCCGGCTGCGTGTGCTGCTTTTTATTTCATTAAAATCAGCCCAGCAGGGCCTGAGCGGCAGCCGCTGGCGGTGTTGGACGAGCTGAGCTCGTCCAAACCGCTCAGCTGGTTAAGGAGTGCCATGTAATATACTAGGGAGTGCCAGCATCACCCTGAGCTGAGTGTGCATCAGATCACTTCCCGCTCCTGCTTTTGTCTGCCCCTCGCTGGTCCCACTAGGTCACCGGTGATTGCACCTTACAGTACAGAGGAACAGCATAGTGTGCTGGAGGCAGGCTTGTCTGTGCTACCTGGCAAACTCCTCTCTTCAACTGCTGCCTCTAGTGTTTTTTCAGCTACACTCCTCTCTGCTGCTGCTGTGTTAAGGCCTCAATCTAGATCCTTTTCTCCATTGCTAATAACGTCCATACTTCCACAGGAGAGTGTGATCCAGGTCAAGGCTAGATAGCAGCAACAGAGAGTAGGCCCAGTGGACACAGTGGCAGTGGGCTGGAGAAGTAAGATGCAGTTGCTGAATAGAGGAGCCTGGGAGGTGGAACATAGGATTGGTAACCATGCCAGCCCATTTTCAGCATACACTGCTCTACTAGTCTTCTGCACTGGGTGAGGGCACGGGGGGGCTGATAAACCAGTGGAGGAAGGGTGGGGGAGCTCTGGTGCACATTTTCCACAGAGGCCCACTTTGGATTATTACTGGTGGACAAGGGCAAATGTTAGTTACTTTATTGTAGGGGTATATTCTGTTGCAGGAGGAGACGCCAGAGGTGTGTGTGTTTAGGTAGCACTGGTATAAGAATGTTCACCATTTGGTCTTTTCTAAGCGCTTGTGATTTTAAAAGCTCTTGCTAATGAAATTATATGTCTGTGTTGAGCAATGTGTCACCCACAGCATTGCATTAGCAAGAGCTTTTCAAATCACTTGCACGTAAAAAGCTCTTGCAGTGTGAACCAAAGTTTACGGTCATTCTGACCATGTGGACTGCTGGTCTGACTCTCCAAACTCAAGTGGACCTGTCATAACCAGTGTAGTAAGCTGTTGGGACAGAGAACCTGTTAACATGAGATGAAAAAGATGAAAACATCCTTATTTGTTCCTTTCTGCCCACTTAGTGGTGGAGTGATGTATACCTGTGAAGATCATGCAGACCCTTCCCAGCATGCCTCACCAACTTCTTTTTTGCCAAAATGTTGACTATAAAAGCAGTGGACTTGTCAGAAGTAGTTCAGTGTAACAGCTCTTGCAATGGAGGAGGTAGATAATTTTTCAGCCTCTTTTTTTATGTATTCATGCAAATACATAATTTCAATACAGTGTTACTATTTTTTTTTGTTAAACATGTGTTGCGTAATACAGTATCTCATACTCATGTTGCAAGGGAGATGTTTTGAGCTGTGTCATATTCCTCAGGATTCATGGAAATCTTGCTTTGTACACACGACGTCTCCTCTTCTAAGTGATCTTTCCTCGTGGCCTGTGAAGTATAAACTTTTCACTTTGGTGCTAGAAGTGACTGTTTGCAGACTATTTGGATATGGAAACTGCCACAATTATAACTCCTCAGAGAAGATAAATTGCTGAAGGAACGCACAGGGCTATATGGCATGCTTTTCTGTAAAGGCGTTGCTAATTGTGCAGACGTAAGCCTGACCTGTGGTGCTTTGTTTTAGCTGACAATGTGTAGTGTTTTGTTTTCTCTGTGATATGTGTTATACTGTGGAGCATTGGTACTCATAAACTGAATAGAAGAAGCAGCACGTAATTATGTCATAAACTTGATGTTTCTGTCTCGGCTCACATAAGCCACGTAAGCCAGCTCAGTGTCATTCAGCTGAGATAGAGAAATTTAGCTTTCAGACAGTCGGGAGACACAGTAGCTGAACTGTACAATATATTATGCATGATACATGACAATACAAGCGTGTAGCAGTCTATAAGGGTATTAGAAATCCTCTCTGATTTCCATGACATGCCTAAAAGTACTCCACCTCCGGTCTCCTGCTATTTATGTTGGCACTGATCTCATTCAGGGTTCCAAACAGTCTGAGTTAAAAACAAAGCAAAATCTGGCCATATTGTATTGTCTGTCAAGTGATATTACTCTTGCACAGTTTTTCTCCTCCTTGCCTTGATCCTGTGACGCAGTTGCCAGACTAGGACTTGTCCATGTTAATTACCTGTCCATGTTTTCCTGCTGACCAGCGCCAGTGTCCACTGAATATTTATTCTACAGCCCTACCTAGTGGGTCCATCTCCCCTCCCCTTAGATGGTAAGCCTTTTGGCAGGGTCTTCCCTTCCCAATTGTATTCTGCATGAGCGTGTGCTGCTTTCCTATGTCAGCCTTGTATTATTGGGCCTACCTGACCAGCCCAAAATTTCTACAGTTTGCCTTGTATAACTATGTTGTATAACCTTGTTGCCAGGGCCGGATTTATCATAAGGCCCTGTAGGCACGTGCCTACAGGCACCTAATGATGGAGTGGCAGCTCACTCCCCTCCAAGTGCCTTCCTCCTGTCTTACCTATGCTGAGTCCCGAGCAGAGTTTAAATGAGAACTTACTCTCCCGGGTCTCGGCGTTCCACTGACCAGATCTCCCTTCAGTTGGGCGCACCTCTAGCTACATAATACTTGGGGCACCCCTAGCAACTTAATACTACTGGCTACCTAATGCTAAGGGGCACCTGTAGCTACCTATTATGGGTAAGGGAAGTAAGAGCCAGCCAGCAATCTTGCGGCGCGGTTCATCAGGTGTTTGTATGTTCATGGAGGGCAAATTCTAGAGTGCCCGTATATCTGTGCCTATTGGCTCCTGTGTGGTTAATCCAGGCCTGCTTGTTACATCTGTCATTCTTTGTGTCATTGTATGTATTTATTGTCCAGCCCTGCATTATATGTTGGCGCTTTATAAATACAATAATAGTGACCATGTCCTGAAGGAGCTAATGTTGCTGACTCACACTACACCGGCTAAGAGGGAAATGCCCTCAGCGGACTGCATGACACACTAACCATTCTGAAGGCCAAGGCCTGAGCGTTCAGCAACCACACAGGCTTGACAAGTGACAGAGGAAACCTTGCATGACTGTTACTGCCTGCGTTACCCAGCCACACTGTTTGGAGATCAGTGACTGAGGAAATCTCTTAAAAGGGGGCCAGGACAGTCTGATGGTGCACTTTTGTTTGTTACACTTTGGGCTTGATTCACTAAAGCGTGCAAAGTGTTAGCATGCCAGTGAAAAGCCACTTTGCACGTACTAACATGCTTTGCACGTGCTAACTAGGGTGCTAAGTAGTTTGCACATGCAAACTACTTAGCACCCTAGTTTACACATGCAAAGCTTTTAGGCGTGATAATTGAGTTATCACGCTTTTGTGAATCAAGCCCTTTGTGTTCTCCCTGCACTACCTGCCTTATGGGTCACACCATCAATCTGACAGGAAATTGCATGGAGTGTACCAGGCATTAGACTGTAAGCTCACAGGGCTCTCTCACTTTTTTGAGTCTTGGAATTTGTTATTCATTTTATTGTTACCTTTTTCACTTATATTACCAATTCTGCATTTGTATATTTGTATGCACCATTGTCTGTATTGTTTTGTACACCATGTTTGTTTCCTACTTTGTACAGTGCCATGGAATATGTTGGTGCTGTATAAATCAATAATAATTCTTGTATACTGCATAGGTGCTTATCGATGTGGAACTTGCTGGGAGCTAGTGAGTGTTAGGACTTTGTGTTCTGTGTTTTTGTTCCAGGTCAGTGACTTGCTAAGCAGCGGAGGATTGTAGTCTGCAGTTTGCAGCTTAACATGATTCCCTAGGAATTGAGCAACTATTCTCTGTCCACCTCCAGCAGCTGCACTAAAAGGCACTAAAATACCTTTTAAAGAAAAAAAGGTATAGATGCCTTGTTTCACTGCATATATTGGAGTCACGTGACCGCTTTTCTGATGTTCCATCTATCATGGAAGCTAAGCTAGGCTCAACACCCTGGCAGTCTCTGTATTGCTTAATCACATAAGGCTCTGTGCTGTACTTTGTCATAATACTCAGGTACAGAGACTGCATAACATAGAAATACAGTGAGAGAAGTTATCTCATAGTACACAGTATATTGGCAATAATAGGAAGATATTTAAGAGCCCCCACCCCCCCAACCCTCCCATCCTTTTTTCAACAAGAGTATTTGACCTTTTACTGCAGGCTGCTAGGGGTGGGCTCAGAATAATTGCAGAGTACAGTAATTACTCCTGAAGTTCCACTCCAAAAACAGGTTGAAAGTGGCAGCCTCAAATTTCTATGCTAATAGTTTCCTTTTAGAATGTTAGTCAGTCAGGATAATGGACTTTCTGATTGCAGTGTTCACCGAGTGACTTCACTCCGTGCTGGAAGTTTAATCCCGAAAAAAGATCTCCCCTAATCTTCAGCAATGTATATCTGAGCTGTTAGGCGTAATTAAGTTGTGGTCAGGGTTACCAAATGCCCATACAGCCCATGTGTACAGAGTCCTGTCATAATCACAGCATACATGAGCCAGCTAAACTATTCCGCTTCCTTGTCTTGTGCATGTATTTGCTCTTGTCACCTTTGAGAGGATTACAAAGTCCAAACATTATCTCAAAATGATTTTCATTCCAGCATAGAGGAAACGTGCTGCACGACACATCGCTGTTTTTTATATTTAGAAAGCTCTGTTCTTCTACTAAACATCATTAAACTAGCAGTAAACTATTGATGATAATGAACAAATCTGTTCACGCGAACTGCTGCTTTGCCTAGTTTGAGGTAATCCACACCTCTGTGCATGCAGTCTCCTCAGCTGATGAATTGGTAACAGGTACTTGGCCCATCTTTTCAGTTCACTCTACTCTTACCCATAAGTGATGCTAGGTATTCTGCAAAGGATAATGGGTAGCATAAGTTAGCAGCATCTCATTGATGATGGAGACTGTTACTGACAGGTGCCTGGTTCTCTTGCAGTGCCCTCACAGGAGACAAGGTTAGTGATGGGTGAAATTGCTTCATTTCACAATGACTGAGATCTCTCTATGCAAAAGCAAAAGACAGGTGCCTGTTAATAATGGTTCGCCGTGATTCCAATTAATAAAGGGTATTCTCCCTGTCCATTAAGCAGCTTCATTGTGCCGCATTTCCATTCATTTTAAAGGCTATATAGGTTTCATAAAGCCATACTAGGCTTTTCTTAGAGACCTGCTTATAACCCTGTCTAAGGGCTGCATGTTCAAGGAGTTCAGTGAAAGGCTTGTACTATGTTAGGACCAGATACATTCCAGCAACCAGGTAGCCAAGGCTAATAAAAAATTACAGCCTGCATCTAACATTTGACAACTCCAATGTGTAATAAAAAAAAAAAAAAAGTCACTCATTGATTAATGGAACGATAAGGAAATGTTCAGTGTGAAAATATATGTAGTAAGGGCCAAAGTCCAGCTCTTTGGAGCACTCTGCCAGGCAGTATGCTGATCAGGGGCATCTGGTGCAACACAGACTCCATTTCATTAATCTGAAGACCACCTACAGTTTGTCCAATGTAAAGAGCATTTATTTGGCTGTAGTTCAAATATACACACATTCTCTGCACCAGTCTGTTCCAAGTGCAAACAGTTTTTAATCATATGGTTATCCATATTGGCAGCTTTTATATCTTATCTGTTTTTCATATTGTTAAACACCCCTTCCTTTCAGTATTCTTTCAGTGGAAATTACAGCAATGATCAATCCCCAAATGCATCATCCAACCAGAATGTCAGAAATGTACAAGGTATAATGGGGATGGTGCAAACAAGCAGTGTTTTTGTATACATAATGAGTCATTTGTAACAATTGAGTGATGGAAATTAATGCATTTCAAAGTTCTATATGCCTTATTTTTCAGAGCTGTTTAAATGGGTAGAAAGCTTGCTAACAATGCAGTGATATTGATGTGGTGTGTATGGAAGAACATGGGTTTTGATGTCTATTAAATACAAATTGTGTGTTTGCACATCCTATGGATTCTTCAGCTGCTACGTGCCCAGCCTGATAATGTCTCCTGTGCCTATTTGCTGGCTTTTCTGTATTGTAATCATAGCCTACAGTCCAGGAGAGCATTTGGTATGCACCTTCTCCATCACCAGAGATCAGGAATGTTGCATGTTGATCTGACTGCAAGGCATATGAAATCGGAATTGGAAATGTGCTGTGCTCCTGTGTTATTACCAGTTGCTCATCTTTAATAAAATACAGGCCGTGGTGTTTTTATAATGTAGTGTTCCCGTCTCTTCCCAACATTCACAACTGGATTTTTACATAAAAATACAGTGCTGGAAATATAAAGTACATTCAGATCTCTATGCTTTACCTTTGCACTGACAAATAGACACCATTCTCCTTTGTAGGCAGCTTTATAAATCTTGGTTTGGGTGGTCACATTCCACAGTGTGGATATGGTTCACATTATACTTTGATGTGTGTGGGTTTTTTTCTTGTCTTTTACTACTCCAGTTAGATGAAATTTTCATTCTGGTGATCAGAACTGCAGCCACCACCCATCTACAGTGCTGGGGGAGTTGAATTCTGTTAGATTGCTAAAGGTTCTTTCACACGGATGGTTTAAGGCAGTGAATCCACCACCTGACACCTGCTCCCGTGCACCCGTGCTGGGAGGCTCTCGGTATGGGGAGTTTGGTGGCTTCTGTCTTGTGGCTGGATAGTATAATGGTTAAAGATTACCCGAGGCGGATCATATAATACATTATAGGACACAGAGGCATGTTCTCTGCTCAATGATATGCCTCTGTGTCCTTCTAGTGCCGCTGCGGGTCCCCCGGGGCTCTGCTGCCCCCCCCCCCCCCCAAAAAAGAGCGACAATGTGATTGTCGCTAGCCTGCTGTTTACCTGCCGCCATCAATCTTTATGCCACCCCCACCTCCTCACCTCACTCCCCCAGCCTCCTCCGATCGGCAGTTAAGCCGTGACCCAGGAAGTACTTCCGGGTCATGGCCATCTTGGATTTGTCTGACGGTGGTCGGAGACTGTGGAAGATGAACCACGGAGAGTGGCGCGGATGCATCCAGGAGGCAGCGTGGAGCAGTTAGTATGTTTTTTTTTTTTTTTTGTGTGATTCTGGCTCTCTTTAAGGGCTCTGCCTCTGACACAGGAGACCTGATTCAAATCTCGGGTGCTCAGGAGGAGATTACAAGTTCAGTAAGCAGCTCCTATTCAGCAAGGAGTTCTTCTGTTAGACTCCCTGCCACTGTTACTGTCTACTGAGCACGCCCTGGTGGCTGCAGTTCAAGTGCTTTGAGTCCGCAGTCACACTCAGATGTGACATGATGCAGTTTCCTGCTGCCAGGTGACTGCACCGCATGTCATGCTGACATGAGTGAGGTGCATGAAACTGCAGCCGGTAGGTAATTCAGTCTAAGTTTGCCTGATAATTTCATATATTCTCTGGAGTTGACTACCAGCGTATAGCATTGGCACTTGCATTGGCAAATGTGGAAGTGGCTGGGCACTTGTGGAAGGGGGCCAGACAGGTGAGATATGCACTGGGGGGCACAGAAAACATTTGGTGTGACATCGATCTGGAATCGGCCTGCGGTGTATGGGAGCTAACAGATATCTGATCAGAGAGAAATTAGAGAAGATCTGCCCATACATCGCTAGTTGTGTGGGCACCTGTAGTAAATGAGGCTGGATGTTGTGATTGTACCGTGTGTGTACTTCTTGTCCCCACTATTGTCCGTATTGTGCTCTGTACGGTGGCATAGAAGGTATTGGTGCTAAAGAAATCCAGTAATACGTTAATAAAGAGGCCCGGTACCTGCAGCGCTGACAGAGGCGATGACATCCTACATGAAAGCTGGGCTGGAGTATCTGCAGGAGACATGATGGAGGCTGCACAATCAGATGAAGATTGAGTGAATGAGATTGGGATGTTTTGTAAACTTCTGCTAACACGGTTACAGTTTACGTTATGTATGTGTTTTATCTTCAGCCTGACAGCGCATCTGAAAATTGTGCTTTCCATAGCTTTATTTTTTTTTAATCATGAATAAATTGTCTTTCAGGCAAGATGCTGTAGTTTACAAAACTGTGTATATGTTATTTATGTTGACAGTATGATCTGCTACAGAATATTTGTAATGGTGACTTAAGTCTTGTGTAAGCTGTCTTTATACAGAGCAATACCAGCATAAAATGTAAACAGGAGAAAGAGAAAATAACCTGCTATTATATTCCTACCAGTCAATGTTAAACTACATATACACACACACAGTAGATTTACCGCAAATAAGATGCTCATTTGTGACCCTCTCGGGTGCAACGCTAGTATAAGAACAAGTGTTCCCCTCCCCAACATCCTTGACAACCTTGTTGGTGATCTGCAGCTATGTATCCTGCTTGCCTGACCACTACTGTTATTTAGTTGTAGTACACACATTAGTGGTCATTATTCGGTGATCAGTTTAGGAATAATCACTGTACAGATATGCTGCTGGGCTATGTGCCAGGCAGACCTTTCTGCTCAAGTCAATACAATTGTAACACTTATGGCGTGGAACTCCTCTTTTCTACCTGAGATTATTCCCGCTACTGAGATCTATAACTTGGGGACCAGGGAAGCAATGGCTGGGGGTCTCCCAGATTCCTCAGCTCTTTTGTTGACAATTTGAGGCTTGGCAAAATCTCCTCACTTCGAAAATCGACTACTTGCAGGCCCGAATTGGCTCCATTAGGCGAGACCTTAATAAAATCAGATACCGGATGACGGTCTATATGTAGTATCGACACAGCTGATCAAGATGTTTAGAAAAGAAGGGCATTGACTGCTATGCAATACTACCACTACTGTTAGCTTGTTTTCTTTTCAAATACATTTGTTTGTGGATCAGTGGCGTATCTAGAGGAGTGCAGGCATGGCTTTTGCCATGGGAGCCACAGCACTATGGGCGCCATGCCTTCCCCATGCTGCACCACCATGCCTGCCCCAGTGCTTACCCGTCACTCAGATCAGCGGGGACCGTAGACAGAGAGAGAGAGGGCGCACATTGACCACAGACACAGAGCACTTTGTATGTGGAAGTGACGTCATTGGTCAGTTCCCGCATGTGAAGTGTGCCTTGTGAGTACTCTGCGCCCTCTCTCTTTGGTTAGTGGTGATCTGAGGTGTGTGAGTAATGGAGAGCCCACTGACACCAACGCAATGCCCTAATGGGGGAGGGAGGGATAATACCTCTCCTAAGAGGAAAGAGGAGCTTGGGTAGAAAGGGAGCTACTGGGAAGTCCTTTCACTACCTACACTGGGGGGCTAATTCTACTGGGTGCCTTTGACTACCTATACTGGTGAAGATACCTCTGAATACCTGTACTGGAGGGACACCTCTATCTACTACCTGAAATGGGGGGGATGGGGACACACCTGGCTACCTATTAGTATTGGTGGGGGGCGCAATTTTAGTGAGTGCCACGGGTGCTATATTGCCCAGATACGGCCCTGTTGTGGATGTATGCCTCTTATTTTCTTAAATTGTCATAAAATCATTGTTTTTGATTTTATGAGCAGTAATCTGGTTTTATTCTGGATATTACTGCATGTTACCGTCCATACATAAGGGTACCACATCTAGAATATCCAGAGCTAGATAATAGGCAATTTATGAGGTGCAAATAAGTCATAACTGTGATTTATGACATGCGTCTGTGATGGAGAATCCATGTTGGAGAGGTCAGTTCAGGCAGACAGTGCAGGCATTCAGCAGACTCGGGCTCTGGGTAACAAAGCATGCTGAGCAGACAGTAAATAAGTATTCTCCGCATTGGTAGTCTGGAAAGGGTTTACTAGTAATTAGTTAGTCAATGTTTTCAGCAAGGCTTTATTTTGATCACCTGGCTAGTAAAATACCCCCATCTTGTATTTTATTAGCTGAGTTTTGTCCTTTTGTCTGCTCTGATGTTTAGGCAGCCTTTGCCATTGTGCAGATGCCCTGTTCCCACATGTTTTTTTTTTTTTCTTCTGCTGCGATTACATCTACTCTGCTTCCAGATTGTAGCCCATAAGTCATGTTGTGCCTTGCGACATTCACAATGGTGATCATGTGGCAGCGTCACTGACGATCAGAGGCTTTCTCAGGAACACATTCCAAATACACAGAAATCTGTTTGTGCTGGGAGGATTTCTTTTGTCTATAGGACAAAGGATTGATGCCTTACTGCAGCTTTACTATAAAGGTTTGCCACTGCGGAGCTGCCTTATTTGTGCACAGTGCTACAAACCAAGACTTTATAAAGCCTCTTATTTCCTCTATAAGCAGTATTTACACATTGTGACAAAAAGTCACTATTCATGTGGTGGTGGCGGCACATTCTTCTTAGTATTTCTGTTTTATAGTGCACATTTGTATTGTTTCATCATAAAGGCAAACTTCATCCCAATCAGTAGCAGATATCCCTTTTGCCATGACAAATCCTTACCTTTTCTCGAATAGATCATCAGGGACATCTTTGTGGCTGATATTGAGGTGAAACCCCTCCCCACTTTATGATATCATTGCCATGGCCATAGCAGTTTCCAGTCTGTGAATCTCATTGCATTGTGGGAGAAAACTGCTGGTACCAAGTGCCAAACAAGCAGTAATTGTTAGTGGGTGTGTTTAGAAAAGTCTACTTGGTACTGTCTATGGTTGTTGTTCATGCTTGTCAGCAGTAAAAATGTCTCCAAGCTCATGGAGGATCAAACAATGTGAATGAATTACATGGCACATATCAATCTTTTCTTAATATATCTTCTGTTTAACTACTCACTTTGCAATGTCCTGCTTTATTTTTCTCCTACTTTTATTTCAGTAGAGTTCCTCTTTAAAGCTGGCATGCTCTAATAATGGAAACTGCAACATTTGCTAAGAAAGCTGACCTTTGATCACCCACTACTATTCTTATGCATGAAACGGACATTTTATTTGTAACTAGAAAAATAAAATGCTTTCATTCAGCTTTATATATCAAAAGGATTCATTACAAGTATTATTTTTGCTTGCTTGCTTTGTTCTTTTGTGCGTGTAAGCACAGGCTCTTTACAGTGCTAGAAGATATAATTGTCCGCTTGCTGACAGCTAGTTGATTTTATCCAGATGTTTAAAGTGAGGAGTAATCTATTGCCCTCTGTAACTAATAACCTATGTAGCAAGGTTGAGTTTTTGGACAGTATCATGGTAACAGTACTCCAAAGAGAGCAATGTTGCCAAATCTGCAAAAGGTTATAGGGGTGTATCCACTAAACTGCATTAAGCAGAATTTCGTGTGTTAAGTTTTTACCATAGGATGATTAGAGCAGAATGCAATAATTACATGCAATGCGTTATACTCTAATCATCATAATAAATGTGGCATTTCCCTTTTAGAGTTAGTCCAAAATTATAATAGGTAGCGTCACTGCAAGGCCAATTTCTAGGCCTCCAACCTGGGCTCAGAACCAGTAAATTATAGAACGTTTGTATACTCCTAATGGCAGCCCTGTACGAGATTGCCTCAGAGACATGAGCTAGCCCTTACAAGCTCATGTTCTATCATGAAAAGTGCAGGAATAGAGGTTGGCCTAGCCTACTGCAGAGCCTACTGTATCAGAAGTGGTACAAACCACACCATGCATTGCAGTCAAGCCAGGGTATTGACTATCCTGTCTCTGTCATTGTTCATAGCCTTACAGAACAGGGATGGCTTTGAAATACCTGTACATAATTTTCATGCAAAAGGGTTTGGCTGTTCTTGAAATTTAGTTTAGTCAGAGGTGCTAGGGTTGAGTATTGTTTAAACTTTCTTACTGACTGATGAGCAACTCATTTTTGGTTCCTCTTGGGCTGCAGCAGGACACCCTTCATTATATCCATGTCCTGTTAAAGAATGGAAAAAAGTATATTGGCGAAATACGTTTCTTCCTACCCAGAATGCTGCTGGGTATAATGCTGCAACTAGTCCATCAGCTGATCAATTATTCTAAACTATAGAAGAATAATGATTCTATTGAACCAGATGGTTGCACTATCCCTTCTAAAGACATGATTTGTATAATTCTGCCTCAAGCTGTATATTGGGAAGGTAACGTAATACCTTCTCCCTTTCCATTGATAGGATCCCCTGGTTTCCTGTTACTTGTGCCAATATGGTATTCAGCATCCTTCTCGGTGTTTGCAGATCGATCAGTGTCTTCCAGGCAGGTCCTGTGCAGTCATCTCATCCTGCACTGAATACAGGATTGTAGCGAGAAACACTTCTGGTGTAATATTCTTCATTCTGACGATCCAAAGGGGACGTCAAGCGGGCCTTCAAATGGTCTGGCAACGCGATTCATCATCCTTTGGGGACCTTTCGGATTTTAACTTGATACTACTTTTATTAGACCTTGACATTAAAAGCTGTCATAAGACTATTCCCAAATTGTAGATTACTTCCAAGCAAACCTAAAAATAGTTCTTCTGCAGTGAGTGAATGAATGCCTTGTTTGCTTTTTTTTTTCAAGCATTTTCTCAAAAGTTATTTATTGAAATTTTTGCGCTTGTCTATCTTTACTTTGTACTACTCGGGATTTCAACTTCTGGCTATATAGAGATTTGCTAAAGAAAGGTTTGTCTCATGATATCATTTTTTTAGCCATTTTAATGTTATTGGAAAATCCATCTAATAAACTTTAATGACATTTAATCTATATAAATTTTTTTGTTCTTAAAACAGGTTTGCGAGTATTCCATTGCTTACACAAAAAAGTATTCATTCTGTCCTGGAAATATAATCTATATCTCAACATTGAGTGATTTGTTTTTTTTTTTGTTTCTACCAACTACAGACTTAGTAGTCTGTATTGATGTGATGGGTGGTACTGTTGGGTTCCCTGCTTTTTGTGGATCTACACTTATGTTCATGCAGGAGCATTTGCATATACAGTATATAATGAATGTTTTACCCTGCCTTTACCATAAAATATAGAACATTACCAAAGTGATTTTAGTTTTCAGGCGAACCTGAACTAGTTTTCAGGCGGACCTGCTCTAAAAGATACGCAACAGCAGAATAACCTTTAAAGAAATACATTTCTTTATTATAGCTTACAAAATTTCTGCAATAAATCTGCAGTGCGTCTACTTTCTGCTTTCATGGAAGCAGGCAAAGATCCCGTGTTTACATATTAGCTGTGTCTGCCGAGCACTGCCGAATTTCTGTTGACATAGTTGAGAGATCAAATTACACCTGTGATTATTTCTGAGGGGAATTCAGAAAGGCTCATCTCTCTAAAAACACCCCACCCCCATGGTGCCCTATACCCAACCCTTTAGTGCCTGGTTTGCCCACAAGTGCTCCACAAGTTAAAAAGTTCTGGTGATCCCACTAAGCACCTCAACCTGAAGACAGGTTCCATTTCAATCAAGGTTGTCCCTTTCTGTATGGCATTCAGCCAGTTAAGTAATATAATTAAAGGCTTTATCAGAATTGCTTACAAGTTTTGCTGTTCAGTGGTTCCAATTACTTTCTTGCACATTTATTGTGGTTCTGGTTTGCAAATTTCAGTGTCCTAATACACAAAGCCAATTCCTAATTGTATGTATGTTATGTTGAAATGTGCCTTCTTAAAACAGAAGGAAACTTGCAATAATTCAGCTATAAGTGAACATTTGTGGTTACCCACAATGCACCACTACTGAATATGCAAATGATCTATTTTTGCCCCTGTAAGCCAGGCAAGCATCCAGAACCGCTGGTGTTTAGCAAGCCTATCACTTAAAATATTAAACAGCCATATATGGCCATGTATGTATATTATATTTGCGATAATCCCCAATGTAATTTAGTGTTTTTCGGTTAAAGCGCATCTGAGATGAAAAACTAACTATAACAAGTAACTTGTCTATATATCTTATGTAAAGTTTAGATAGTTTACACAGCCTATCTAGCTGCAAACAGCTTTAATAGAATATGATTATTTCTTCCTGTGATACAATGACAGCAGCCATGTTTGTAAACATTACACAGAGGCAGGCTTATCTGCATCTTGAGCAAAAAAAAAAAATTATCCCCTCTCCTCCTCCCTCCTCCCCTCTGCCTCTGAAATCTCTGGCTAGTCATACCTCCCCCTCCTCCTGCCCAGACTGAGCTCCCATGAGCCCTTGCTACTGTCTGAAAGCGCCTTAGCTCTCTGAAAACCTGTGGGTATGGCTTGTTTAGTTTATAGGGAATAAGAGTATTAAAACAAAAACAAAACTGTATTTGGCCTGAGGAATGCCCTATAAACAATAGGAAAGGAACATAATTATGCAATGAGTAAAAGTTCATCTCGGATCCTTGGTAGAAGTAATGTGGCCTCTTGCAGCATCCTTCTGCTCAGTCAAGCTGGCCTTACAGTGTTCCATTCAGTGATAGATTAGTTAAAAGATGGATATAAAATCAATATGTCCTGGATATAAGTCTGCTGATCTACTACTCTGCACACTGCTACTGTTAGGCAGTATTAGCAGAAATCTTGTCATAATATGACTCTAGCTAGTTTTGTATTGCGAAATCGATAGATATGTACCGACGCATCAACTGTGCTCCACTGCCACTACCCCCTACCCCTTCCCACGCTTACACTGCGTTTCACCAGATTGATTGTCTGAACAGAGCCATCACTACACTGAATCACTACTACTTAGGACAGTGGTTACCAAACCTGTTTTGGGTGAAGGCACCCTTGAAGGCTTTGACATTTTTTCAAGGCACCCCTCGCCAAAAACTACCAAAATGCTGTTATGACCCTTATCAAGCGACACCCCACTCCAAGTAGCTAGTGATGCTTATTAGGCACCGCGATTCCTCATGTTCAACTACAACCATGGTTCCAGGGACTAAAGGTTAACTAGCAGTAATGCAGCCACATTGTATATCAATACGTGGTTGCATTACTTGATGGTATTGCATAAAGGATTGGGATGCATGCGGAGGCACCACTGAAAGGTGCCTGAGGCGCACCAGGGTGCCGCGGCACCCAGTTTGAGAACCCCTGACTTAGGACATTACTGACCAGAAGGATCATCAGAACTGACAGGCAATTGGTATTGTTAAAGGAAATAAATATGGCAGCCTCCATATCTGTCTCACTTCTGGTTTCGTTTCAATAATTCTGCTAAGAACAACCCTGGTATGTCATAAGTACGGAGCACTGAAGTAGTAGTGTTTTCTGCGTACATACTGTATTTTGTTATTCATACAAAATAATTATAGTAAAACTTTCAAAGTTGGACTCAAATATAAATTGGATAATTTACTGCAAAGTGTGCCATGTGCTGGTGCGTAAATCACATCCTTGACCAGATAAATACAATTTGGTTTCCACAAGTGCTTTCTGAATCTTTCCCCTTGGATGAACATGGACTGTGATCGTCTCACATCTTGGGATATCTTTATTACATTGTTGTTTTTCTAAACCGAAAAGCAAAAGTGGTCCAGATTGTAGCAATAAGCGGAATCTATTTCAGTGTCTTGATAGTGGCAGACGCTGTTCCCTTATGGAAACTTTGTCAGAACTACCTTGACAAAAGATGGCTGAGATCCTGAATTCTTAATTCTCTTGGGAAATAAAAATTCATGACATTTTCCTCTGCAATCTGTTGTTCATATACATTTTTTCCCCAGTTCTGGCTTGTGTTCAAACATTCGTGTACCCATCTAGTTATTTATTCCAGCGTACTGCATGGCTTCATGTGGTAACCTCAATTATTCATTAGACGACAATTGTCACCATAGAATTGTGTTTGTACCACTACTGGAACATGTACAAAGTGTAGCTGATTTTATTATTCCAAGCATTCTCCTGGTTATCATTACTAGTTCAGCAAAACCAAGCAGAAGAGGCAGAGGATTGTTTTTTTGCGTTGTGAGCGGCCATGCTGGGTAGATACCGAATAAACTCAAATGAGAGGAGATGCTAAGGTGCTATAGATCATTATATCAGTACAAAAAATGTCACCCGCGCCTTCAATTGGTTATCAAACAAGTTACTTTATTGTGCATTACAAAACCACAAGCTGGGTACACTCGTACCTGAATTAAAACTTCCCATTTAAAATAAACCACAAGGCTGGCGTGCTCGTGTTCGCTCTTCTTGCCACTAGTCCTAGCCTTGTATGCGCAAATGAGGGTCGCCCGGCTTGCACAGCCTATGCCTAAAACGTAGAGGCAGAGGAGTTTATTTACTCAGGTTTAAGTGATCCCATTTACTTGTTGCTATTTAATACAAAAGCGGTGTGTTTGTGCTTTTTGTGCTTCCATTATCATCATCAGAAGCGCATTTATTAAAAAAAAAAAAAACACATGCATTAGCATTTGTACACAATTTCTTAGAATGTATTACCCATAACCTCTAGGATATCCCTGTGAAGTATGAAAGAACCCTTACAATTGCATAATAAAATACTAATACAGAAAAAAAGTCTCATACATGAATTGAAACTCATGTTTGTCTGTATAGAAGCACATTTCTAATCTTAACAAGCCCATCGGTAACCTGTAGAGAGGGAAGTCAAAGCTTATTGCATGATATAAATGTCAGTACCTTAAGCCCCATCTACACCATGGGACATTGTAGCGATCCGGCGGCTCGATTAGCCGCCGGATCGCCTCTTCCGCGTGCCCGCCGCGTCCGCCGCATTCGATTCCCCGCTCGTGCCCGCTCGTCCCCGCCGGCGCCGCTTATCTCCCGCACGATTCCCTGCCATTGTCCCCTCGCGGGGATCGAGCAGGGAATCGGCGGTGCGGAGATCCGTCCTGTCGGATCTTATCAATCGAGCCGCATCAGCGGCTCGATTGATAAGGAGCATCGCGGCCGCATCTACGCGTGTAGATGCGGCTTATGTTGTCACACAGATATGTTGGTCTGAGAAGACCCACGAGTCACATACCTGGAATAAGCATGCTGGCAGACTTCACCGTGAACATGGGATATGCATACTTATTCTGTGCCAGTACACCTAATGTTTTTGAGGTAAGGAAAGGATTAGTGCAAAGCAATAAAAGCAGAATTTTTTTGTAAATAGAATTAATACAGTAGCCTCTAAATATATTGCAGTCATCACTTTTTTTTTTTTTTACTTTGTTTTGTAGCTTGATTGTTTGCTAGTACTGTAGTTTGTGAAATGCTTATTTATGTAAAGTGCAGATATGAGAAACTGCAGGCATTCAATGTGCAGCCATTCAATGTGCAGCCACAGAGCATGGTCACTGTTGTAATAACTGGTACACACCATGCGATTTCCTATCAGATAGACAGGTCAAATTGATTCTTTCCGACAGGTCCAATCTGATTTTGAAATGTTTTTCTGATCTATTTTGTATAGAAGTAATCAAAAAATCCAGGGCTGTGGGGTCGGTACAAAAATCATCATTTTATGAAAGCACGACTCAAACTCCGACTCCAGGTACTCAAAATTGCTCCGACTCAGACTCCTCAACTCAGACTCCTTAGTAATAATTATCAGGGCTGTGGATTTTGGTACAAAAATCATCCGACTTCTGACTCCTCAGTTTATGAAACTCTCCGACTCCAGGTACCCAAAATTGCTCTGACTCCACAGTCCTGGGAAAATCGATCAGAAAAACAATCGGAAATCAGACCAGACCTGTTGGAAATAAGCAAATCGACCTGTCTGTCTGATGGGAAATTGCATGGTGTGTACCAGGCATAAGCTTGTTTCTGAAATCAACGTTGACTGAATGGCTATATACTGCCGCATGAAGGTTAGTGTGACACCCCTTTCCATTGCTTTTCAGTGTGGAAATATTTGTGTGGCTGGATATTTGGCAGCATTTGTGTTTAGCTTGGTACTTGTGACTCATGTTGTGGCTGTGGAAGAACAGTGGTGTAGTGGTTAGCGCACTTGCCTTGCAGCGATGGGTCCCCGGAGTTTGTATGTTCTCCCCGTGTCTGCGTGGGTTTCCCCCCCCACATCCCAAAAACATACAGATAAGTTAATTTGCTTCCCCCTAAATTGGCCCTAGACTAATACATGCATCATACGATGCATACATAGACATGACTATGGTGGGGACTAGATTGTGAGCCCCTGTGAGGGCCAGTTAGTGACGAGACAATATATTCTGTACAGCGCTGCGTAATATGTTGTCGCTATATAAATAAATAAAATCTACACTACATCTGCTTCAGAGAATTCTCTTTCCCTAATGCTGGATACACACCATGAGTTTCCGCGTCGAATGCGTCCGTCGATACGCGTCGATTCGATTATTTCCAAGCGTGTCCGAATGAATTTCGATGATTTTTAGGTAGATTGCCATGTAAAGTATGGCAAATCGACCTAACGAACCATCGAAGCTTGAATCGGACATGTCGGAAATAATCGAATCGACGCGTATCGACGGACGCATTCGACGCGGAAACTCATGGTGTGCATCCAGCATAAGAAATAAAGGACAACCCACATCAGGTCCCCTTTGTCTGTATTACACAGGTCTACCTCTGTTTTCTGTAGTATTTCTCTGATGATTGCTCTGAAGCCTTGCATGCTTCAGTGAGAAAGCTACCTTCCATTGCAGCCAGCTGTTACTGAGATGTGAGTGATTATTCCCAGGTGCCGGCTACAGCTAGCAAAGCATCCTTATGGATGTGAGAATCACCTCACGGAATGAATGTGCCGTAGTAATCACAGTATAAAGGTCAGTAGGTAGGCAATAACTTTATTTTTCCTGCTTTGAACAGTTTGTTGATCCAAGGTGACTAACATAGGAGCATTCTGGGTATTTTTAGCAGTGGGACAAGTTTCCTAAAACAGTTATAGCAGCTACAGAATGCAGCTGAATGTTAATGTTGTTTTGTGGTATGCAGTTAAAATATTCCGTGTATAGTTATAGCTCATTATCTAGTCTTGGATGAGCTAGTAATTTGTTTTCTTTTTTCTTGTAACCGTAGAGAACTGTGGCTCTAGCAAGGGTTTTCCATGTTTTAATTCTGCAAGGTGTACTGTCATTGACCTCCAGCATTTAAATGCGGATACTGAATGCATCCTTTGTCAGTGGATGAAGTAATGTATTGTGGCAGCTCATTGTGTGTTTTCAGCTGCGGAGAGGAAGAGATTTGGTTGCTCTAATGGCTGGTTATCTGTGGTGTCCTATGCCGCTGTAATGTCTCTAGATTGGCTTCCAGTGAAATCTTACTCACTGGACGGAAGTCTGGTAGCCAGTGGAGTGATGTTTCCATCTTTGTACTGTGCTCAGTACACACACAAGCATTTGGAGGGTGCACTCTTTACATCAGATATTTCCTACTGCTATTGAAGTTCATTTACCGACATGCCCTGGCATCCACATGGAATATCCATTCATGTTTTTCAGCTAAAGAGAGGCGTCATGGAAGCTACAATTTGCTTTGAAAGATTGTGATTTCTAATTATAACACTGTATTTAATCTCTCTATCAGCTGAAGGAGAAGTGGGATCGTGCCGAGTCAATTCAAAGTATGAGGAAGATGGATTTTCATGAGCTGGTTTCTGTCGCTCTGTAATATGAATAGGCTGTGGTTCTGCTATTCGCAATAGTTTCATGCCTGGCTTTTCAGGGGCATTGTTTGCATATTCCAGGCACTGTCCTGAAGGGATGCATTATGGGGGTAATTTCTTGCTAATGTGAAGCTGAATTGCAAATCCATCCTGTAAATGTGGAAATGTGTAAAATTATACCTGGATTAGCTCTACTAACATCCCAGTGCTTCTGCTTAGTTAGCTAGGTACCTCAAAACAACAGAAATGAACGTAAAAGTAGCAGGTCTGTGAGCTTGCATACTCTGTTTTAAGTTGTTTTATAAAATTAACGTACTCGGGTGCAATAATATAGCGATTGGAATTTTAAGTTGTATACCAGTGCCATGTGAATGGTGACATACTCTGGCACCTTATGTTTATTGCAGTCTCTTTCAGTGCATCTAGCTTTAATCTGGGTACAGAAATCTGATGGAATTTAATGATCAGATTCGGGAATGATCTGAAGGGTGTGGGGAGGGAGGAGGGTTTGGTGAGTGAGGGGAAGAGGGGAGGGAGGAATGTTTGGAGGTTGAGGGGGGAGAGAGCAGGGAGGGTTTGGTGGTGGTGGTGGGGGGGTTCGGGAGGAGAGGGGAGGGAGGAGGGTTTGGTGGTGGGGAAGAGGGAGGAGGCCTTGGTGGTTTGGGGGGGAGGAAGAAAAGGGGGGATGATCTGGTGGTTGGGGGGATGATCTGGTGGTTGGGGGCGGGGGGGGGGGGAGGGAGGGAGTAGACATTGGTGGTTGGGGGGAGAGAGGAGGGTTTGGTAGTTGGGATTGGGGGAGAGGGAAAGAGGAGGGTTTGGTGGTTGGGAGAAGGGGGGGGGGGGTTGCTGATGGAAAGGATTGATTTAATTGACTTTTTAGTGCCACTGTACTTTATTCTTAATTAGTCTGGAGAAAAGAGGCCTTAGAGGAAATAAATTTAGAGGCTCCTTGCCTCTGTTTTCACCATATTAATAAATAAGCATGCTAAGCCACGCTTGTTCATAACAGATTTGCCTGGTTCACTGCCCTGAGGGCTGTGTCTGGACATCAAATAACCCTTGCAAATTTGTACCTAAGTTTATTTGAAGTAAAATGTTATGACACGCTTACATAGCCACTATTTTTCAAAACAGAATTCCACCAAGTTTAGATTGTTTCCTTAATGTGTAATGAGGTGTTTTGTAACGTATACTTTATCTGTGTGATGATTTTATGAGATGCATTCAGCTTCGGAACAATAATTTGTACACAAAGTGACAAAGAACTGTCGTGTTGAGTAACTTGAACTTACTGGCTGTGATGCTGCAGGCAGGCACAGTTGAATAGGTTAGGTTAAATTGTTTAAGTGGACAGGTACGCCATGCCCTTTAAAGTACATTGAAATTGTAGCCCTATTATCTATAGGTGTATATCCATTAACAGTGGACATGCATGAACAGACCCAGTACTTAACATGGGAATTGCTTATTGTATTGCTCTGAAAGGTGAGTGTTCCCCCACCACAGCTGGGGAATCCCAGATGGGTGGATGGCTTTGTTACACACAGGCTGTGTAGTTGCCATAAATAAATGTGCTGTTCATATGTTCCATATATAACTCTTTGAGTGTTGCACCTACAGCTCTATTGTATCACAGATTATATTATTAGAAGACGTTGGAGATACCAGTGCTCCTTCTATTCATCCCCAGACTCTTTTCTTGTAAATAAAATATCAATTTCTTGATAGCTAAAACAATCGTTCATGATCATTTCAGTTTTCCATTTGATGGCTCTACACGTTCCCGGTTATCTTCATCCACCTGAACTCTTGCACAGGACGTAGAGAAATGCACCATGTATGTATTTAGAGTTTAGCCTATCTAATTCCTCCTAATCTGTGACTAATCACAACTGTAATTTGATCTATCAGCTGGCTGCCTTGGCATAGCAGCTGATTTGAAATCACATGATGTCAACCTTATGTCTGCTTCCATGAAAGCAGGAAGTAGAAATACTGCAGATTTATTGCAGCATGTGTATCAGCTGTAACAAAGAAAGTTAAGCTGTTGCTTATCTTAAAGCAGAGAGGAAGTTCTGAGTTCAGGTCCTCTTTAGTGTCGGTGACAAGCAGTGGCCTAGGCTGCACTTTTTTGGCTAGTTACCTTGTCCCCAGAGCCTCTTGCTTCCCCTCTTTCTTTGTTTTTTCCATAGGACAGTACGTGCAGCTTGGTTGAGCAGAGTGTGTGTAAATTGTTAATGGCAGCTAGTGGAGTGGTGGAGAACTAGCCCAAATGATCACTACACTAAACTATTACATTGCCTGGCAAATAGTTGCCAATTTTTTACTTTAAGGGAGGCATTTAGTCAGCAGAGATGAAAAAGAGATATTGGAGGTTGGTAAAGTGAGCAATGGGTCAGTAGATCTGCATAAATCTAGTGCATAGCAGTGTTGCCAGCAGATGTTCGGGAGAAACCATGTTGGTATGTAGATCTTAGAGAAGTGAGGAGCACTGAGAGAGTTTCCCAGCAGGATACCAATGATGAACAGCATAACGGTACATAAAGATCCAGTTATTTACTGACCATAGCAAGTCCTTCTTGACATTACCAGCAGTCTGTTCTGGGGTATTGGTGGTCAACAAATTGTAAAAGCACCAGAGTTCCTGCAGACTGCCTGTGTAGACAGGCCATACAGAGCTCAGTGATCTCTCTGGAGATGTACAGCATGTTTAGGATCTTCTGTTAGGGAAGATTACAACTGACAATTGGCTGAAAATCTCCAGTGGGGAAGATAAATTCTCTCAAACTAAATTGCCTGCATAGGACAGTGTGTGCCTGTACACAGTGGCGTAGCTAAGGATCTTTGGGCCCCACTGCAAGTTTTACATCGGGCTTCCCAAGCATTTTATACATATTCATATGACGCAACAAAACCTGCCAAAGACATCCACAGTATGGCCTGGTGCACACCAGAGGAGTTTTTCTGAGCGTTTTGAGTTTTTAAATCTGCTGCTAATGTTATCCTATGTGTCTGTGCACACTGGAGCAATGAGGTTTTGTAAAAAACCCCATAGCATTACATTGGGAAGAGCTTTTGAAAGGTTCTAAAAGCTCTTCCCAATGTAATGCTATGGGTTTTTTTACAAAACCTCATTGCTCCAGTGTGCACAGACACATAGGATAACATTTAGCAGCAGATTTAAAAACTCAAAACGCTCAGGAAAAACTCCTCTGGTGTGCACCAGGCCTATGAGAGGTGTAAGCAGATGAGGGGAACCATTTGTTAATGATTACCACCATTCATAGCATATATAGAAGTGATCATTACCTGCATACCACCATTGAAGAGCTATTTTTTAGTTGAGGGTGGGCCCATGATGGGCCCCTCTGGTTTAAGGGCCCCGGTGAGGTTGCCATCTCTGCATCCCCAATTGCTACGTTACTGCTTTACAAACATTAGATTATCAACTGAGAAGTGAATGACCACAGTCTGTCCTTTTGACCCGTTTCCACTAGACCTGTTGCTATGTGGAAACCGCTCCCTATCACAACACAAGGTAACTGCAACCAATTTACTTCAATGGAGTCGTTTCCATTGACGCAAATTTACCTACCAAATCCGGCGCGATGCGACGTGGGGGAAATTATGGATAGCATGCTGCAGTTTTCCACCGCATGCATCCGAGTCCCCATAGCCGCTGACGGGAAGCCGCATCCGGTTGTACGGAAGACAACCGGAAGTACTTGCGGAGGGATGTGAGGCGATGCGGCGATCGCCTCTTATCCTAAACGCCAGTGGAAATGGGCCCTTAGAAGGATTTTAGTAATCGTAACTTCATTGCAGAGCCTGTGTTTGTGTAAGGGGCTGAGGGTGAAGAAGGAAACATTGAGGCTCTTTGTCTTCTCATAATAGCCAAAATAATCGATTTTCAGTTAAATTCCCAGCAGATTGAGTTATGCCGGGCATACACGGCACGTTTCTGGATGCAATTATGCGCTGGATCGAGCCGCCGGCTCGATGCCGGCGCATTCCCGCGTATCGATTCCCGCTCGTCCCCGCCAGCAGCCTCTCAATTTCCTGCTATTGTCCGCCGACGGGGATCGAGCGGGGAATCTATCCGGCAGGTCATCGGACCTGTCGAATATTATCAATCGAGCCCATCAGCGGCTCGATTGATAAGGAAAGAAAGTGACGTGTATGCCCAGCATTACTCTGACCTGCCAACATGTCTGTTTCATAGTAATTTTGAACAAATTTGATATGATCTTCGCTATCGATCAGACGGGACAGATAATCTGTTAATTAGGGGTGGGGCAGATGCAGGGATTGCTCTATGGCCCATATCAATACACTGCATTGAACGGGGCAGCACTACAGTTTGATCAACTTTTCAATAGATTTCCTGCTGAAGTCTGTTGAAAAAATATATCCCTTTCAGATCAGAGTCCCATCAGAGAAAGATCGATGCTTTTGCCACATCTGTTGGCAGTCTATTAATGTGTGTGTCTAGCTTTATATTACTAGCCAAGTACTATTTTAAAACCTTTATTTGAAGAAAAATGTAAAAGGTATCCTTTAATTTAGCTGGTCGGATGTAAGACAACACCTGGATGTCTTCGGTTGTATGGACCCCTTGCAGTATTTGAGGTGACCAGGCCCCTTTTGTGTGTGTACTGTTTGAGAAGCTGTGTGGCTCCTGTCACACTAGTCAGTTCTATGGCTGAGGCCAGCATCTGATTTTCTGCTAAAAGACATTCGAGTATTTTTATGGTAATAGCTGAATATTAGAGGGTAGCCATTTACAGCCAATTAGTGAAATCTAACTTGCTGTAAAGCCTTGCATAATAATACTAGTCAGCCGGGACCAGCGAGTGACAGAATCCCTACACTATTGAGCTTTATTAGTCAGTGTAATACTTGACTCATTACATTCTACTCATATATACAGTAGATGTTGAACATCATGATTACTTTTACATGAGATTAAACCAGTCATTACACCAATCATATTTAAGCATATGCTTAATACAGCTTTAATGTCTGCTCCTCTAAGACATAAAAACATGTTTTATGTTAGCGGTGCGATGTACTAATGAGCAAAATGTCCCAGTACAATATAATGAGCAAAATGTCCCAGTACAATATTATTATACAGGATACTGTAATTTACAGCATACCTATCTGTAATGTTTAAAGAGACACTGAAGCGAAAAAAAATTTATGATATGATTTGTATGTGTAGTACAGTTAAGAAATAAAACCTTAAGATAAGATACATCAGTCTAATTGTTTCCAGTACAGGAAGAGTTAAGGAACTCCAGTTGTTATCTCTATGCAAAAAAGCCATTGATCTCTACGACTTTCAAAGTGGAGAGGGCTGTCTACTGACTTTTATTATCTCAACTGTTCCTGAACTATTTACTTTTTCTCTGCCAGAGGAGAGGTCATTAGTTCACAGACTGCTCTGAAAGAATCATTTTGAATGCTGAGTGTTGTGTAATCTGCACATATTATAGAATTATGCAATGTTAGAAAAACACTGTACCTGAAAATAAAAATATGAGAATATTTTCTTTGCTGCTAATCTTCTAGTAATTATTCATAGTACACAACCAATTCACTATATCATATATTTTTTTTCGCTTCAGTGTCTCTTTAATGGGAAATGAGTTTTCCCAGTGTTTTCAGCTCTTATTTGTGGAACTAATAGATTTCTGTATGTTACTTGTAATTGTCCTTCTGTGTGAAGCAATCCATCAAGGTTATCTAGAAAGATATGTCTTCCCAGTGGATTCAGCTCTGTCTGTGGCTTTTTATTCACTGAATCTATTAAAGGGTGGTATTGTCATACTAAGCGCAGGGACTGGAGATAGCGTTTCCAATATCGTACAGCCCCATTTAAGAGCACTGAACCATCCTGACAAACAGATTGCCCTTGTCTGTAAAGGAAACCACCTTTCGTTCCATGTCACTGGGTCACCCTAGTGGTGAAGCTACTCTGCAGCTGGGCAACATAGTTTTCCACACTGCTTTTATTGTTGCTTTACTTTGATTGTTAAATGCCACTCCCTGTTCATTTTAATTATGGAAAAATGTTTATGAGATACCTGTGTATTGAAAAGTCTTTGATAAGACCTGCAGTCCCAGCCACGTGCCTCATGAACCATGAACTTACAATGTGACGAGGGCTCTTCTAGGTCTCAACTGGTTTTTCAGAAGAACAAAGGACACATTCTCTCTCTGACTGTTGTTTGAATAAGAGAGCTTAGGGTGGATAGGCTTAGGGTGCGTCATCTTTTTTCGTAACCAGGTGATAAGGTTGCTAGCGATGAATAAGGGAGTAAGCTAGTTATTAAAGAACAATTAGGTAGAAATATGCAAACCTGAACTGTTTCAGCCAGAATAGTACAAAAGTGAAAGACATTCATCTTGTGTAGGAAGTGGGCCTTGTTTAGGAAAATTACAGGAAAACACAAGTTGCTGCCCATAGCACAGAGATCCCATGTGTCATTTCTATTTTTTTCTTGTCTATCGGTTGCTAAGTACGGCTTTTATACATAAGCCCACGCCTACGTTCATCCTAATACCTTAAATGTTTTGATCTGGTTTTCACCAGACAGTGCTTGCTTAGTGGGGAATGATGCATTTTGAGTGTTCTATGTGGTCACATAGGTATTGTGTCTGTTGTTTAACTCCACCCACAATCTGTTTTGACCATGCCCCTTTGCTGGTATATGCTTCAAGACCCACGTTTTCTGCTTTTGCCACATAATGCTACATATACGGTATACATTTTCTGTTTAGCTGTGTTTCAATAGGGGTGCTGTTTTCCCTAGGTATGCTACTGCAACTGGCAATGAGAAATTAACTCTTTGTGGCAAGCACTGCAGGTATAGTGCTTACCAATGCATTTAACCTTTTCCATATGCTCTTCAGACCCTTTTATAAAAGAGTTGAGAACCTCTTTCTCTATTCATGACATCCTTACACACTCCAATGAGTTCTGGGTCACCATGAGCTTGCTGGTTAGTCTGTATCTATTCATGACAGTCAGTAAGCTTTTTGCAGTTTAATTTCCACTTTTGTTAATATGTATCTCTGAATATGCATCCAAAGTTCTCTAGCCATGCCAAGTGTGATGCAAAAAAAAAAGCAAACCATGTTTCCCCTGCATGCGGACACAGAAGCAGCCGATTGATTATAATAAATAGAATGTGATTCACTGTCTGCAATTTGCATGCAGGACATTGCACTGGATTGCTGTCACGGTCAGTTACCTGTCCAGGTGAGGCGGCTGGCACATGCGGATGCTGGCAGTCGTTCTGGGGGGTCCCGGCGGGCCTCCCGGCAGGGTGTTCTGTCGGGGCTCTCCAGCGCGCGTGGCGTGGCGAAAGTGTTGGCGCCGCAAGGTGTGGGCATTATTGCTGTGCACGCGCGCGCGCAAAGACGGCTGTTTTATGCATCTTCTTCTTGTTGTGCGTGTGTGCGCGGGCATGCGCGTGTGTATCGCGCATGTGCGTGTTCGCGTTTGCGCATGCGCGCGTGACGCGCTGCTCCGTGTGCGCGTGACGCACTACGTTGTGTGCGCGTCGAGCGGTGCGCGCCAAACGGCCTATTTAAGCCTGGAGAGCCCAGACCTCTGTGCTGTGGTATTGCAGCAAGTTTGCTCCCGTGACGTGACACTTTGTCTGCCTGATCCCTGACCTACTCCATGCTGATCCTTGGAATGTAGATAGAGAGATGCACATAAGTCGGCACTGCTGTACAGATCGTGTATTTAATCTTCACAAGTGGCATACATCAGAAGAGTTCAAAATTAGAACAACAAGTGAACATACCATATTCAGGAGGCTGTGAGCTAACGGTGGGTGCAGGGCACAGAGTAGCCTTACGGCCGTTTCACGCTGGCAATGCGCTTCTACGGAGGCTGTGAGGCTCCGTAGAAGCGCATTGCCAGCGTGAAACGGCCGTAAGGCTACTCTGTGCCCTGCACCCACCGTTAGCTCACAGCCTCCTGAATATGGTATGTTTACTTGTTGTTCTAATTTTGAACTCTTCTGATGTATGCCACTTGTGAAGATTAAATACACGATCTGTACAGCAGTGCCGACTTATGTGCATCTCTCTATCTACATTCCAGTGACTCTATTTACAAGCCAGAGCACGCTGTTTCCGTGGAAAGAGGCTGCAGTTACTGCCAAGATCCCTCCTCCATGCATAGTGTACTGTAGTGCCGGCCTTCTCCCTTCCTCTCCCCGCTCATCCATGCTGATCCTTGCCTGTCTGATAACCCGCTCTGTTGCCGAACCCTGCTCTGTACGACTTTCCGCTCTGCTGCCGAACCTTGCCTGTCTGATAACCCGCTCTGTTGCCGAACCCTGCTCTGTACGACTACCCGCTCTGCTGCCGAACCTTGCCTGTCTGATAACCCGCTCTGTTGCCAAACCCTGCCAGTCTGACTACCTGCTCTGCTACCGACCCCGGATTGCTCAAGGATCTGCTGTTCTACCAGCCTGTTACAGAACCTGCGTGGCAACATCATCTCTGGTGTACGGGTCATTGCAGTACCAGACCCGTCCTGCGGGAGTCTCCAGTTCCTGCTCACTCCAACGACTGGATCTGCGAGCACTCCTGCCCCGTGTTAACCCAAGGCACCTGTTTCCAGTTCAGGGCTTGGGGTTGATAAGCCGCAGGGGTTGCTGTCCTCAGCACATCGGTCTCCTTACCTCCAGGTACGTGACAATTGCCCCTAGTGGAAACGAGCTCTAATGCTGGATACACACCATGAGTTTCCGCCTCAAATGCGTCCGTCGATACGCGTCGATTCGATTATTTCCGAGCATTTCTGAACGAATTTCGATGATTTTTAGGTCGATTGCCATGTAAAGTATGGCAAATCGACCTAACGATCCATCAAAGCTTCAATCGGACATGTCGGAAATAATCGAATCGACGCGTATCGACAGCCGCATCGAACGCATCGAACGCGGAAACGCATGGTGTGTATCCAGCATTAGATGTGCTTTCTGGCATTTGTGTTCGAACTCTTGTACTCGGCAGCAGTTCCTGTGCTATAATAACGCATCTTACAGAGGCTAGTCAGTGCTGTTTATGCCCTACTGTTCAAAAGCAATGCTTAAAGGGATACTGTAGGGGGGTCGGGGGAAAATGAGCTGAACTTACCCGGGGCTTCTAATGGTCCCCCGCAGACATCCTGTGCACGCGCAGCCGCTCACCGATGCTCTGGCCCCGCCTCCGGTTCACTTCTGGAATTTCTGACTTTAAAGTCAGAAAACCACTGCGCCTGCGTTGCCGTGTCCTCGATCCCACTGATGTCATCAAAAGCGCACAGCGCAAGCCCAGTATGGTCTGTGTCTGCGCAGTACACGCCTGGTGACATCAGCGGGAGCGAGGACACGGCAACGCAGGGGCAGTGGTTTTCTGACTTTAAAGTCAGAAATTCCAGAAGTGAACCGGAGGCGGGGCTGGAGCATTGGGGAGTGGCTGCGCCAACACAGGATGTCTGCGGGGGACCGTTAGAAGCTCTGGGTAAGTTCAGCTCATTTTCCCCCCACCCCCTACAGTATCCCTTTAAATCAATCTCATTGCTTGAGAATACTGGGCATTGTGCACTACAGGTTGTGCTATTACCATATTATAATCACGCTGATTACGTATGGGGAAGGTTTCTCTTGACAAATCAGCACATGGTAAATTGTAGCATGTCTTTGCCATTATGCTGAATGTCAAGTGGTCTAATCAAAGCAAAGACAACACTGTTCTGCAGTAATAACATGTTCCAGGACATCTTTGAGCTCTTTCTAGTATCGGTGTGTGGGGGTGTTGAGTATTGGCTGTCAGTCCTGATGACATAGCAGAAATGACTTTAGGAGGTGACAGAATAGTGGGTTTTTTGTTAAGTGTATAATTTTCAGCTACAGGCTTTTATCTTAACAACTTTGTGTTGCTCTTGCTAGAAGCATAGACTTGTGTTAACACGTCTGCAACACAGCCCCATGCTGCAATACGGCTCTGTGTATTCTATATATATATATATATTACTGCGCGGAAGAAAATAGCTTGCCTTGAGTAACAGTGACTCATCAGCTATTATTGTTGATACACGAGTGCCTATGTGGTCTCACCTTAAAATGGAAGTGATGATGGATGTGGCAGATTGTTTAATAATCCACTGCAATATACCAGTATAGACATCATACTTCTTTGTGTCCAGACATGACTCCTTATGACTAACCCCTGTTGTCTATGCATGGTGCTCCTTAAATAGCTATCTGAGGTACTGGGGAGGTCAATCCTTCAAATGTAAAAGTTTACCGCAAGCTCTTCATCTATAGAAATGGATGATGTTCTGGCATATCGTTCTGTTTGCTTAAGGCTATATTAAGCTGCTTTGCAATACATGACTAAATAATCTTTTAATTTATGGTAAGCTAAAGGTGGCCATACAAGGTTTTATTGTTCTGGTATATTCAAATCTGCCTCTAAAGCCTTTGGTGACAGTTCAGGTCTAAGGCCTAGTGCACACCAGAGCGGTTCGGCTGCAGTTTGCGATCCGCTTGCGGGTGCGGATCTGCTAGGGTAATGTATTTCAATGGGCTGGTGCACACCAGAGCGGGAGGCGTTTTGCAGAAACGCATACTCCCGGGCTGCTGCAGATTTTGGATTGCGGATGCGTTTCTGCCTCAATGTTAAGTATGGGAAAAACGCAAACCGCTCTGAAAAACGGCACTTCAGAGCGGTTTGACAGGCGGTTTTTGTTACAGTAGCTGTTCAGTAACAGCTTTACTGTAACAATACATGAAATCTACTATACCAAAACCGCTACACAAAACCGCAAAACGCTAGCTGAAACGCTTCAGAAAAAGAAGAAAAAGCGTTTCCAAATCTGCTAGCGTTTTGCGGATCTGCTTGCGGTTTTTGGTGTGCACCAGCCCTAAGTGCTGTACAGACGCAATGCTAGCCTGTAGCCTAGCAATGTTTAGTTTCTATGGAGGGATGACAACCAGGTGCATGATGGAGTAGGAAGAGTAAAGAGTATTCTTGGCCTGGGCTTGGACGAGATGATTCAGCAAGCCGATTTCTTTGTTGATGGATGATGGCCGACATACTGTACATATGCTAGATTCTTGGCAGAAACGGCGATAAGTGGGTACTGCTCAATCGATTTCTCCTTTCCAGAGCTGCCCTGTCATTGGAGCACACTGCTTTGTGACCTGGGAATAGGAATAGGTGAAATCTCACTTTTTGACCTGTAGGTGATGAGTGGTCGTGTGTCATGTCTTGCGCTCTGGGAGGAGTATGGTCAAGCTGCTAGTGTGATGTCATGACCAAGGTTCTGACAGTTTGCCGTCTGTGAACCTCGTTGCATTGTGGTAAATAACGGCTTTTTCCAACTACCAAGCAAGTAGTATCTTCCTCTGTGCAAACAACTCTCGGTAAATAAACAACAAACATGCCGTACTGATCACCTGGCAGAATTAGACAAGACAAGACAAGACAAATAACATTAATATTGTGCTTTTCTCCTTGCGGACTCAAAGCGCCAGAGCAGAGCAGCAGCCACTAGAGCGCGCTCTATTGGCAGTAGCAGTGTAAGGGAGACTTGTCAAAGGTCTCCTACTGAATTAGTGCTGGCTTACTGAACAGGCAGAGCCGAGATTCGAACCCTGGTCTCCTGTGTCAGAGGCAGAGCCCTTAACCATTACACCGCCAGTGTTATAATTTCAGAATGAAAATCAGGGAGAAGAAAGTTTGTATAATAAGCAGACATTGACTAAATAATCTAAAAATGAATGTTGTAAAACCTAAGCAATTGTATTAATTATTTTGTTTTTACTACAGTTCATCTTTAAGCTTGACTAGAGATGCACTTCAATGAGCATTATCTGGTGGTTCTATTCCTTGGAGCTTTCCCTTTTTAAAGAAGAGATGTCAGCCATACTATCTCAGAAAAAAAAACCCATGTATATAAGAAGATATATACTTGCGCTCCTTATATAACAGATGTATTGCACTGTCCACATTTTGATTTTAGTGATTTTTCTATAGTAAAAAAAAGAGAAAATTATTTTTAAGCCTCATCTACACGGGTAGATGAGGCTGCGATCTGGCGGCTCGATTAGCCGCCGGATCGCCTCTTCCGCGTTCCCCGCATTCGATTCCCCGCTCGTCCCCGCCGGCGCCGCTTATCTTCCGCTCAATTCCCTGCCATTGTCCCCTCGCGGGGAGCGAGCAGGGAATCGGCGGTGCGGAGATCTGTCCTGTTGGATCTTATCAATCGAGCCGCATCATACTCGTGTAGATGCGGCTTTAGGATTCCCCATTTTAACTGTGTTTATCTTGAAGCCAATCCTGATGTCATTTCCTCTCTTACTCACCTCTGCCTGATTGTGTATGCATTTCCCACCCTCCTCCCAGTCTTTAGGCACTCCCACCCAGCTCTGCAATAGATAATGCATTATCTCTGCATGAGAAATATTGGCCAATCACAGAGGAACATTGGTGTGGGAGGGGAAAACAGGAGGGAAAGATGCTTCAGCCAATCAGGGTGTATTAGTTAAAGTAAACCTTAAGTCAACCGGGAAAAATGAGTTTAACTCACCTGGGGCTTCCCTCAGCCCCCTGCAGCCAATCGGTGCCCTCGCAGCCCCGCTCCGATGCTCCTCGACCCGCCGGCGGCGACTTCCGGTTTCGCCATCACCGGCCAACAGGCACGGGAACACGAGTGATTCTTCGCGTTCCCAGCCACAATAGCACCCCCTATGCTGCTATTGCGGCCTTCTTGCCGCAATAGCAGCATAGGGGGTGCTATTGTGGCTAGGAACGCGAAGAATCACTCGTGTTCCCATGCCTGTCAGCCGGTGACGGCGAATCCGGAAGTCGCCGCGGCGGGTCCAGGAGCATCGGAGCGGGGCTGCGAGGGCACCGATCGGCTGCAGGGGGCTAAGGGAAGCCCCAGGTGAGTTAAACTCATTTTTCCCTGTTGACTTAAGTATCCCTTTAACCCTCCTGGCGGTATGAAACATTCCGCCAGGAGGCAGCACAGCAGTTTTTTGTTTTTTTTTAAAATCATGTAGCGAGCAGCGGCATCCCCCCGCCCGCTTCGATTGCCTTCGGCGATCTCCGATCAGGAAATCCCTTTCAAAGAACGGGATTTCCTGGAGGGCTTCCCCCGTCGCCATGGCGACGGGGCGGGATGACGTCAGCGACGTCGTGACGTCATTGGGAGTCCCAATCCACCCCTCGGCGCTGCCTGGCACTGATTGGCAAAAAAGACAACCCAGCATGCCATACATTTTCCTTTGTGTGGCAATGTACCAAAGAAGTCAGGTAAACCGGGAAATGATCATTTATCAACAAGAAAAGTAATTGTGATTTTTTTTTTTTTTTTTAACTTTTGGATTGCCTGGTTAGCATCCCTATTACGTGTTTACAAGATAAAAATAAAGAATTGATTTTTAATTTTATGCCCGACAGTTAAACTTTAAGGGACAGATACATCTGAGGACTGCTGTACATTATGCTTAGAGTGAAGATCATTTTAACAACTCAGCCAACTGACGCACATAAGTACTTCCAGCTGAAGCTAGTCTTGCAGTGACAGAAGACCGCCAGTGTGCTGGAATAGGCCATCACTGTGTGGCTTAGGAGAAGATTGTGTGTGGTTATGCGGTAGCAATCTATGAAAATGCTGATGGGAAGAGACACCCCAGATACTGTAGCCAGGAAGAAAATCCCTGTGAATGGGCAATGCTAATTTGCATTCCGCCATCCTGCTATGCCTGACTTCTCTATCAGAGGCCAAGCAGATGCTAAACCTTCTCTGCAGCAGCAATATTTTATGCCAATCAGGAGTAATCTCCCTGCAAGTGGCTCAGTGCTGTGTTCTTCGGTATTATGGCATAAGTAGTAAGCCTTTGTCTATCAAGCAGCCTAATTGATTCTTTGTAGAACAGCTCAGTATGAATTGCATTTTCTGCTGCAGATTTAATTTGGACGTATTTCTCTTGCCTTAAATTGGATAGCAATCGAATCCTGCAGCAGCTGTTTCTGCCAGCAGATGCAGAACGTGAATTGGAGGGGCCGGGTCTATTCAGAAAGGGAAAAACACGTTATTAAAACAAATGCTTGTTTATTCTGCGTCCTTGCGTGAGCTGAATTAACTGCAATCGTAATGGGATTTGGCAGGACAAATAACCGGCTCTGGCGCAGTTATGAAAAAAATATATATCACTATTAAATGTATGGCAGTTGTCTGCTTGTTCATTCCTGGCAAACAGCAGGGGGTGTGGTTTTTTTCCAGGCGTTTAAAGTAATGGGATAATTACTATAAAAAGGGTTTTACGTATTTTGCAGACAACACTGTGACTGCCCTGCTGCAAATCATTGCTCCTTGCTATGCGTATCTCCATATTATTTTTATTTTTAGAATTTCATCCCTCTGATAAAGAATCCTCAGCATCTTTAAGATGGGAGGCTAAACCTGCACGCTTGCCAGGCATTTCAGACTCCCATCTGCCGCCCTCCAGTGCAATTTAAAGGGAGCCTGGAGCAAAAAGTATATGGAGGCTGCCATATTGATTTCCGTTAGAGAACCCGAGGTGGGCACAAAAAAAAAAGTAGGCTACCTGATCCGCAGTGCTAAGCGGATCAGGTAGCCACAAAAAGCACCGCTCCTGTGGGCCGCAATGACCCACTTTCACTTGCATGACCCCTGGGTCACGACGCTGCACTGAGAGACTGTGTTGTCTCTCATAGCGTGCAGGGAGGCAGGGGAGCGGCAGGAGGAGCGGCCAGGGGAGAGAGCTGCCCAATGGCAGCTCAGGAAACCCTGTAGGTATGCCCCTGGTGGGCGTTTTAAACAGGGAATTTACCTCCGAGTTAGCGAGAAATCTTGTCGTAAGCTGGGGGGGGGGGGGGGCTATGGGGCTATAGTGCGGCTATGGGGGGGGGCAGAGAGCAGTAGTTGGGGGACACAGAGCCATGTCATTAGGCAGAGAACATGCCTCTGTGTCCCATCAGCCCCCTGAAGATCCTCCTTGGGTTCTCTTTACAACATTACCAGTTAACTGGCAGCCCTGCTGGTCAGGTTTGAAAAAAATATCAGAAGCGCCTGGTGTAACCTAGCGATAGAGAACTGCAACATGCCAAGTCTGAGCACAGCTGCGGTTGCCCCAGCTGTGACTTTATGGGGCGGGGGGGGGGGGGGGGGCTTTCTACCACCGGTGCCGAGCACTAAAACGGGCCTGGCTGGTGCAGGAGAGCAGCTGACAGGCGGGGAATACACTGCCTGAAAGAGGCCTTAGTTTAGCTTGCCGCAAAGTGCTTATAGACCTGATGCTTTGGTTTGTTGGTTGTCGGCATTTCACCTCCTCACTGCAGCATCTGCTGAACATCATATGTGAACTGGAGTACTTCTCATAGGTGTCAAGTTAGTGCCATATATCTATGGAAGCATTGCCCACCGCTGAATGGAGTGTACCCATTACCCTGTGTACGTATTGCAGTACTGCTGCATGAGTTGGGCACCGGGTAGTGCTGCTAGTTAAAGTATTGGTAATTTAGATGTATTGGTAATTTAGATGACTGATATTTTACTATACCATTCTCGCTTGAACCCTCCTCTCCAAGTGCCTAAACCTAACCCCTTCACTAAATGCCAAACACTAACCTCCCCCTCTGGCGCTGAAATGATCACTTTTGTAATTAGTCATCTACTAAATATTGTAGATGATTGGCTCCTCAGTTCCTTTCCTACCCAGTATGCAATCAGTTCAGGGCCCTTTTCCACTGGCATTCACAATCACAAATGCCAGCGATTGCGATTTTTCGTTTGCATTGCATTATTACTCTTAAAATCACGCCAGAAAGCATTTGCAATTTGCAAATGGAATCACTATAGCGGAAAATTCTATGATAAAGTAAGCAGCCCTAACGATTTAAAAATCACTAGCGATTTGTGATTTTTTGCTATTCAGCTGTGCAGTGGAAAAGGGCCCTTACCAGTACCGCATTGGGCATTCAACTCCCCACCTGGGCACCCGATTGTCGATACTTTGTGCAGACGTCTAATAAACGCCAGCCAATTGCCATGCCCATATCACCTTATCCAGTGCAGTGTTAATATGCAAGCCTTCAGAGGACAGGCTGACCTAAGCTGCTTTTCAGTTACTACGCATATAATTGTAAATCAAAAGGAATACAATTAACACATACAACAAGTGAATATTAACAGATTTGCATGCCCATCTGCAACTTTTGCCCATGTGCAACTTTTGCTTGCCACATTTATGTGGTGTATATATTTAACTATAAAAATTATAATTCCAAGTGCGGCAGTGTACGATTGTTCATGTCACCTGGCACAAATGAATGACTGGAAAGGCAGGCAAACACATTGACGAGATCACTCTAGTCAAGCCAGGCAAAAGTGGCGCAGGAGATTTGAGCGTACCAGGTGCCGCCATAGTTCATAATTTTAATTTTGGCTATAGCGGTGCTCCAAATAGTAATTTGAGCTCCATCAAAAGACTGAGCCCAAATTCTAATTCGGTCGCCAAACTGTCTACCTCTGCACCCAAATTTCCTGGCACCACATTGATACATGATCAATAAACTACATTGATCTAGTGACTATATCCAGAATTTGATTACATGTTTAGTTGAAATTGCTCACTATTAGTTACTGCGTATTTTTTTAGTTTTTCCCGCCACTGTACACGATCACTCTGTCATATGTGCACTAGTTACTTTGGAGTACATGTACAAGTCACATGGAGCGAGAAAACAAAGCTGTTCGATTTGTTAAAGAGAAACTCCGACCAAGAATTTAACTTTATCCCAATCAGTAGCTGATACCTCTTACATGACAAATCTATTGCATTTCACAAACCGACCATCAGGGGGCGCTGTATGACTGATATTGTGGTGAAACCCCTCCCACAAGAAGCTCTGAATACCGCGGTACTCTGGGCAAACTGCCACAATGTAACAATGTTCACAGACAGGAAATGGCAGTTTACAGCTGTCTGTAACAGCCAGAACAGCTAGAAACCGCTACATAACCTGCCCACAGTAACAATGTCACCATGTAATACATTTCAGAATGTGAATCTGGGAGAGGAAAGATTTTACATTGAGCAAACACTGACGAAATCATTCATACATAATTATTGTAAAAATAAAGCACTTTTTTTATTACATTATTTTCACTGGAGTTCCTCTTTAAATCAGTATTCAGGTTATCAGCTTATTGACAGCAGCTACAAACATCAGTGAGATACGGCACACTCCCAAACGGTGCGTAATGATTGGTCCATTTCACCACTTCCAGGTAGTATTAACACCAACAGATTTTGAATACTATGAACACTGTGTAGGTGAGTTCTCATACTACGTGGAAGTGATAAAATTTGCCAATCATTGGTCAGTTATAATTGGATGAGTGTACTAGGCTTTAACCACTTCAGGACCACAGTGTTAAACCCCCCTAAAGACCAGGCTATTTCTTTCAAAATAGGCCACTGCAGCTTTAAGGCCAAGCTGCAGAGCCGCACAACACAGCACACTAGTGATTCCCCTCCCCTTTTCTCCTCACCAACAGAGCTTTCTGTTGGTGGGGTCTGATCGCCCCCCAGTTGTTTGTTTTTGTTTTTTTTGCCAAATATTTTTTGTAATTTATTTTTAATAAACATATTTTTGTTGCCTGTTCCTAACTCCCACCAGCCCAATCACGGCGATCGGCTGTCATAGGCTTTAGCCTATGAGAGCCGATCGCTCTCTTGTGCCCCATGGGAACAGCTGTGTCACACGACTGTCCCCAGTACAGTGCTGCTGCAAATTGCAGCGCTGTACTTAGTAAAAAGACAGCAGTTTGGGCGTCTAACAGTCTCCCGAGCGGCGATCGCCTCTCGGAGACTGAAGGCGGGGCGGAGCTCCGGCTCCCAAGCAGGAGATGCGCGCGATCGCCTGCAGTAGCCGGCCCCAGGACTTGACGCCAATTGGGCGGTCCTGGGGCTGCCGCCGCGGTCACCCCCATTGGCGTGACGCAGTCTTTAGGTAGTTTAAGGTCCGTACACACGCCGGACTGGAGGCAACGACTGGTCCGTCGTCACCTCCCGCTGGGTGGGCGTTCCAACAACAGTCCGGCGTGTGTACGCACTGTCGGTGGACTGATACGGCTGTTTCTGAGCGATCCGCCGGTGTCGGCGGACTGATACGGCTGTTTCTGAGCGATCCGTCCGGCGGATTGCTCAGAAACAGCCGTATCAGTCCGCCGACAGTGCGTACACACGCCGGACTGTCGTTGGAACGCCCACCCAGCGGGAGGTGACGACGGACCTGCCGTTTCCTCCAGTCCGGCGTGTGTACGGACCTTAAGACACCTGAAATGTGGATATGGAGGCTGCCATATTTATCTCCTATTTATGCAAACTGCCTGGCAGTTCTGATGATCCTCTGTCTTTAAAGCCTGGCACATACCATCAACTTTGATTAGCAAATCACAAACCAATTTTACCATGTACAGATGTTTACCTACCTTGTCATAGGATTCAAACTCTGACACTCATTCTACATGGAGGTGGTAAAATTGTCCAATCATTTGTCAAACACAAATACAAGGCTTTATACCTTTTGCCACAGACCCTGAACAACCGTGTAAATCAGATGCTTGACTGAACTGGATTAAAGGATACCACAGCTGACAAAAAATATTGCTGCAGTGTGTGGGGGATTACATGTACATATCTTTAGCGCCTCCTGCCCCCTCCGTCTGCCACCGTTAGACTAATATTCCTCCCGGTGCCCGGCGACTTGATTGACTCCCCACCCGGACATACTGCGCCCTGTGTGCGCAGTATGTCATTCCCTCTTCACTTCTGGCCGGAGCATAGCGAGCGGCTCAGAAGCACGCAGATTCCTTTGCCTCCCCTGGGCTGCGTGTGCGCTCCATTACACTAAGCGTCACATGCTAATCATGTGACGCTTGGTGTAGTGGTGACACAATTATATGCCAAATTGCAGCCCCGAGCCCCGCTGGTTCAGGAGATAGATTAGAGAAACCTATCTTGGGAAACAGTGGGGCTCGGGGGCTGCAATTTGGCATATAAGTAGTTTTGGGGGTCCCCTCTCTACCCTGAAAATTTGGTGAGTGTAGGATGTGAGGAAGCGGAGATATTTACTATTCTACCACCAGCAGCATAATTAATAAGGAAATGTGGCCGCACAGTCTCCTACTGCGCATGCGGGGCAGCGCAAATTAACAGGCAGCGTAATCAGACACAACACCGGCCATAAGTGAAGAGGGGAGGCCATACTGCGCACACAGGGCACAGTATGTCCGGGTGGGGGGGTCAATCATGTCGCCGGGCATCGGGAGGAATATTAGTCTAACTGCGACAGACTGAGGGGGGCAGGAGGCGCTAAAGGTATGTACATGTAATCCCCCACAAACTGCAGCAATATTTTTTGTCAGCTGTGGTATTCTTTAAGCTGCATACTTGTTTCAAGTGTGTGAGTGAGAAAAAAAAGTCAGCCTTCAAATATCTCTAACTTCAGGTGTCCTTTAAGTCTGTTCTGTATTTCATTGAACTTGGAATAGCTTGATAAATGTATAGGGTAGTGTTTGTATGTAGGAATGTTCAATGAGATGCAAATGATTCCAAGTTGATGCAGAATTGTTCAAACTCTGTATGCAAATTAATGCAGCTTGAAAACAGACCAATTGAATTTTAGCCTTGGTTAGATTCTATTGTTCCATTTTCAATTTGCATGCAACATTTGCATAATTATTCATCAACTCCGCATTCTGAAGAAGATGAAGTTGCCCACGATCGTGATTTTAAAATTGAATGCAATTGAATGCACAGCAATGGGAGCGTGGTTTTAAAAACAAAAATGGATAGAAAAGCGCTCTGCAGTGTGTCTTGAGTAGAAAAAATGGTATTTATAGAATTCCTAATGCTAAATTTAGTGGAAGAAGAGATCAGCTGTGGAGATCGCACATGCACAGGAATTGTGCAGAACAGCAGGAATCTTTGAGTGAATCAACACAGACCCCTTTGTCAAGGGGGGTTTTGTTAAATTTTAATTAAGCAGCAAATGCTTGCAGTGGAAAGTTCCCAGACTAAATTAACCTAGGTGACAGGGCCCTAATGAGGTAAGACATGAGTGACCCCTGACAGGACTGCAGCAATGTATTCTGGGTAAACACTCTGACGGGACCTTTTTAATTAAAAACGTCTGTTTTAATTTGTCAGCATTCTGCATTCTTTGCAAGTGAAGTCCTGTTTTTATGGCAAGAACTTGGACGTTTAGGTAGTTTTGAACCGGTTGTTTATAATGTTAAAGGACAATTAAAGTGAGAAAAATATGGAGGCTGCTATATTTACTTCCTTTTAAACAAACAAAAAATGTACATGAACTTTATTAGCATCTCATTGACCAGTTCTTGCCGTTAACGCAATAGCAGTTCTTTAGCTTAGTTCACACATTCAGTATTTGTTGCCCAAAATGTTCTGTACAGATCTGTGCAGATCAATGTTGATGTCAGTTTTTTAACCCTTCAGCAGCCAATTTATTTAGAAGCTTGCAAATGCTCCAGTCCAATTTATTTTAGTACGTTTTTATTTCTTATTTGTTGATTTCTCTTTTTCTAATTAGTACTGCTGCAATGTGTATTTATGGCGACTGGTCACTAGGGGACAATGTGAGACAATAACAGAGGGCTACTGCTTTTAGTTTCTATATTTTCTACTCAGTAGACAGAGATCAAAGCATTCCGAGAATTTACAGCACAAGTTTTGATGATTGAAGTCAAAAGCAGTGCACTTATCTCAAACGAGATAACTGTATAGAAGTTGGTAATGGGTTAACAAACACTGTTCAGAAACACCGTTAGGCTTTGCATCGTGTAGTGTATTTTGTACTATGAAGAGGCGATGGGGAGAATGCAAATGGATACCATGCTGTTGAAACCTTTTTTGATATTCTCGCATAAACAGTAGGAGTCGAGCAACAATTATCCACCAGGCAGATCACTAGAGATGTGGTCTGGAACATTGAGGATCACCTGTACACAATTTAGATTCCCGATGAGGAACATTAGTAATAGTGGTGAGTAGCACAAAGCACACTCTCCTGCAGGTTCTGGAGGTACCTGTTCCAGCATCCTGAAGAGCTTGCCTGCTTCACACTTTTATTGCCTGGCTTGTTTCTGTCTCTGCATGTAATCCTCGACTTATTGAAGGTGAGATCAAACATCTCAACTTTTAGCTACAGATATTGTAGTTCCTTACTGCTTGTGTTTGGAATTATTATGAAACTGCAGAATTACAAAGGGGATAAGAGGGAATCCCTGTAATAAAGGCTCCTGTAAAGAAGGGCGCATGGGACTGCCAGTAGTAGCATATTGGTAAAACTACTACTAGTTTTATCCAAGCCTAATGGTGGGCATACACGGTGTGTTTCTTTCTTATCAATCGAGCCGCTGATGGGCAAATGGATTGATTCCCTGCTCAATTCCCGCCCGCGGACAATGGCAGGGAATCGAGCGGAAGATAAGCGGCGCCGGCGGGGACGAGCGGTAAACGATTCGGGGGGACGCGGCGGGAGTCGATCCGGTGGGAGTCGATCCGGCAGGTAATCGACCCACCGGATCGCAACGTGTATGCCCACCATAAAGGTGGCCACACACCATACAATTTTTTTAAAATATCTGTTCAATTCTAGAATAGTGATCAATCCTTCTGATTGTAACAATTCAAACATCTGAGCAATGTACCACACACCTAAGTTCAATTATTTCCCATTATTTCCCAATCATGACTAAAATAATTGAAAGCTTAGAAATAATTGATTGGAACCGTACATCAAGTAATTAACAATCCATCACACACCATACAATTCTTAATAAAGTTGGTCTGAAATTTCCAACATGTCCAATCTCCCCAAAAACCCCACAAAAAATGGGAAATCAGATCGGATTTATTGATCAAAAGCAAAGAAAATCTCTCGATTTTTCAGGACAACCGATCGTAATTATCAAATTGGCGAAAAATTAGATCTTTTAATTGTATGGTGTGGCCACAATTAGGCAGACAAACTGTCCAGTGTTAAAGCAATATCCTGCTTTAGCTAATCAATCTAGAGAACCTGCGACATTTTTTGGGCAGTATTTTTTGAAACCACTCCCTCTTCTTCTACAATATTTGTTATTAATATCTTCTGAAGACGTTTACTCCCCGCCATGTATGTATTGTATGTCTGTGTCGCATACGCTATATCACAAGACTGCGCGGACAGATCTAGGAGCTAAGCACCTTAAAATTTACAGTTAACACCTAATGTTTGGGTTTAGTGTAATTGCTGGCTCCTATATAATTCCTGCTGGCTACTAGATTAGACTTTCTGGCTCGTTACCTATTAGCTCCGGAACTTGCTGGCTATCTAATTTCTTTCTTGTTTCTTGATTGGACAGACTGGCTCATATACTGTATTTTTTGGACTATAAGACTCCCCCCCCCTCCCCCCCCCAAAAAAAGTGGGGGGAAAAATTCACTGCGTCTTATAGTCCAAATGCAGGGAGTTTCTGACTTGTGAACGCATGCCAATACAAAACTCCAACCTGCCGCAATTTTGTGGACTTCCTGTACTGTGCCCATGCAGAGGAGGGCACAAGGGGACACAGAGGGGCATAGAGGAGGACAGGGGTGGACAGAGGAGGACACAGGGAGACACAAGAGGTACAAAGGGCCATGAGGTACAAAGAAGGCATAATCCATGGTTGCACCAGGTTTAGTATATATATTGTTACCCTGATTTTTCCCCACAATCCTTCAGGGCAAAGGTGAGACGTTGCTCCTCCCAGGAACAGGAACAGACAGCACTTCCCCTATAAAAAAATCACATGGTTAGTCCACCCTCAGTGCTGTTTGTTCCTGCGTCCAGGCAGGTCGGCATCTCCCCTCTGGGTGAAGCCTGTGTGCTGGGCTGCAGGTGGATCCTTCTGGGTGGCTGAGACTGTGGTACTGAGGCAGTCTGGCCATGCGCCCCAGGCTGGATCTTTACTGGGGTTTGCCTACCTTTCTCTCCCGCTGCCAGGGAGAGCAAGTGTGGAAGGCGTGGGTTCCCCTTGGCGGCCTTGCGGCAGAGGAGCAGGACGGAGGTAAGCCAGCGGCCATGTGCAGCGTGGAGCGCATTGCGGCCATTAGGACGCTTGGCCGCGTCCGGATGCGTAATTTCCGGCGGGTATGCCGAATGTAGCAAATTGTAGAGCTGGTTCATTACTCCTTCTGAACCTCCGGTCCGCCCCTCATCCAATTGTGGCAGGCCGGATATGTTTTAAAAGGGAGGCTGCGCAGGCCTGTTTGCACTGTTGCTCAGAGGGAGTTTGGTCCTGCGCTGGACATGAAAGTTTGGAGACATGTCAGACGCTGAGAGGATTGAGAGCAACCAGGCCGCCCAGAAGGTGAGATAATGGCTTCTCTTTCTGGGCTAAAGGTGCTAAAGCTGTACAGAGTTAAATGCCTTGTTGGTTTTGTTTGTTTGCAGGCCAAAACTGAGGCCGCTGCTAAATCTGCTGAGGCTGCTGCTGCAGATAAGCATAGGCTCCCTCCTAATTATAAGAGATGCCCTTTGTGCAATGTTAAGCTAATGTTGCCCTATGCAAAGACTCTGTCAGTTGTGCATAGAGAGGGTTATGAGGGAGGAGCCGGGTCACTCTGTTCAGAATACATTGAGATCCTTTAGAGAGGAGATTAATGCTTCATTGGAATCAATTAAGTCTTCATTATTGAATGCTAATCCATCTACTTCTCAGGTTGCTGTATCTGGAGTATCTGTGACTGAGGTTGATGTTAGTCAGGCTGAGTTTGCAGCTAGTTCTGAGGATTCAGACATTAGAGAAATAAAATCTGAGTCTGTTCCAAAGTTTAAATTCCGTATTGAGGATACGGAGGCGTTGATTGCTGCCATTAATTACTCTTTTGGAGTTGAGTAAGGATGTGGTAGCTAATTTGTCTATTCATGATCAATTATACAAAGCTAAAGGATCCACTGGATAAAAAAGTGGATGCTTATTTGAAGAGGTCTTTGGAGGCTAGTGTGGCTATGTTTAGGCTGGCTGTTGCCTCTACATGTGTGGTCAGAGCTTTGGAGCTGTGGATTAATCAGCTCAGAGCTAATATACTGGCACCTGTTGAGCATTTGTTGAATTCTATTGCGATTCTCATTAAATCTGCTGCATATTTAGATGATTCCTCGGCTGAGGCAATTAGGTTTACACCCACTGCTGAAATTAATGATCAGCTTTGGAAAGTACATCGAACAAAAAGAAAAAATTTTTTCCTAAAAAGAAAAAAGCTGTTGCAACTAAAGTTTTTTTTGTGTGATCAAAGAGATGCCTCTAAAGATCAGAGAAAAGGCAGAAAGTGGACTTCTGACAAGTCCGGGAAAAGGGGCTTTAAATATAAAGCTCCGAAAACCCAGTCAAAATCCCAATGACTCGTGTAAGGCGGTGGGGGGAGGCTAAGATGCTTCTCTCTCAGGTGGGCAAAAGGGGCAAAAAGCCCGTTTTTTTTTGCCGAACAATAAAGTTTGGTTACCAAATAGTTTGCGCTCCATCCATCGTCAAGATTTGTGGTCTCAAAGGCCCCAGGAGATCCCACTCTGTTTCCAGAAATTTTGAGTATATTGCAAAACATGCTAAAACAGAATGTATTTTATCCTGTGCCGGATCAAACAATCCGAAACAGTCTGTATGCATGTTGGATTATTATGGCTCTGTACAAATTAACAAGCTGACACATCATTGCATTCCAGCGGTGTGTAGCTGCTAAGGGGAAAAATGGTTAATTTGCATATATTCAGCAGTGATGCACTGGGAGACATCTCAAGCTCACTCCAACCTGAATTATTGCAAATTCTTTCTGTTTTAAGAAAGCAAACTTTTTTGCTTTTCTTAGCATTTTAGTAAGAGGGCTTTTAGGACCATTGTAGCCTCTTACACACTCTGAGTTCTGGGTCACCATGAGTTTGCTGGTTAGTCTGTATCCTGTGCCAGTAAAGGAACAAAAGCAAAGCTTCTGTTTCACTATTTTTGTAGTAAAAAGTCGTCGGGCAAGTTTCGCCTGATTCTGAACCTAAAAAGACTTAACCTGTTATGAGACAGAAAAAGTTCGGATGGAATCCATTTTTTCAGTAAGGGAGCTACTGTTTCCAGGGGCCTTTATGGCATCTCTCGATCTAAGAGATGCATATTGGCATTCACCAAAAATCGCAAAAATTCCTAAAATTTGCAGTTGGAGAAAATAGGAGGGTAGAACACTACCAGTTTGTTTGCCTTTCGTTTGGGATCACTTCTGCCCCAAGAGTGTTCACAAAGATGCTGGGAGAAGCATTGATTCCGTTAAGAGAGCAGTCGATTTTAATCATTCCGTGTTTAGACGACTTGCTTATTCTCGGAAGTTCAGCAGATCAACTGACAAACCATTTAAATCTGGTATCGGAACATCTCCGATCCCTAGGTTGGATTATCAACCTAGAGAAGTACTCTTTGATTCCAAGTCAGAAAACGCCTTTTCTAGGCATGCTAGTGCATTCATTAAAACAGAGGATTTTCTTTCCTCCGGAAAATATCCTAAAGATAAATTTGGCAGTGAAATCATTACAGAGGGAAGACAAGGTTTCCCTAAGGATGATTTTGTCTGTGCTGGGATTGATGTCATCCACAATGGTGGCAGTACCCTGGGCACTGGCGCACACCAGGAAGTTGCAGAGTTTCCTTCTAGGAAATTGGGACGGTCGTCCATAAACATAAGATTTCAAAGTCACAATTCCTCAAACTGTGGTGTTGTCTCTGCAGTGGTGGTTGGAGGAATCCAACCTTGTGAAAGGAAGGCTTTGGAAGGAGCCTGTAGACAAGGTAATTACTACGGATGCAAGCGCTTGGGGCTGGAGAGCTCGTATAGCTCACAGAGCCTTTCAAGGGAAGTGGACAGAACTGGAGTCTGAGATCATCCAACTGGAGGGAATTAATGGCAGTAAAGCGGGCCTTATTTCAGGCGCGATCGATACTGTCACAGTCCAATGTTCTGATCCACTCTGACAATGTTACGGCAGTAGCGTTTTGTCAACAAACAGAAAGGCACGAGATCCCTGTTGTTGCAAGAAGAAGTGGAGGAGATCTTGTCCTGGGCAGGAAAGAATGTGTTATCCTTGAGAGCTGTTCGTCTCGAGGGAAAACTCAATATAGAGGCAGACAAACTGAGCAGAAGCAGGATTCTGTCATCAGAGTGGTCTCTAAACAGAGAGAGGTGTTCCCAGACATCACAAAACGATGGGGAACACAGTCAATCGATCTGTTCACAACAGAAGATCATGCCCAGATTCAGAGTTTCTTCTCCCTCAATCCAAAAAAGCATATATCTGGGGGTGACTGCATTCATTCAGGAGTGGAACTTTCCACTTCGGTATGCATTTCCTCCTCTCAATTTGATTCCTGCAGTTATCAACAAGAGGTTGTCAAAATCTGATGATTTTGATTGCACCTTAGGGGACCCTTGGAGACTTCCTTGCAGGCCAGATCTGCTGCTGCAAGGGAACCTGTGGCATCCACATCCAGGCAGATTGAATCTGTCAGTCTGGATCCTTACTCAAAAATTGGGAGTATCTGACAAGGCAGACTCTACATTGATTGGTATCCGTAAAGAAGTTACTAGGAAGATTTACTTGAAATGCTGGAAAACTTTCCATCTTCGGCTGTCCGGCTTTAAGTTTGATAGCCTGTCAGTTCCAGCAGTCCTGGATTTTCTTCAGGAGGGTTGGGATAAAAATGTTTCTGTAAGTATGCTTAAAGTGCAGATTGCTGCTTTATCTGCTTTTTCAGTTATCCCCTTGTCTTCCTCTCCTTTTGATAGTGAGGTTTCTGAAGGCTTTTTCTAGGAAACTGCCAGTTTATAAACCATATGTTTCTCCTTGAGATTATCAGGGGTTTTAAAGGGACTGTCCAAAGGTTCCTTAGAGCCTCTTAAGGACAGTTCTTTTAGATATCTTACATTAAAAACAGTATTTTTTAGTAGTCATCACTACAGCCAGAAGGGTCAGTGAGCTACAAGCTTTGTCTATGAAAAGTCCTTACTTTCAGGATACATTAGGGTTACAGGCATATCCAGAGTTTTGTCCGAAGGTTATGTCTAGGTTTCACAGGTCGCATGATATTATGTTGCCTACTTTCTGTGTGAATCCAAAGTGTGGAAAAGAGAGGATTTTTCACTCATTAGATGTTAGAAGATGTGTTCTGGAATATTTGAACAGAACTGCAGATGTCAGGAATACAGATTCTTTGTTTTATTTTCAGGGAAAACTGTAGGTCAGAGAGCTTCTAAATCTACTATAGCTAATTGGATTAGGTTAGCTATTATAGAAGCGTACAGAGTTATGGGAAGTGAGGCTCCTGCCTCATTTAAAGCGCATTCTACTAGAGCTAGGGCAGCTTCTTGGGCTAATAATGCAGGGGCTTCGCCTGAGCAAATATGTAAGGCAGCAACGTGGTCAAGCTTTTCTACGTTCATCCGTCCTTACCGAATTGATGCAATGTCTGCACACGACCAAGCGTTTGGTAGAAAGGTTCTCCAAGCAGTGGTCCCACCCTGAGGTTGTATTACTTGTTAATCGTCTCACCTTTGCCCTGAAGGATTGTGGGGAAAAAGCAGAGTTAGTACCTGCTAACGATGTTTTCAACAATCCTTCAGGGCAACGATCCCACCCGGGTGTTAATTGTCTGTGTCTGATAGTTGCACGGTTATGGGTTAGTGGAATGTTCACCTGTCGGGTACTTGGCTAAACGCACTGAGGGTGGACTAACCATGTGATTTTTTTATAGGGGAAGTGCTGTCTGTTCCTGTTCCTGGGAGGAGCAACGTCTCACCTTTGCCCTGAAGGATTGTTGAAAACATCGTTAGCAGGTACTAACTCTGCTTTTTGCTCTCTAAACCAAGGTGGGTCTTATGGTCAGGAGCGTCTTATAGTTGGTACGTTTGGCTCCTTGATTGGACAGGCTGGCTCATTAATTTCATATTTATTTTTTACAATCTAGTGAATAATGCTTACTGTGTTGGGCTAATATTATCATAGATAAAAATGAAGGATAGATTTCTTATTGATATTGTGTATTCTCCTAATGTTGTCATTGATTGAACATATGTAGCAGCTTTATAAGTACCTGGAGCTAGGTGATTGATACCCAAAGCTACTGTGACACACATGCTGTTCCTCACCTAATAGACTGATGGTCACATCCTGCATGGGGAAAGGTTTGTCTCTCATAAAGGTACACGAGGTCATGGAGGCTGAGCGGTCTCAGTGATTCTCTATTATATAAGGAAACCTGTGTGTGTAATGTATTAATTTGGATGCACCTATTACTGGTTTCTTGTTTTCTTGCAGGGAATCCAGTATTGTAAGCATTCATCTGTTGTGTCAGTTGTATTGGTTATTTCCGGTATCGCACACCACTTCAATCTGACTGATCGGTTTTGGCCCAGACATACAGGGAGTTTGGTGTGGTTCAAATAATGACATTCTGACTTCTGGAATACCAAATCATTTAAATACTGTATTGTTAAATGACACAAAATGTATAATCCCATAAGAAAATAGTCAGAAATTTTGGAAGATCTAAATTTATGTAGTCACAGTGTAGGAGTATAATTAAAATGATACATTTCTCTAATGTATACTGAGAATAATCTACACTGTCTAGAATCATCCTGTAGGTTTATAAATCTTGTGCTCCAGTTTCCTGGATTTATATGAGCTGTTTACTGACTGTAACTACTTTGTGATGTAATCTTCTGTAGAACTGGAAAGATAACATGTACATCAATTTTCTCTAATGGAGCTCCTGTTCCATTAATGGCAAGATTAGCTGTAGACAAACAGTCATGCTGTTACTGCCAAGAAGTGAAAGTCAACCTTTGCTAATCCTCATCCCTACAAGACACTTTCACTGAAGAGAAAAGGCCTGTACTCGCCACGCAATTTTTCCAATGGTTGGCTATTTTTTTGAAGGGCAAGCAATCCTCTCCACGATCTTGCGACATGGGTACAGGCACGTGATCACTTTAGTGACGCGTGCCATTAACAACCTCTTTGGCGGATTGGCTCTTTAAGAGCTCGCCAACTCTGCGCAAAGTACCACGATCGCTCGACTTCCCGTTAGCACCCGTCATGTGTGGTCTGGTGATATCACAAACAGGAAGAGGAATTGCCGCATGCTCATCATCAAGCAGGCATCGCTGGACCCGTCAGATGGTGAGTAATCAGCTTTAGCATCATAAAGTGCTGGAACTTGCTCTCTTTACTGTACATCTTTCCAGCATACTAACCAAGCCCTAAAGTTCCTGGAAGTTGGACATCTTTTTGAAGAATGGGGCCTTTACTCGCCTTACCCACCTCCTCTGTACCAGTGAGGGGCTTGTGGATATTTTGCAGAGAAATCTAGTATTGGTTTATAGTAGAAGGGTCAGGATGTGCCTATGCTTTAAGGCACCTATATTTATGTAAGTTCACTCTGGGGTGTGCTCTCGGATTATTATTAGTATGACAACTATTTGCAGACATTCAGAGACATAGAGTGGTCCAGCACTGGGTTTCTATAAAGTTCATTAAACCTTTGTTTCTATCTGTGCCCTCATAGCAGAGATTTTGTTTTAACCACTTTAGGAGGAGAACAATTTTCACACATCAGCACTGCTCCCATTCATTCGCCAATAACTTTACTACTACTAATCACACCTAAATTATCTGTATATTTTGTTTTGTTTTTTTCAGGACAAATTAGGCTTTTAGTGTGTGAAAATTTTGTTTAGTAATTACCTTATTTTTTATGCATTTTAACCACTTTACCCCCACGCGTACAAATTTCTCCGTCCCTTATTCCATCCTTTAACCCCAAGGGACAGAGAAATCCGTACTTTCCGCGCTCCCGCCGCTGCCCGCTCTCCCGCTCGCTCTAGCGCGCACTCCCGCCGCAAACACGCCGCTCTCCCGGAGATCAATGAACGGGAAAATCCATTCCCGTTCATTGATCTAAGCCCCGCAATGATCCGCTGCTGCTCCGCTGAGCAGCGTGATCATTGTGAGAAAAAAAAAAACTCCCAGCCTCCTAGTATTTATTTATTTGTTGTATTTATAAAGCGCCAACATATTACGCAGCGCTGGACAATAAATAGGGATACATACAATATTTAGGGGTGACATATAGCAAAATGACAATACCTGAATACAAGAAAGATCAGATCATGCAGCACAGTATGAGTACAAAGTAATGCTTAGTCAGTCACTGGATGGAGCATGGAGATTAGGCAAGTTAGGTTCACTCAGATGCCTAGCATGGGTTCACAGTAATGGAGGTGCATGATCAGGTTGGACACAAAAGGAGGACCCTGCCCAAAGGCTTACAATCTAAAAGGAGAGGTAGGGACACGAGAGGTAGGAGACCAGAGTTCAGCTGTGGGTTTAGAGCACTTGTGAGGGGTAGTAAGCCAGAGTGAAAAGGTGAGTTTTGAGGGCTTTCTTGAAGATGTTGGAGGGGGCTGCCCTAATGGGTGGAGGTAGGGCGTTCTATAGTGTTGGAGCAGCTCTTGAGAAGTCCTGGAGGCGTGCATGGGGCTGGGTGATGCGGGGTGCGGTTAGGCGAAGTTCATTGGAAGAGCGGAGTGAGCGGCTAGGTGTGTACCTCTGAGTAAGATCGGAAATGTAGGTTGGACAGGTTTTGTGGACAGATTTGTAGGTCAGACACAGTATCTTGAATCTGATTCTGGACTGGATAGGAAGCCAGTGGAGGGATTCAAGGAGGGCATCCGCCATGGTGGAGCGATGGGAGCAGTGGATAATTATGGCTGCTGCATTCATGATGGACTGCAGTGGGGCTGTTCGGGTCATAGGGAGACCAGACAGCAGGGCATTGCAGTAGTCAAGGCGGGAAATTATGAGGGCATGGATGAGGAGTTTGGTGGTGGCAGAGGTCAGGAAAGGGCGAATCTTACAGATGTTACGAAGGTGGAAGTAGCAGGACTTTGTGAGGTTTTGGATGTGGGGAGTGAAGGAGAGTGCGGAGTCCAGGGTGACACCCAGACAGCGGGCTTGAGAGGTAGGGTGAATGGTAGTGTGGTTAACAGTGACATGCACATCTGGGAGGTTTATGGATGTCCGGGGTGGGAAGATCATAAATTCAGTTTTGTCTAGGTTTAGTTTCAGGAACCTAGCGGACATCCAGGAGGACGCTTGCAGGTCGCATTAAACAAAAAGTTAATGTGGCCATCTTGTGGCCAAATAGTAAAACTACACCCTAAAGCATGTTTTACATACAAATAAACTAGTTTTACACAAAAAATTAACTCCTTACCTCCCACACTCCCCAATTATTATTTTTTTTTTGTAATTAAAAAAAAAAAATTTACAATTAAAAAAAATACATAAATAGTTACCTTAGGGACTGAACTTTTTAAATATTTATGTCAAGAGGGTATAACACTGTTACTTTATAAACTATGGGCTTGTAATTAGGGATGGACGCAAAACTGAAAAAAATGCACCTTTATTTCCAATTAAAATATTGGCGCCAAACATTGTGATAGGGACATAATTTAAACGGTTTTATAACCGGGACAATTAGGCAAATACATTTAATGGGTTTTAATTACAGTAGCATGCATTATTTAAAAACTATAAAGGCCGAAAACTGAAAAATAATAAAAAAAATTTCCCACATTTTTTCCTATTTTCCCATTAAAACACATTTAGAATAAAATAATTCTTGGCATAATGTCCCACCTAAAGAAAGCCTAATTGGTGGCAAAAAAACCAAGATATAGTTCATTTCATTGCGATAAGTAATGATAAAGTTATAGACGAATGAATGGAAGGAGCGCTGAAAGGTGAAAATTGCTCTGGTGGTCAAGGGGTAAAACCCCTCAGTTGGGAAGTGGTTAAAGGGAAATTAAGGTAAAAAATAGAAAAAACACACATTTCTCGATTTACATCCAATATAACTTTACAATAAACAGTGCTAAGTATAAGTTAAACCCACTAATTTTATTTGTTCATCCATCCTGGTTATTACAACATTTATATTATGTTCCTAGCACAATGTATGGTGTGACAATATTGTATTTGGAAATAAAGGTGTCTTTTTTTCAGTTTTGTGTCTTTTGCTTTCTCATTGTACACTATTGATGATTATAATAATAGCAATATACTCTCATGGCATACATATTTAAAAAGCTAAGCTCCTATGGTAACAATACATGTTTTTTCTCTTATATTCTGTCACTTTGTTTTCATTTTATAAGTCTTTTATGTTGGTACAGAATATGCAAAAATTTAATTGCTTTCGATTCCAATTATGATTAAAAAGAATACACAAGACATGGGCCTCAACCCTATAAACTCCATTACAAAACTTATCAGGGTTAAAATGTTACCACATATGTCTCTTGTAGTTTTGCTAAGACTTTCCCCAAGTTTGTTCATAGTTTTGAAAATAACTTTTTTATGTTGGATTGAGTTGGTCCCTACCCAATTTTTATGTGATGTGCGCCCAAGTTTTAAGACACACCAAAATGTATTCTACAACTCTTCACAGTTAAAATGATACCACATGTGCCTCATTTATTAACAAACTGGTGGTGCACTCTCCACAAAATACACTGGACAAATGTACCGTACTTTTCGCCGTATAAGACGCACTTTTTCTCCCCAAAAAATGGGGAGAAAAAGTCCCTGCGTCTTATACGGCAAAGGCAGGGAATCCCCGACTTCCGAACGCCCTCCGATATGAACCGCGACCCGCCGTCGGGGATTCCCTGCCTGTGGTGCTGCTGTGGCCGTCTCCTTCCTCCCCGCTTCCCTCTACCCGCACCTCGGGTCCCCCCTGCGTGTCCTCGGGTCCCCCTGGGTGAGAAACAGCAGCGCTTACCTTCTCCATCTTGCCCGCGGTGATTGAAGACATCTGGCTTCAGTGGGCGGCTTCCTCTAGTGCCGGCTTGTAATGACGCGTCATCGATGACGCGTCATTACAAGCCGGCACTGGAGGAAGCCGCCCACTGAAGCCGGATCTCTTCAATCGCCGCGGGCAAGATGGAGAAGGTAAGCGCTGCTATTTCTCACACAGGGAGGCCCGACCCGAGGACACGCAGGGGGGACCGAGGACACCAGACAACTCGGGGGTGGGGGGCCAGAGAGCGGACACATGGGGGGCAGAGAGCGGACACATGGGGGCAGAGTGCGGACACATGGGGGGCAGAGAGCAGGGCCATGGGGGCACACAGCAGGACCATGGGGGCACACAGGAGGACCATGGGGCACACAGCAGGTCACTGGGGGCAAACAGCAGGACCATGGGGGCACACAGGAGGACCATGGGGGCACAGAGCAGGACCATGGGGGCACACAGCAGGACCATGGGGGCACACAGCAGGACCATGGGGGCACACAGCAGGACCATGGGGGCACACAGCAGGACCATGGGGGCACACAGCAGGACCATGGGGGCACACAGGAGGACCATGGGGGCACACAGGAGGACCATGGGGGCACACAGCAGGACCATGGGGGCACACAGCAGGACCATGGGGGCACACAGCAGGACCATGGGGGCACACAGGAGGACCATGGGGGCACACAGGAGGACCATGGGGGCACACAGGAGGACCATGGGGCGCACAGCAGGACCATGGGGGCACACAGCTGGGGGCAGACAGCAGGACCATGGGGACAGACAGCTGGGGGCAGACAGCAGCACACTGGGGGCAGACAGCAGGACACATGAGGACACCATTTGGGGGAGGCCAGGAGGTCATGTACAAGGTGCTCCTGAAATATGGATGCACCAGGTTTAGTTTTTTGTTTTTTTTCTTGGTTTTTGGCCTCTAAACCTAGGTGCGTCTTATATTCCGGAGCGTCTTATACGGCGCGAAATACGGTATTTGTCCAGTTAGGCTTAAGTGGTTAAAGGATTAAAGTTCGACAAGTGGTTTTTTTTCACCTGTGGCTAACTGCAAACATTATTTTATTTTATAGCACTAATAAATTTCTACACTGCTACACAGTAAACATGAACTAATCACAACATGAGCTGGTCTTTATTGGGGCTCACATGTGAATATTTTTGGGTAGAGTGAGTGGGTGCAAGTCAGGAAGCTCAAAAAAATAAATCATGGACTGTGGCAACAACAAAGTTTGAAAAATGGGAGCAATATATAATTGTCCTGCAAATTGTGACCCGCTAGGATCATATTTAGAGACTATTAATAAGACAGAGTTTGAAAAAGCCATATCTATTGGGTCAAAAGCTTACTTTTTTAAACTTTTAAAGTTGGTCAATAAATGGTGTTATTCGGATTCAAAACTTTCAACTTTAACTGATGGCTAACTACAAACGTAATAAAAATGAATACCGAGTGAGAAATAGATTGGATGTAATTAGGCCAACTAATAAAATCCTTCTCTGCAAGCATATAAATTCTTGACCTCTATTATGTCATCTGGGAGGAGTGGTTAGATTATAGGGGTTCATGACCTGGCAACTTCTCTCCCCACATAGGCCTTGATTAATCTCCTTGGCTCCCAGACTATAGTCTGAGTGTTTTGACAATACCCTGATTTATCGCTTTGTCTATAATTTATATTGTTTCTGAATAATACCCACACTGCTTGCCTTGTTTTTTGAACTGTGTTTAAAAAATTGTTTCTGTTTTAATGAGTCATGCAATCCTTTTGAACTGGTTTTTGTATGCACTATGTATTTGTACCATTATTTGTGTCTCAATAAAAACAAAATACCAGAGAGACTGCTTGCTTATATCTTTCTAAGTACTTAAAGTAATGTTAACTGTATATTTGCCTTCTTAAAAAGAGCCCGAGGTAGGCTAAAAAAAAAAAAAAAAAAAAAGGCTACCTGACCCAGGGGGCTGAGCCGGTCAGGTAGCCGCAAAAACCTCCGCTCCTGTGGGGCCACACTGACCCACTTCCACTTTTGCTACCTATAGGTCATGACACTGCAAGGAGGAGACTGTGTGTCTTTCACAGCGTGCATGGAGGCGGGGGAGCGGCAGGGGGTGCGGCCAGGGAGAGAGAAACTCTGTAGGAACACCCCTGGCGGGTGTTATGGACAGGCAATCCCTCTCCATGTGTTTATCTCTAAGATAGCGACAATTATTGTCAATAATCTCGGGGGGGGGGGGGGGGGGAGTTAAAGAGCGGTGGTGTAGGGACACAGAGGCATGTTCTCTGCCTCATGACATGCCTCTGAGTCCCACCTGCCCCCCATTTGCCCACCTTGGTTCTCTTTAAAGAGAATCTGAAGCAATTCTGAAAAACAAAAAATTAAAAAAAAAAACACAACAGATACTCACCTAAGGACAGGGAAGGCTCTGGTTCCTAGAGAGCCTACCCGTTTCTCCTATGGTGCCCACGTTCCAGCGCAGGATCCCCCTTTAGCGATCTCTGACTGAGGGGCCCGATAATTCAGTTATAAGTTAACAACTGTGGTTTCCCATGATGCATCACTCCCGAATATTCAAATCATTTTTTTATGTTCTGGGTCACCATGAGCTGTCAGGATTTCCTTTTAAGAATTACAAATACCCAATTGAGAAAGTTGGAAGTCTCATGAAAGGTTAATAATAAATCAGAGCTATTTTCTGTGTGGTCACATAATACAGCGGCTCTATCCTAGTTTTCAGTATACCAGGTTGAACCATGACTAGTGCTAGCTGTACAATATTGAGAACAGACAAGTTTTTAAGTTAAAGGGAACCTTAGTGAGAAGTACTGTATATGGAAGCTACCATAGTTAATTCCTTAAACAATACTAGCTGCCGGGCAGTCCTGCAGAGCTCTTTGGCTGCAGTAGTCTCTGAAGCAAGCATGCAGCTAGTCTTGTCAGATTTTTGTCGAGCATCTTATCTGTTGCATGCTTGTTCAGGGTCTAGGGTCTATGGCTAAAAGTATTAGAGGCATAGGATTAGCAGGATAGGCAGGCAAACTGGTAATTTAATAGGAAATAAATATGGCAGCATTCATATCCCAATCACTTCAGGTGTCCTTTAAGCTTAGTCACATAGCTTCCCATACTTGGAACCCCTAGTGGTTCTGTCTTTCTGTGGGCAGATCCCTTCTGAAGATTACACATGCTTTTTATATTTACTACAATTAAACTTTAACATGAAGTCCTATTTCTTGGGAAACATTTGTAGTATTTCCAGAGGGGTTTGATGTGTCAGTGTGTGTAGGAAGTAAATACGTATAGACCCTCTACAGACACTAATAAAATGAATCCTTATGGGACAGTCAGCTGAACAGTGCAGCCATCAAGCATTGCTTCACACAAGCTTTCATAAAGAGACAGATCTCAAAGATCCGTGGGAAAGGGTCGGCACAGACTGTACGGCATTCAGATTTCGTTTCCAAGGAATGCGGGGGTATTGGTGTGTTAATTATGCTGCAGTGATGGCTCAGATTAGTGAGACCACAAATGACTGAACAGTCCCCATTTTATAAATCTGTAGCAGACATACAACGTGGACAGTGTGGTCAGCTGGGGAAGACTAACAGAGTGCGTGCCTACATCACATTTAATGCACTTATTTTAGACAAGAATCATGTCTGATATGAAGAGAAAAAAAACCTTGACAAATTCCTCAAAGAAATAATCTGAGCTTGTGTGCATCTGTCAGTGTTTGTGTCTAGCAACCACTGTCACAACCACATCACTAAAACAAACAACCATGGATTAAATATCTACTGCCGCCTAAATGGAATTTTGACCACTTTGAATAACCGTGTGCACTGCACAAACCATTTTCTTGAAAGACCATTACTGAAACAAAATTAGAATCAGACTTTTTTTTTTTCTGGTCCTCTGTTGTTGTCAGAGGTGTCTAACGAAAAAAAAATTCCAAGTATACTTCTGTATTTACTTTTTACAGAAAGGCAGCCAGGTTGCATTAAGTGACTCTCCAACTGGTAGTAATATTTTTAACCATAACTAGACTTGTAAGCAACTCACATATTCTGGTTCAGAAATGATCGATTCGGGTCAAATTGGAATTTAAAGGAGACTGACGAATACCTATATCTACGAATATAAAGTGGCTACAAAAAGTTCTACTGAATTATACAGTTTATTGAACACATAAAAGCATTCAAGATAAAATATATATTTAACTTTTTTTATATAAGATTCAATCATTAATACAGATATAACCAGGGCTGTGGAGTGGGTACAAAAATACTCCGACTCCAACTCCTCAGTTTATGAAACCACTGACTCCGACTCCAACTCCGGGTACCCAAAATGGTCTCGACTCCGACTCTTTAGTCTAATACTTACCAGGGCTGTGGATTTTGTACAAAATCATCCGACTCAGACTCCTCAGTTTGTGAAATCACAGAATCCAACTCCAACTCCGGGTACCCAAAACTACTCCGACTCCAAAGCCCTGGATATAACTCTAATACCTCTCATGGGCATAGTTTAAAGGAATATCAAAATGCTAATAACCTTTTTACAATTGACATACTACAAAGGGAACCTTAACTGAGAGGGATGTGGATGTTTCCTTTTAAACAATACCAGTTGCCTGGCACTCCTGCTGGTCTCTTTAGCTGCAGTAGTGGCTGAATCACAGACCTGAAACAAGCATGCAGCTAATCCAGTCTGACTTCAGTCAGAGCACCTGATCTGCATGCTTGTTGAGGGGCTGTGGCTAAAAGTATTAGAGGCACAGGATCAGCAGGAGAGTCAGGCAACTGGTAATATTTTTAAAAGGAAATATCCATATCCTTCTCAGTTTAGGTTACCTTTAAAGGGACTCCGAGCTCAGAGTAAAAATAAAATTTGAACTTATCCGGGGCTTTATCCATCCCAGCCCTGGTCGGGACGTCCCACGCCGGCCTCCTGGCTCTTCTCCCGGCGGCTGTCCGCATAGCGCGGACAGGCCGGTCCCCCGGGCGACACTGGCGAGTGTCGGGCCTTCTCCTTCCGTATACGCCACGAATGACGTCACACGCCGGCCGCCGCGCGTCATGACGGCGGCCGGCGTGATGCGCGGTGAAGGAGAAGGCCCGACCCTCGCCAGTGTCGCCCGGGGGACCGGCCTATCCGCGCTATGCGGACAGCCGCCGGGAGAAGAGCCAGGAGGCCGGCGTGGGACGTCCCGACCAGGGCTGGGATGAAGAAAGCCCCGGGTAAGTTCAAATTTTATTTTTACTCTGAGCTCGGAGTCACTTTAAGTGAGGTCTGTAGCGTAATTAGTGTTCCAATACAGTAAAGCATATATATATAGAGAGAGAGGCCCTGCAGATCCAGCTGAATTTCAGTACAGCAATTTTAAGAGGAACTTTAACCTAGGATTCAACTTCATTCCAATCAGCAGCTGTTACATCCTTTACTTTTTTTTCAAATAGATCATCACAGGGGCTCTGTATGACTGATATTGTGGTGAAACCCCTCCCTTCCAAGGTCCTGACAGTTAGCTGTCTGTGAACCTCATTGCATTGTGGGAAATAACTGGCAAGCAAGCAATATCTCCCTCTATGCATAAAACTCTCGGACATTCCGTACAGATCACCTGGAAGAACAAAAAATGTCACCACCCGGGATACATTTCAGAATATAAATGAGAAAGGAAAGATTTTACAAACACTGACTAAACAATTTATAAATTAATAAGCAATAGTATTCATTATGTTATATTCACCACAGTTCCTCTTTAAGGCTGCTTACACACCAAGACGTTACAGGCGCACGTTAGTGCGCCTGTAACGCTCCCCCAACGCACAGCAATGTAACACAAGTGGGCTGTTCACACAGCCCACGTTGCGTTACATGTAACGCTGCACGTTCTGCGCAAAGTGCAGCATGCTACGGCGTTGGAGCGGCTATAGCCGCGTTAGACTGTTTGCACATGCGCAGTGGGGGGCGGAGAGGAGGCGGGGAGAGCCAGCTACAGTAGCCGCGCACATGGCTACTTAATATTCACTGCACTGGCGGGCGCTGATTGGCCGGCGGGACCACGTGATGCGGAGTGTCTCGCTCCGCATCACGTGGTCCCGCTGGCCAATCAGCGCCACTCTGGGAGACATTATAGGAATCGAGCCGCCTAACGCGGCTCACTCTACCGTCGGCTCTTGCAGCACCATACATTGTGTTAGGTGCACGTTATGCGACCTTAACGTGGCACCTAATGCAACGTCTTGGTGTGCAAGAAGCCTAAATGTAGGCAACGTTTTATTTACCAGCTTTTAATATGCACCTCAATACTGATGAACTAGACGGCTTCTGATTAAATAGTACTGGCTTGTAAGACAAGTAGTGTGAAACAGGGTTGTGCATTTGGTGTTTTCAATAATGCCATCAAATACCAAGTTCAATGGAAGGAAACTGTGTTTCAAGAACTTTATCTTGGGGCACCTTCAGAACATGTGAAAAAAAGTGAACATCCACTTGAGAACACATGAAACACATTGATGAGGATCGCACTTTCATACAGTAGCTTAGCCAAAGTATAATGTAGGCTGTGCAAGAATTTACTGCCACTTTATACATACAGATGTGCTTTAGTCTGCTTTAAATTTCCATTTGGCAAGTCTAAACTGTGTATTGTGCATAGTTGTAATTTGTATTGATCTGCATACAAAATGGTGTCACGGACGGTTGCGGGGCCGCAGGCGCGTCCTGTAACCGCCCGTGAAGAAAAAGCGATCGCACTCAATTCCCTGCATCGATTGCGCTTCAGATCGATAGAATCTTGGTTGATTGTGTAGGAGGTCTGCAGTCTTTTCTCAGCAGAGAGAGAGCACCAGCCCAAATGCTGGATGGCTCTTTTGATATGCTAATGAGCCTGAGCCTAATCTGCCCCAGAGAGTCCCTGGCTTCAAGCTGTGCTGATGGCCCATCCATCAGGTATAAGGTGACAAGCACCATGGCAGAAGCAATCTAGTTGGGGGAAAACCAGACCCGCTGGCTCCCTCCCAGCAGGGGAGGTGACACCTAGCTGGCTGCCCCAAACTTCAAAGAGCCTTTGCCTGGGAATAACCTGAGTCTCATAGCATATACATAACTTCCCAGATCTGTCATATTTCTGGGGTTCCTGAGATGGCAGCTTCGCCAAACGTGGGGGGAAGTGTAGCATGAGCCCCGTTGCTGGTTCTGAGGAAGTTTCAGAACATTCTGAGGTAAGGACTGCCAGTTAGGCAGTTTGAAAGTGCCCTGATGATACCACAGGGGTCCCACCCCTCATGTCTGGTATCAGGGCGCTGGGTAAATCGAGACAGACCTGAAAATGTTAATAAATCTGCCCTGACCTGTACGGTTCCCATATATGGGTAGATATGATTTCTAGTCCCCAGGACAAGGGGAGGGCTCATCTCATCTTCTAAGGGGGTGTGTGGCCCCCCGCCCTCACTCCCTCCTACTGAATCAGGGACATAAGAATGGCAGAGGACCCAAACTCAGTGTCCTCCACCCTGAAAACATCTTGAACTCATCGGTGCCAGCTTGAGGATATGCTGGCATCCACCTGGTCTGAACTCTGAACTTTGATTGAAACCCAGAACTCTGTTTTTCCCACAAAAAGGACATCTTTCCAGGAACTAAGTATTTTTCTCCCTTCTTTTATTTTTTATACTGGCTATTACTGTTTTAATAATTGTTGATTTTACTAATTGTCTGTATATATTAATTATTTATATTGTGTGAATAAACGACTTTCTCCAAGTCATTCACTGTCCGCTAACTTGCTTATCAGCACACACAGAACTGATCCCGGGTCTCTGAAGATACGCTACTGTTTGTTTGTTGTTGGCTAGACAGAATACCGTGTGTTTAACCGTTTTATTCGCAGGACTAGTCAGTCAGTTAGTGGGCTCCACGGTCCCATGGTAACCGCGGTGGTGGCAGTTTACTCTGAACCAGTGGGTGAAGTTGTAATCACCCGTGTCTCACAGGCTCCCTTCTGAGTTGTCTGCGGCTAATTCTTAACGGTTCCTGCGCATTGACTGCGACCAGAGTTCGCACGATCTGTGCGCTGGCACCGTTTAGAAGGCTAAGTGCGGTCAGCCACTAGGGCTCCTGTGACAAATGGTTTATTATTATTTTCTGTCTGCACGTTTGGCAGAGTATAGTCCACCAATCTAATGGACATGTAATGAGATTGGAAGGATACTCCAGGAAAAGGGATACAGATGGAAATATCATGACTGATGCTATGTAGAGGCCTAAGCTGTTTTGGCATCCTGCAGCTTTTCCCCATTTATGGATCTAATATGGCTCCACCCAGCGGATAAAAATGCCAGATTTTCCTACTTACAGGTTTTATTGATAAATTGTCTGAAAACAATCAGACATATATCAATCAAAATTATACATTTGCTAGAAACATTGATAAATACCAACCCAGTCGCAATCTCAGAAGTGCACAAGACTTTTGTCCTCTCTAGAATTACCTCCTCGCATTCACATATACAAGATTTCGCACATGCTTCACCCCTCCGCCAAGCGGATCAGTCAAAAACTTATGAGTCTGCCTGACAGACTGTACACACACACTACTGTCGGCAGAACGACCGCTCCGCGGGAGGGTCTGACGGACCTGTCATTTGTAACAATACGGCCTGTGTACGCGCCTTAAAAAGATACTGCCTGTGGGTGTGATTGTTGTATACTTCCCCACCTCTTAAGGTGCGTACACACGCACTACTATAAGGACCATCAGACCCTCCCCCTGGGTGGGTGTTCCAGCGATAGTAGAGCCTGTGTATAGTCTGTCGGCAGACTGATAACACTGTTTTGATCGTTCAGAAACAGTGTTATCAGTCTGCCGACAGACTGTACACACGCTATACTATCGCTGGAACGCCCCCCCAGCGGGAGGGTCTGATGGACCCGTCGTTCCTTATAGTAGTGCGTGTGTACGCACCTTTATTCTCCCCTTATTCCTTTAGATTGTAAGCTATCAAGGGCAGGGCTCTCTCAGGCAGGGAACACACTTGTCTTTCAGTTTTCTGCGCACGTTTTCCTGCATACTTTTTCTGCACACCAAGTGTGTCTCTATGCAGGAAAACGCACACGTTTTTTCATAGCAGCTGATGTAATTGATACAAATAACTGACAAAATGTGCAGAGTCATCATGCAGAATGTCAGTTTTTTTCCTGCGCGCGAACAACATATTAAGTGTGTACTAGCCCATTGATTAACATGAGTTCTCAGTTTTTCTGTGCAGAAAACGCTTACGAAAACAGTCAAGTATGTTCCATGCCTCAGACTTTTGTTATACATTTTCTTCATCGTGTTACTTTTGTCACTTTAATTGCCCTTTCTGTATTTTGTATATTGATGTATACCATTGTATTTTTATGTACTACATGTTTGTTTCTTACTTTGTACAGTGCCACGGAATATGTTGGGGCTTTATAAATCAATAACAATAAATTGACTTGTGGATGAAGGCCATAAATTTATAAGTGTAGTCTTCTAATGTGCCATATGGTCTAATGACTTACTTTAAACGTTGTCAGATATCTGTCCTGTAGGAATTTAAAAACAACTTGCCAATCGAATGATTTATTATTTTATTTTCTTGTTTCAATACTTCACTACTCTTGTGTGATTACCCCGACAGCATTAGCATCACCGTTGAGAAACTAAAATTGCTGAAATAAGTGATTTTAATGTATGCCAGAAATTTGTCATTATTATTACACGTTATACAGTATTGCTGTCAGCTGTCTTTCCTTACCATGAAAGGACATTCCTCCAGGACTATCGAACAAGCCTCAAAATTGTGATCTTTATATCCAGGACTTCTTGAATGGAAGCTACCACACATAGGCCTCAATTCACAGAGCTTTATCAAACACTTTATCAAACGTTTGATAATTTTCCTCATGGGTAAAATCTAATTTTGAATTCACTAAGGTGTTATAGATTTATTGATCATTTCATCGATAAAACATTTGATAAATCTATTACACCTTAGTGAATTCAAAATTAGATTCTACCCATGAGGTAAATTATCAAACGTTTGATAAAGTGTTTGATAAAGCTCTGTGAATTGAGGCCAAAGTAGTGATGTTGGCTGAGGAAACGCTGCTAAGCTGTGTCTGCATTTTTTTCAGCTGCTCTTTTTCACAAAAGAACTGGTGATGCGTGGAAGATTTCAGCTATTTAAAAATCCCAAAGCCCTGCTCTAAGTAAACCTATCACTTCATTCACCAAAATTGACAAATGTCTAAGCAACATAGTGTGTACTTACTACTTACTATAGATTTACTCGTTATGTTGACAGAAATGATTAGTGATGAGATTTTGAATGGATGACTAATCTAGTTATTTGGTTATTTCTGTTAATAACTGTTAAATCAGATGCTATCCCCTGGGAAGGTCCAGTCTATTTCCTTTTGTCAGAATTCTTGTTTGCTTCTGCAGTGACTGAGCATGTATTTCTCCTCACAGAAGCAGTAGTGCTTGGCGCTAGAATGTGCTGCCATATTTACTTCATATCAGAATTGATTTTACACCGTCCCCAGCTTTCCCTGTTGTATTCCCATGCATGTTGATTGTAATATAGAAAATAACGGTCAAAGAAAATGTCTGCCTGCAGGAGTTCACACCTAGTCACATGACTGCTGTAACCAGCATGGACGGTCTGGCAGTAGGTGTAGCTCATTTCTCTGGACTCCAATAAAGTTGCCATTGTCAGTGAATAAGCCTGGGGTATAATGAGACTTGAGAGAGTTCCATAAACTGTCAAATTAAGTTTAGCAGACTTGACCATAAAATTGTGATTTTTTTTTTCTTCCAATAATCTCCATTGTTACCAAAAGCAGAAAAAAAGAATTATGACAAAGCTCCAGAATGAATAAAAGTCCAAAGAATGGCAATATCACAAAGCAGCAAAAAGACAATTATATGAACCTCATTCATTATATACTAAGATGGCAGTTTGAAATATGAATGAGTATACAAATAAACATGTCATTCTGAAGGTATTATGGATTAAATATATGCAACAAGAAAGTTCCGCTTCTGGTATGTTTTATGATGTTAAAGTGAACCGAGCATCATTTTTAACACCCAGGGCAGCTCTATAGCAAATTAAAAATGCATTCTAAAAATGTGGTTTATTATTTAAAAAACCCTTTAATTTTACCTCATTTTTTTACATCTAAGGGTTAAATTAGCCACTTTGTCCGTCCGCAAAGGACCTGTGGTCCCTGAGCAGGAGATGGTGGAAGACAGATAAGAAATCACCTCTTTAGACTTAATCAGAATCAGATTTATTTCGCCAAATACAGCAGCGCTATATTCGGAATTCTTTGTGGTACACATGGCATAACATAGTATAGAACAAGACACACAACACGGACAATTTAAAAAACTGCAGTAATGCTGTACGTGACAGAAACTGGGTAGTGGTATACATACAGAAACTGGGTCGTCAGGTAGTATTTAAATTCCTGCCATGCAGGAGCAGTCCACTAGTACTAATAGTCATAATAATGATGGTGGCCCCAGTACAGACCCCGTGCAGTGAGAACGAGGGCAGGTAGCGGCGAGAACTGCTTGAGAGTCCCCGCTAGGGTCTGCCAGTAGGCGGGCCCGCTTGGGGAAGGTTGGAGTTAAGCAGCCGAACCGCTTGGGGAAAGAAAGTGTTCTTCCGTCTGGTGGTTTTGCATGGTATAGTCCTGTAGCGGCGGCCCAGGGGGAGGAGCTTGAAGAAGCGGCTGTCTGGGTGGGAGGGGTCACAGGAAATCACAGTGGCCCTCTTTAACATCCTCGCGGAGTGTAGGAGATCAAGGGGTGGAAGAGGAGAACCGATGATTCTTTCTGCGTCAGCTATGACTCTCTGCAGTTTGTGTTTGTCGCTGGCCGTTGCGCCCGCGTGCCAGACGATGATTGAGGAGCAGAGGATGGATTCTATAGTGGCAGTATAGAAGCTGGTCAGCAGTTCCCTGGGCATGCCAAATCTCTTCAGTTGGTGCAGGAAGAACAACCTCTGCTGAGATTTGTTCTGTATATTGGAAGTGTTCTGCTCCCACTTCAGATTGTTAGTGAGGGTCATGCCTAGCAACCGCACGGATGTCACCCTAGTGACTTCGGTACCCCCAATGAGGACAGGTGGGAGAGGGGGAGGGTTCCTCCTGAAGTCTACGACTAGTTCAACAGTCTTTGCGGCGTTGAGAACTGACTACAAACAAACCCCCATTGTACTTCAAACAGAAAACATCAGTTACAGTTGAAGAATTTCACACCTGGCCTGGATAATAGCAGTTGTAAAATAGCAGGGGAGTGAGCTTCTGAGCAATGGCAGCCCTTGCAGCTATTTGAAGCCAAGAGCTGCTTTGAACCCTTTAACCTCACCCCTTTCCCTCCCCAATCTTTCCCACACCCCAATCGCCTCTGGTGAACCAGCCATATTCAGTGACAAAACCACAATTCCATTTTAGCAACATATCACACATTTGACTTAAAACAGTAGGAGCTGAATCATATATGGTCATAGAAACCTGCATCCAACATTAATAAATTGTAGCCAAAATACTAGCCCTATCATACTCTTTCCTTCCTCTGACTCAACATACATATTCCAGAGGGTCCAGTAAAGTGAATGATTTAAAGGTCTCTGGTGAAATTCCTGAATAGCCTCATACTGCCTAATATTCTCCAATAAAATTTTGATTTTTTTTTTTTTTTTTAGGGCCCATACCCACTAAGCGATTTCCCTAAAAGATTTTTTGTGAGGAAGGATTTTTCTTGCGATATCTCACAACATTGTTAAACAATGTTTCATGATGCCCGCCGCACGCAGCCGTTGTTCATTTTTGTGGGTTTTGCCGTGATTGTGTAAACGATCCTTTGCCTCTGACGTCGCCAACAACTCTTGCAGATTCAGCCAGATGCATGGGGGAACGTTAATTCTACGGAGATCCCCGATCTATGTGGCTGTGATCTGCCGGTGGGTAATTAAAAGAACATGTTTTGGATCCTTTTTTAAAGGGACACTGTAGGGGGGTCGGGGGAAAATGAGCTGAACTTACCTGGGGCTTCTAATGGTCCCCCGCAGACATCCTGTGTTGGCGCAGCCACTCACCGATGCTCCGGCCCCGCCTCCAGTTCACTTCTGGAATTTCAGACTTTAAAGTCTGAAAACCACTGCGCCTGCACGCCCGTGTCCTCGCTCCCGCTGATGTCACCAGGAGTGTACTGCGCAGACACAGATCATACTGGGCCTGCGCTGTGCGCTCTTGATGACATCAGCGGGATCGAGGACACTGCAGCGCAGGCGCAGTGGTTTTCAGACTTTAAAGTCTGAAATTCCAGAAGTGAACCGGAGGCGGGACCGGAGCATCGGTGAGTGGCTGCGCCAACACAGGATGTCTGCGGGGGACCGTTAGAAGCCCCGGGTAAGTTCAACTCATTTTCCCCTGACCCCGCTACAGTATCCCTTTAAGGCTACGTTCACAGTGAGACATTGCGGAGCTGCATTATTAAGTCTAATAATGCAGCTTACCTTATTGCAATGCTAATCCTATGGGTCCAGAAGGGGGACTGTCCAGAAGGGGGGAGGGCGGGTGCGTGCGTGACTAATTAAAAGAGAGGGGGGGCGTCGCCAGAGCCTTTTACCCGTTTTTTAAACTGGCCTTTGGCCTAATATAAAATAAAGTCCACAGATTGATTGCTTTTAAATTCAGAACTGTGCCCGTGAGTGTGCTGGTGCTGGTCCTGGTCTGGTCAACCACCTCAGATATACAACTGTTAGATTCAAATGCTCATCACCACATCACATCAAGTTCCTTCAACCGGGTCACGTGTGAGGGAGAGGACTCAACCTGTAGTTGTGACCAGTCTGTATAGTGGTCACAACTACAGGATGAGTTCTCTCCCTCGTGGGTGACCCAATGGAGGAAGTTGATGTGATTTAGTGATGAGCACTTACATCTAACAATTGTGGATAGTGTAGGTAAGATTTCATACTATATGGAAGTGGTAAAATTAGCCAGTTGTTAGCCTATCAAAATTGCATGTATGTACGCATCCTAAGGGCCCAAAATGAGTTTGGTACAGAGTGTTGCACATCTCTCTGCATTACTTTCTCACCATGGCTACCAAGATTATGCGCAATTGAATGTCATTCACACTGAGCTCACTGTGGAACAGCAGAGAAAACCATTCTGGTCACAGCTAGACTAAATTCATTTGTAGTATACGGGATTGTACTGCACTGTGCACCAACTTAACCAGCAGCAGTGTCGAGTGATGTGCATCAGTCAGCACCACTGGTAGTGTGAATAGGCCCTTGAAGGTGTCCACAGAAATCTAAGGGTGCTGGCAAGGGTGCCACCCCAGAGTTCTCCACAGTGATGAAAAAGTTGAGCATGACCATAAATGATTAATTCTCTCATTAATTTAATAGGGCATAGCAGATTTAACCGTTTTACTTGTCTTTATCCCCTCCTCCCCCCACCTTTCTCCCAGCAGCCGTGTAGTAATGTCTTATACGTTATTGTAATTTCATGTTTGTCGTTGCTGCAGCAATTTTCAGCCTTGCACATCAGTTTACACTGAAGTATTTGAAAGAACAAGCTTGCAGTGGGAGAATGGAACAGAGAATCTGTTGGACATCTTCCAGGCGTGCACTTCCTGTGCGTTCTTACTGTTTATCCCTGGATAGTTAACGTATATATTTCATGATATAAACACCATTGGCAATGGTGTACACATTTTTCATCTCTCCATTGATGAAAGAAACAGGCAGCCAACGTAAAACGTGTGAGTGCTGCTTTAGATAAAATCCATTGATGTGTGAATAAAATATTTATGTGTGGAAGCTATATATACATTCCAAGCACATCTTTGTTGGCTCTCTGGCTTGCGAGTGGGAGAATTCGGTGAAAATGGCTTTGTATTGATAATTCTTTTTGAAGTAATAACTTCACACAGCATGAGTACGGTGACAGCCTTGGGGGCTGCAGCTCATTTAAGCATCCATGATTTTAGCAGTGATGTCTCTGTCACTGAGAACATAGGTCGGGATCTGTGTATAGAGAACCGCCACGCATTGCTTTACGCTGCATCAGCTACTGGTCGCTTTAATGAGGAAGTTTCCGCATGGAATACGTCCGCTCAGGACAAAGTGCTTCCATATATGACATGTGACAGTTATTCTGATATCTAGTGACTCACGTTGATAGCGGAATACAGGATATGTAATCAGCCAGGGATAATCCGCTCTGACACAGATGACATGTTTATGATGTCCTCCGCCATGTGTTTTACAAAACCATGGTATGCTTTCTTTGTGTATAAACAATACACACCACTATACATACCCTTTCATAGTGAGGAGTAAATGTCATCATAATGCATAAATTCTATATAAACATACAACACACACACTTATTATTTAGTATTTATATAGCACCGCTATCCTCCACAGCGATGTACAGAGTATACTGACTTGTCACTTAACTGTCCCTCAGTGGGGCTCACAATCTAATCCTTACCATAGTCATATGTCTATATCTAAGGACAATTTTAGGGGGAAGTCACTGAACTTATCTGTAGTTTTTGGGGATGTGGAGGAAACTGCAGTACCCAGAGGAAACCCACCCAAACACAGAGAGAACATGCAAAACACACACAATCAAGCTACAGCTCTCTACATGAATATACTTCTAGCTCCTTCCAACCTCATGACTATATGCCCACCCTCTGCATTCAACAGAATAGCAATCCCAGTGGGTCTTCCTTGCGCACCTTGTGCATACACAGGGAATATTATAGGAGATGGAGAAGCCCAAAGAAGCCCCTGAAGGCTGATGTAAGGGGAGTTATTAGTGGGAGAGAACAGTAAGGTTTCTCAGGTGCAGCCTTATTATCCAGTCAGTTTCTTTGGGGAAGGAGTAGGGCAGATCCCATGAACCAAGACTTCTTAAAAATATTAGCTAGCTCCAAACTTGGACATTGCCCTTTGATTGAGCAGACTGGCTTCTGAGATCCATATTTTTTTTACTCAGTATAGTAAGGATACCCTTTAAAATACAAATACCCAAATAACCTTTCTTTTTTTTTTTTTTTTTTTTTTGCCCACAAAATATCAGTTCAGTGGCTTTTGTCCCAATGAGGATTTTGGGCTACTGCTGTGGATTGTACTTGCTGTACCTCACTAGCATGTTACTGAAGTGTCATAGAACTTATGTGAATGCTCATGGGTAGGCCAGGTGAAGGTACGTCAAGTGCAGCCTTCTTCATTGGGAGATTATTATATAAACGTATTCAGATGGTATCATGTGGAGCTGGAGGCCCTAAAGACAAAATGTTAGTATGTATTTTTGAGGACAGGACACCAGGATCTAGTTAGAGTAATTTGAAGTAAAAGCACTGGGACACAGGCTGGCCCTACTGATAGCAAAGCGTCCACACTCTTTCTAACTCCGGGATTACACAATGATTGGGTCATTTGTACTGGTCAGTGTCGTGGGAGGAATGTGGTGGGTTAAGTAAAGGGCTAAACGGCAAGCTGCCTGGTGAGATTTGAGAAAAATGTGAGCAAGACTAGAGACTAATTAAAGTTCCACATATTTAAACAGCAGGATAAACATCCCATGTAGTGTGAAGGGATGCTGGGGAGGAGACTGAAGACTTGGCTCAGCTGTACTTCATTTTTATTACTTCAAACTCCTCTTATGACAAGAATTTCCTCACTCATTTGTATCTACGGTACTCCTCCTGGAATTCTGAGCTAAACAGTTGTCAGAGGAGCAGAGTAGTAAAGTAAATATTTAATGGACTATTACTTGTACATTATTGTAACATGATAAAACCAACAAGGGTTAATTCTCTTATAAACAACATGGTTACAGAAAATAAATTAAAAAAAGTCGAAGTAACAAAAAAGCATCATGCATTTAGTTTGTGCCCTGTGGCTGTAGGAGCAGCACGTAATTTAAAATATCATTGAGTGACCTCTCATTTGACATACAGTTTAAGTTGTATTGAGTTCTGTAACAATTCAAAACTTAGACTGTGGCTCACATGAAAAAACCCTGTGCTCACATGCAGTATAAAAAATAATAGCTATTATTTTTATAGCACTTTTCTCCCTGGTGACTCAAAGCGCTGTGAAGAGTTTGCAGTACTGGGGTGATGTGTGAGCTGCTGGGGGCATTGGCTAGGAGTCTGGCTGCAGCATTCTGTACTAGCTGTAAGGGGCGCAGAACCTTATCTGTTGATCCGATGAACAGGACGTTGCAGTAGTCTAGGTGGGAGGATACAAATGCATGAACCAGGGCAGGTAGGTCTTCAGCTGGGATAAGGTGTTTGATTTTCGCTATATTTCTTAGATGGAAGAAGGAAGACTTGACGACAGCTGATACCTGCTGTCTGAGTTTTAGATTTCCATCTAGGATCACCCCAAGGTTTCGCACAGATTCTTTATACTGTACAGTATCTCCCCCAATTGCTAGTTTGAGGTGGTGAGCGTTTTGAACTTCATCCATCATGTGTGGACCACCTACCACCAACACCTCTGTTTTGTCAGCGTTCAGCCTCAGCCAGCTGGTGTTCATCCAATTTTGTAAATCCACTAGACACATATTTATGGATGCTGATGGGTCTTGGGTGCCAGGCTTGAACGACAGATACAGTTATGTGTCATCTGCATAACAATGGTATCCTAGGCCAGAGTTCTGGATTATTTTGCCCAGTGGGAGTATGTAGACTGCAAAGAGTAATGGTGATAGTACAGAACCCTGTGGAACTCCATACGCAAGTGGCACTGGATTAGATTAGTGTGTGCTCAGACATACTTGCTGTGTCCTGCCAGATAGGAAGGTCTGAAACCAGCTAAGAACAGTACCCCTTAGGCCACAGTAATTCTTCAGTCGCTGGATTCGTATTTCATGATCCACAGTATCAAATGCTGCAGACAAGTCAAGAAGAATCAGAATTGAGCAATCACCCTTGTCCCTTGCAGTAAGTAGATCATTCATTACTCGGACTAATGCTGTTAGAAGTTCCTTGGTTAATATGTAAACATTATAAAAGAGTTAATTTAGTAGCTGGCAATTAGGCTGTTCTTACACAAAATCCATTTCTTGAGTGCTGCCACCTTAGCCCCTCCCCCCTCCCCCCCAAAAAAAAACATTGTCCCTGTCCTGTTTGCATCATTTCCCTTTCACTTCTCCATAGACCCTTTAAAAATTGGATGCTTTACAGGTATAAGGAGCTGAAGTGGATATAGTTGAGATCCACAGGGCATTGAGGCTTATTCCTATCCATCAATAAAACATTAGTCGTAACAACTGAATCGCAGGGCTTCCTTGTGCTTCCTACAGTTTGGTACAGAGCTATTTGGCATCTATCTTACCAATTTCAACTGTATCTATTTTTTATGTAACGATTAACCACTAACTGTTTATTAAAGTATGTTGATACAGTGGCTTTTCCTGAGTTCGGGAGATTCCCCATAACATTTTTTAAATACAAGCAGTCCCCAATTTATGAACACCTGACCTATAAGTAACTTATGACTTATTAATGCCGAAACAAACAGGCCAAACATTTGAAATTTGATTCTGTTGGAACAAGTCAAAAACATTTTTTTTTCAAAAACGACCTTGTAGATTTTGAGTCTAAGGACTCAGCAGTGAGCAAGTGCCAGCGGCACCTTCGTTTTTATTGGGATGACTTTTCAAGTGATTTTGCCACTGGGGACTCATTCTTATGGCTCTTTAACCACATATGCAGAAATGTTATCATGCAGCTCTTAATTTTGTTGCTTTTATCAACTGGAAAGTGGTTTGATGTCTGTGAAAGGAATTAGCGTGTAGATATATGTATGTTGACACAATTCATATAGCGTTAATAGGGCATACCACAAAAAGTCGGCAATGGTCAGGAATTCTTCCTTGAAGCTTTTCATCTATTTAGCGTGGCAGACTGCTCTCGAGTTATTAGTTGTCATAACAGAGTACTTCAGCGATACATATGTAATATAAAGTGGCATGTGATCTCCTGGTGACATATCGTGCTGCTGTAATCTGCAGCACTATCTGCAAGAATTACCATGTGGACAGTCTTGTGGAGTTTGGAGTGGAAGTCGGACATAATTGCCTCCAGCTGTGCTAGACAGACAGCTCAGAGGAGGAATTCCACAATTCCCTGTGCAAATAATGAGAGAAGAGGTGATTTATAATGCATGAAACTCCAGCAGGAATGTCACCTGCCGAACCTTAGCTGTTAATCAATTACTGGCTAAATATTCACTGTCTCTTAATGAGAAAATGTGTTACTCTACACATAATGCTTAACTTGGGAGTTCAACTTGGAAGGGTATTCAGGTTTGCAGGAAGTGACAAGCTCATTTATTTATTTGATTGCAAAGCTCTTTCTTGCCTTTAAGCCAGGTTTTTCATAATACAATAAACAAAGATGTTACATTTTCTCTAATGTAAAGGTAACCAATAAATAAAGAACAGAAAACATTTTTTTGGGCAGCATTGAAGCCATAAGGCATAAATGAGTGGGTTAGACAAAACTGATTCTCTGCTGCCCATGACAATTTTGTTCAGTAATATTCAAGACCAACTGAAGAAAAAAACTGAACAAGGCAAATTCTGCTAATAATCAGGTTGATGTGCAACAGAGATTAGATTCAATGTGATAGACGGAATACATTTTTCACGGATTAGATGGGCTGCACACTGCTTCCTCTCCCCTCTTAATTCAGCTGGTAGATAAGTCAATCAGGAGTGACTATGATGGCTATAGGAATGAACAGTAGATGGCAGACTATATTTTTCCAGATTTTCTGCATTATAGTAGAATCCATGTGTCCACTTTTTTTAGGAGGGGGAGGTGTAGTCGCAGAAAATGGGTGGTAAACCTTTGTCAGGCCTCAATTTGGTAACCGGAAGCTAGAGGCAAGACAGGTCTTAAAAAGCAACTTCATCCTAATCTTAACCGATAACCCCTTTCCCAAGATAAATCTTTACTTTTTCTCTAATAGACCATCAGGGACATCTGTATGACTGATGTGGGGCTGAAGCTCCTCCCACAATGTGATTTCAGGGCTGTGGTTTTGACAGTTTGCTGTCTGTGAACCTTGTTGCATTGTGTAAAATAACATCTGTTTCCAACTGCTAAGCAACCAGTATCTCCCACTGTACATGGAACTCTCAGTATTCAAACATTCTGCAGAGATCACCTGGCAGGACTAAAGATGTTGCCACCGGTGATTCATTTCAGAATGTAAATCCAAGAGAGGAAATATTTTACAATGGGCAAAGAATGCAGTGGCCACTGTATATGCATACATGCTTGGCTCAGCTAAGCAGGAATGTTTTCTTTTTTTTTTTTTGCAAAAATAACCTTATTTCTTGTACTCAAAAAATAGAATTTGTATCAGTCAAAGCATAGGATGCCAATTTCTGTATGGAGAGGAGCTCAATTACAGCAGCTTACAGATGAATACAATATCCTCATTTTTGTTTATGAACGGGCAACTTATTATGGACGCAAACATCATGGTTAATAGTCATTTCTCTGAGCACGATCGTATCATTGGACGGTAAAATCAGGAAGCAATTATCAACAGTCTATATGAGCCCTAAATCAGTAGATAAGTGCATGAACCTTTGAAATGCAAAGTGACTGTAGTTAGGAGCAGCAGATCAGATTTCAGCTTTCTGATGGAGAGAAAAGTTGACTGAAAGGAGAAGTCTGTCTGGTTGCAGTGAACCACTGAACTCTGTTATTTGCTTTGATGAATTGGATAAATACAGTAGTTTAAAGTGGGACTAAGTTGCATTCCTTATGGGGGTCTCTGTGGATCACTGCAGTACTTGCATGTGTCTAAAACTTTGTGTAGGACACGTATGCCGAGATAATCCACCCCATGTTGTTGTGATTTGGGAGCTGCATATGGTATTCCAGATGTCAGTCACCAATGGAATGGTCATTTTCTAAGCTAAGCTTCCACTAGTTGTTACAATGAATCCACTGTACAATGAATCAGAGGTTTTAAAACCAACAAGCCACCTATAAGGCCTCTTTCACACCAGGCAATGCGTGCAGGAGCCTTTCACCTGCACGCGTTGAATAGCCTGCGGTGTGTCGTCGGAAATCTGCGGTGCGACGCAATGAGCGGCGGTAGCTATTAATTGAACCCGACGGGAAAAAAACGGCTCCCGGCGTTTCAACACTCCCAGGTGCGTCGAAAGCACAACGCACCGAAATGCAGCGTTGGGTGTGAAAGGTAAAACGATAGTCTATGGACTTTCATTTTACCTTGGTTAACGCAAAGAATTGACTTTGCATTGAAACGCAGGAAAAGGGCTCTGGTGTGAAAGAGCCCTAAAGGGGGACAGAATTTTTTTTTTGATAGCTCTACAAAAGTGAAGTGACCCCCTCAGATGAAGGACTAGAAGATGCAGGTTCCACATCCCCATTTTCTACTGGAAGACTTGAAACCCACATGCAAGTGGTAACATTTGTTAATACATTATGATTTAAAAGTAGAAATTCGACGTTAGGTAAAGTGGTAAAGAAAAACACTTTATCTCCCTGGAGTTTCATCATCTCACAATAGTTTCATAGAGGTTTTCTTCCATTCAAAACTATGGAAAACTATTTTTTTTTGCAATGTATAAAAAGTATATTAAAAAGTTTGTGCTAAAACTTTACTCTGGCTTTCCTGTCTTTTTCAGTATTCTATACTATACCACTAGCCATCTATTTGTACCATGACTATGGAAATGCTAAGTAATAATAATAATAGGGTCAACCAGAAAATAAAGCTCATTTGTTTTTATCTGCTACACAAGATATTTGTTCAAGGCTCATTCACACTAGACACCAGACGTTCCAGGCGTTCCTGTTAGGTTATATTGTGTTGGAGCCGACGATGTTCACACAAGGTATTCGTTCAAAGTATTTGTATTCGCACAAAGTGTTCCTGGGTGCGTTACATCGCAATGTGTGGGAACACTTTCTGCATTATATAACACACCCAGGGACACTTAATTGTAAGCCGCATGCAGTTTCCCATCAGGTTATATGATGTATTGTGTATTTCCAGAGTTGCATGGTTATTGGCATCACAAGTATATAAACAATAGAAGACCTCATTACATTGGCTCTCCCTTTATTCAGCCTTAAGATACTTCATACAGTAAAACTAGTACCATGTCAAACCATAAAACACAAAGGCTATCATTCATAAAGCATTGCCGCATGCGGAAATGCTGAAAACAGTTGACTTTACCGAGCACATAGCAAAATGTCTATTCATAAAGGCTTTTTCCGCACGAAAAGCTGACATTCCCGAGCAGAGCGATAAATTATCGCCTTGGGCAGTGATTATCTTAACAAATGTTACTAAATGTCAATTCATAAAGATTAGAGCAAGCGGTATGAGGACGGGGAATACCGCTTCCTTGGAAGTAGCGATAAGCATGCGGATTACAGCTAAGTCAATGGAGATAGACCTCCCAAACAGCAGCAGTGAGAGCAGCGCACGGAGGGACTCAGGCAGCTTCTCCTGTTACGCCAGCCTACCGACAACCTAGAGCCAGCCTAGTTCGGGAAATCACCGCACTGCTATCGCAACTGTAAACATTTTTATGAATGAGCACACAGAAGTCTAAAATACCGAATGCGGTGTTTTCCCGCACTGATTTTCTTTACCGAACACACTTTTATGAATGATAGCCAAAGTGTCTAATATTTCTATGTGTCTTGGACTTGATCCTGGAGTACTTTATTATGAAGTTTCCTTACAGTTGCCTGACTTTTGATTTACATACTTATTGTGTATCAGGGGTTCAGAAAGTATTAAAGTAGAGGAACAGCACATTCATAAAAGTATTTCAGCAATGGCACCTTCCATATTACTCTCACTTTAGGTTCCTTTTAAAGAGAACCCGAGGTGGGTTTGAAGAATATCTGCATACAGAGGCTGGATCTGCCTATACAGCCCAGCCTCTGTTGCTATCCCAAACCCCCCTAAGGTCCCCCTGCACTCTTCAATCCCTCATAAATCACAGCCACGCTGCTGACAAACAGCTTGTCAGAGCTGGCTGTGTTTATCTCTATAGTGTCAGTCTGCTGCTCTGCCCGCCTCCTGCAGAAGTCCAGTCCCCGCCTGCATCCCTTCCCTCCCTGCTGATTGGAGGGAAGGGACGGGGGCAGGGACCGGAGCTATGCAGGAGGCGGGGGAGCAGCTGAGACTGACACTACAGATGTAAACACAGCCTCACAGCACGGCTGTGATTTATGAGGGATTGCAGAGTGCAGGGGGACCTTAGTGGGGTTTGGGATAGCAACAGAGGCTGGGCTGTATAGGCAGATCCAGCCTCTGTATGCAGATAACATTCTTTAAACACACCTCGGGTTCTCTTTAAGTACTGGCTCAGGACAGACTGTACAGCTGATAAAGATTTCTCAAAAAGGCATCCATATTTTCAGTTTGGCAGAATACTGACTGCCTTTTACAGCTTTGTTCCCCCCCCCCCCCCCCCTAAATTTGCAATTATCTTATAATGCCCCAGTACTCCTGTAGTTAAAATTTATTCATTTGACAGAATATTAAATATCTGGGTCATGCATCACCATTAACTGGAGCTGTCATTTCAATACAGCTTTCAACTCGTATCTTGTTAAAAATGTGACTATATGGTGGAACATATGTTTACTGGATCTGCTAATGTTGGACTATAAATGGAGATGCCTGAAGCTTAAGGCGAGCACCATAGGAGAAGCACAATACATATTGCTTTCATTAGTAGCCAGCTCGTGGTTGTTCGCAGGCCCATAACTAATCACAGAATGCATTCTCTAGCCCTTCCTCACAAAGGTCAGAGATAATTTGTTATTGGGGTATTTATCTTCTTTATATCATCCCACATAATTCCTCAGCCCATTCAGTGCAGATTAAAAATATACATATGTGACTCTTCATGATTTTACAACAGCAGACAGTACCACATGCAGAAATTGGGATTAGTGGTGTTCAGCTCGGCAGAGGGACTAATCATTTGAGAAGGGCTCTTTCACACTAGGAGCTATTCCGTATGTTTTGACGGAATGCACCTAGGTAAGATCGTCCGGCTCAAGCGGCTTCCCGTTGGGTGTATTAGAGCTAGCGCCGCTGATATGTGTTGAACCACAATTTCCTGACGTCATGCCGTAATTCATAATGCGTGCATGAAGTCGGGTTCATGCACCCGTTGGCTAATGTGAAAGAGCGCTAAGTGTCCCCCCCCCCCCATGCTTGGAAATGTCTGCAATGGGCAAATGTCCCCCCCCCCTCTGAAACTGAGAAGAACAAGCATACGATCCGATGTTTCTGTCATAAATCTGACTAGATATGCCACATGTCAGAACTGCCAAGCAACTGGTATTGTTTAAAAGTAAATAAATATGGCAGCCTCCATATACTTATCACTTCAGGCGTCTTTAAAATTGCAATATGTTAAGCTACTGTATTTCAATTTTGCGCAAACTCTCTTGCATTGATAAAATCTTTCTACAATCTCTTTATGAATTTAAATTTATGGCTTTCAATAGATTTTGAGCAGCTGGTGGATTGATGGTAAATGGTGGAAAATCTAGACTGGATCAGTCAGCAAAGGTGGCGGTTTTCTAGTGAATTTGACATTGCCTAATCATAAAGAGAGGGGGCTTTGATTGGTCAAACTATGAAGTGCTTTGTGGGACTTTGACTTATGTATGTTAATCAGTTTTTCCAATACGAATTGGGGTCTATTGATTGGCAGCCATGATATTGGCTACATAACTTTGTTTGTGTTTTGTATTTATTTTCTCTGGGCTTTTTCACATTAGCCAACGCGCGCATAAACCCGATTTCGTACATGCGTTCAGTGACATGGGGAAGGTGTGATGCGACGCTGATTAGCGGCGGTAGTTCTAATTCACCCAACAGGAAAACGCCACGGCTGGATGTTACGAAGTTCCCAGATGCGTTGTAACGTAATGCTCTGGAGTTCTTCGTCTAATGTGAAAGTTAACATGAAAGTCAAATAGACTTTCATGTTACCTTTCTAAACTCAAACTAGGAGCGAGCCATCAAAATGCTCAGATCAGCTCCTAGTGTGAAAGAGCCCTTAAGCTGGCCATACACTGGCCCGATTTGCCGCCGTTTCGACAGCAGATTTGATCACTGGGATCGAATCTGCTGCCAATCGTTCGCGCTACACGCCGAATTTCGATCCATTTCGTCCGATCCCGTCGATCGCGCCGTGCGGAAAACTACCGTTGATCGCGCCGTGCGGAAAACTACCGTTGATCGCCCACGGGTAGGGAGCGCGTCGCTAGCGGCGTTCGAGTGCCCGACGACCAACGCAATAGAGAAGGCAATACATTACCTGCTCCGCCGACGCGACTGCCTCCGGTCACCGCTGCTCCATCTCCGCTCTGGTCTCCGGCATGCTTCAGTTCCTCCTGCCCGGCAGGAAGTTTAAACAGTAGAGGGCGCTCTACTGTTTAAACTTCCTGCCGGGCAGGAAGAAGTAAAGCATGCCGGACCTGGAGACCAGAGCGGAGACGGAGCAGTTGTGCTGGCGGAGCAAGTAATGTATGCGGGCATTCGGGCGGGGGGAGCGGCGGCAGCACCACCACCACAACAGATTGTAAACGGTTTCAGGATGAAATCGGTTCACAATCTGTTTGCAGTAAAGGTAGCCATACGATCCCTCTCTGATCAGATTTCGATCAGAGAGGGATCTATCTGTTGGTCGAATCTGATGGCGAATAGACCAGTGTATGGCTACCTTTAGTTGTCATGCACAAGTAATGCTAGAGTAGGTGCTGGTTTACTACCAGCTATAGGGCTTGATTCACAAAGCGGTGCTAACTGTTAGCACGCCTGTGAAAACCCCCTTAGCACGTCTAAACGAGCTTTTCGCGCGTAAAACTTTATGCGCGTAAAACTTAACACGCGCACTGCACAGAGCGCAGAGCACTCCGCGCGAAGTGCCCATTAAAGCCTATGGGACTTAGCACACATAGGACTTTGCGCGCGTAAAACTTTGCGCGCGCAAAGTTAGCGCACGATCTGATTGAGAAATCCGGTGCTAACCTACTTAGCACCCTGGTTACCACGTTTAAAGACTTTAGACGTGCTAAGTAGGTTAGCACCGCTTTGTGAATCAAGCCCATAGTGGTTTAGTGTAGGTGTCAATGATAAGTCACAATGGCTCCAGTTCTGAGCAGCTAATTACTGATGTGGCAGAGAGTTTATGGGCAATCTGCACTCCAGAGTACCATTGCTATGATTGTAAAGAAGTACGGTTTAACCAGCTTTGGAAAGTCTTAGTTGGCTGCACATTTAAAAAATACTTGTGCAGAGCTATTCTATGTCTGTGCCAAGTTTGTTACAACAGTGGAATTTCCTCTAATTTTCTTAGTGGTGAACAGTTTAATATGCTATTCAGGAGCCAATCTGTCCAGTTCAAGAACCAACGGGAAATTTTTAGTTGACTTGACGGTTAAAGGTTAATTCCACATTAATTGAAAACAATGAATGTATATTGCTAGGATTATTTCAGCCTGCTTGTGTTAAAGGCACCCTGTAGCAGATCCAAGGATATGAATGCACTACTACTACATCCTGAAAAAGTGTGCACTTAAAGCAGACCTGAACTTAGAACTTCCTGTCTGCTCTATAAGATAAGCAACAACTTAATAACCTTTAAACAAAAAAGTATTTTGTTACAGCTGATTCAAATCCTGCAATAAATCTGCAGTTTGTCTACTTCCTGCTTTCATGGAAGCAGACATATTGTTAAAATCCCGTGTTTACAAATGAGCTGTCTGCCGTGGCAGTCAGCTGACTCATTAGTGACTCATTATAAAGGAGGTGGTCAGGAGGCAGATACCATAGAGATTGGGAAGAGCTGCAGATCAACCATGCTTTTAATACCAGCACAGTTTTAGGTATCTGAGTTTGGAATAGGGAAACTGTAAGTGTGTAGGCAACAGTACTTTTAGTAACAAGGATATAGTAATGCATTTATATATTTGAATCTCCAATGTATGTATAAAACCAAGATATTCCACAGTGTTAAAAACAAAGGCAAAGGAGTATCCAAGTTTTCTGCCTCTCGCTAAATTAGTGCAGGTGTTGAAAATAAACATGAATGGCTTCTGTCTGTGTACAGGAAGGCAAGTATTTATGGGCCATCTGTACCCTAAAGTCTTGTTGCCATGGTTGCAAAGTAGTGCAATTTGAGCAGATTGTCATTTTGGAAATTGCTAGCTGGCTGTATGCTGTATTGGAAAGATTACCTTTAATATCCGTAAATGACAAAAAGACTTGTGCAGCAGCAATACAATGAAAGTGAAATTTTCCTTTGAGGTGCAGTAATGTCTTTTTATGCCAGACAACAGCCTGTGTGAAATAGCACACTTTTCTGAGCACTGCAGAAGTGGATGTCGCAGGCATTTTCCCGGTAATAAATGTGAGGCAGACGGAAATGATCAGTCATTGTTCTGGGCTGTGTACGTTTTGAACATTCCTGTTTATCTCACAAATTTGGATGAGTGGAAGAGCATCTGCTTGTGGTTAGAGATGGAAAGAAAGTGGCTCACAGGGGACGCACATTACCATGCAGCTAATGTGCTATTCTCTGTCCTCTCAACACCTTTTCACCCCTGTAACCCAGACAGTATTTTCTCCTCCACAGTTAGATCACTTCCTGCTATTGACACATCCAAATCACTTAAACTTTTATTTTCTGACAGATACCAGAGCAGCACAATGACCCTGTTGGCAGCATTACAATCTTAATAGAAGGGTATAATTTATGTTGTGCTTTGTTGCCTGTTCATCCCTGAAGGCCAGAGAAGGTATTTTTGCTTTTCCTTATTCCTTGTAGAGATAAGAGTAGGATTTCTATGCATAACAAAAGCTGTGCGTTACCATAATGATATCCCACTGTACCAGCATTTGTATGCCTGCACTCTTTACATTTTAATGCAGTCTCAATTGAGAAGATTAAACATGACCAGAAAATGAATGAAATATCTTCCATTCGATGAAACAATTGCGTTTGATTAAGCTGATGAACTGTTTTTACCTTGTCAGTTTTTCTTTGATGCGTTCATGTTATTGAAATATAAATATCATTGAATAATCGCAGCTGAATCATCTGCGTTAGCAAAACAAGCTCAGGTGTTCTTGTACCTCTTTAATTATGGATACCATGGATAAAGTTTTTTTTATTTTTTATTACATCCCTGTTGGAAAGACTTACTCTTCATTACTGTCTCTATGATAGATGCTACTAGGACAAAATACAAGGGAGATTACTAAATATGAATGCTGTCTCTGCACGTGTTGACAGTTATTGATCTCAGGTTGGACACAGACACCTGGGAGGGGAGTAGACTGTACTGCACTACACTACACTACACTACAGAAAAAGTTGACAGGTGTGGTCAGGCTAGCAGAGCTAGTGCTGCACTGTTCAACACTAGCCTGGTTGAACACTGTCCAGTCAACTGAGGTTGTCCAGTCACCTGTGATTGATTGACATGATTGTAAAGAAGTGCAGTTTTAGCAGTCGGTCACCTGTCAAACAGGCTCACATACTAGATGTACTATCGCTTTTTAGAGCCATTTTTTGTGGAAATTAAAGTAAAGTAGTTGTGATGTTTTTTTAGCCTTTCGGATGTTATAGCACCTTCATATCTGCACTTTGCTTGTGCATGTGCAATGGCTGCAGTGTGTTCACAAATACATAAAGTGCTGTAACTGGCTGGCTTAGCACCTGGGCACATTTCTGCCCTGGTTTTTGCCCCAGTGTGGAGAGTGGGGCCGTCACAATGATATGTGTGATATTTAAAGCTGGTGCTGTAGTGCTGATAACTGCTTAACCATTATGCCACCCATCTATTTGGAATTTTAATTGAAACACCCCTTTAATCACTGATAGTTAAAGAATTAGAGATGCTTATTTTGCTTGCCTACAAAGCTTTGCTTCATAGGATTAACTATCCACAGACATTATGTAGCTGCTGTGACCTGCTATGTGTCATACATGGATGAATGGCATTCCTCGGGGAAGCAGTGTAGGTGGCAGATCAGAGGTCATTTAAACACTAGACAGTAGCTGCCATTGTTCTATGCATCCGTATTAAACTGCTTGTTGTTCAGTACAAAGCGTTTTTTATGAAAAAATGACTTCTCTTGGTCAGATTTATGATAAAATTGGCATAACCTATTTTGAATGGTTGATTCAATGTTTGCCTCTTGGCTTCAGAGAGCCCCTTAGCTGTCTTACGGTGTTGTGCACCTTGGCAATGTATTGTATTATACACAGTCTGTAAGTCCCCTTGATCTAATGTATCACAGTCTGTAAGTCCCCTTGATCTAATGTATACTGTGATTGCAGCTGTGCTATTTCTCAGCTAGGGCCTATTAACACCTGCTTTACATGCATATGGATGGATTTTATGTGAGTTTTATGTATGTTTTTTTGATGTATTTTACATGGATAACAACTTTTCTTGCAGCTTAAATACATTAGACTAAATCTAGAAAGTAAATGTAAAAATGAAAGTGTGAATTTACAAATTTAAATGTATCATTTTTGGAAGGGCCACACAGGGCTACACATATATATAAATTGCCATCTGTGCCCCTGCTGGTGACGCCGGTTAGGCAAGTTCTGGGTGTTTGCAGGGTTGAAGGTAAGTGAACCAACAAGAACCAATAATCCGCACTCCTTATATCTGGGTAAAAATCAAGTTTATTTAAGCACCCATAAAACAGCACAGCAGTTATGGCGTGACAGCATAGCATCAGAAAACTGACACATTTCTGACCCTACTGCATCCTTAGTCCTAGTCATAACCCAGTAGGGACAGAAATGCCTCAGGTCTCTGCTGTGCTCCCATGCTATAACTGCTGTGCTGTTTTTGGGTGCTTAAATAAAAGAACTTTTGTGTGGAGGTGGAGCAGTTATCCTTTTTGTTTTCAGGAAACCTTGAGTAAACCCAAGGACCCCAGTGTACTTACCTCAGGCTTCCTCTAGCCCTGTGTAGTCCTTTTTGGTTGCTAACATTCTGTGCTAATCCATTCAGCAGTTGTTCCCTCGAAATGCTGCAAGTGCGGCCTCAGTCCAGGCGACTCCTTGTTCACACAGTTATGATTGCTAATGCGTATGCGCCAAATGCGATCGAGGTGGCACATGGGCCTGGCCACACATACGCAGAAGCCAACAATTGGCTGAATTGGCCAGCTTCTAGAGGGGATAGCCGCTGTATGGGTTAGACTTGGACAGAGAAGGACCTGAAGGGCTAGAGGGGGCTAAAAGAAGCCTGAGGTAAGTTACACTGGTCACCTGAGCTGCACTTAAGGCACCCTTTAAGCAAATAGAAACAGTTGAATAATTTTCACTTTTTTAATTATGCATTTATATACCTCTTCTGCAGTGCCTTTACACAGTGCATTAAATGATTCTTGTCTGCAACTTTCCAATAGGGAGGGTCACAATCTAATATCTCTCCTAATCAAAGTGTCATATCTCCGACATTAAGATCAATTTGGGGAAACCTTTTAACTTGGCAGTATGTTTTTGAAATTATGGGATAAAGCAATTTGGCTTAATTTTAAGGCTCCCCTTTGCTTCTCACGACCAGGGCATTTTGTGTAGCTTGAAGCAAGAAGTGATATCAGCACATCCATCCCTTAATCACCATGATCACATATTTCTCCATAGTTTCTGGTACACAAGAGCATCTCTAGTTCTTGCCACATCAGTGTATGCTAATTCTCCACTGCTGTGTGTGTGAACAGCATGGAATGTGCAGAAGACGTGCGCTCACTGTATATATGTTCAAGCAGAGCCGCCATGTGAAGAGAGCTACTTATGAGGTTGATCCCACCATGTTTGCATTTGAGCAAAGGTCTTATTTACATAAGTTATTTTAGCTGGCTGTGCCATTGCCTTGCAGGGGAAGGGAAGCAGATGTTGCGCCCTCTCATGTAGCAATGTTGGCAGTGTACAGATGTGCTCTTAGAGTTTAATTTTTTGTTCCACAAAATAAACTGGATCTCATTGTGAGAAGGAGAACATGATTCAATGAGACTGGAATCTGTTAGTTTACTATCATTGCATTTTGTTTTCATTATATACAGACATTTAGGTGCATAAATTGCCATTTGGGGGTCTTTTCTCTAGCCTGCTTACCTGCCTGCTTTTTTTTTCCAACGGCCTCTTTTTGGATTGAATCACATGACTGGTGGCTACCTACATTTGCTTTTACATTTTAAATCTTATCTATTTAGTTCACTTAAAGAGGAACTCCAGTGAAAATAATTTAATTAAAAAAAGTGCTTCATTTTTACAATAATTATGTATAAATGATTTAGTCAGTGTTTGCTCATTGTAAAATCTTTCCTCTCCCAGATTCACATTCTGACATGTAATACATGGTGACATTGTTACTGTGGGCAGGTTATGTAGCTGTTTCTAGCTGCTCTGGCTGTTACAGACAGCTTTAAACAGCCATTTCCTGTATGTGAACATTGTTACATTGTGGCAGTTTGCCCAGAGTACCGCGGTATTCAGAGCCTCTTGTGGGAGGGGTTTCAGCACAAAATTAGTCACACAGTGCCCCCTGATGGTCTGTTTGTGAAAATAATTGTATTTCTCATGTAAAAGGGGGTATCAGCTACTGATTGGGATAAAGTTCAATTCTTGGTTGGAGTTTCTCTTTAATGCCTTATAAGCTGGGTTTGATAAATCCTTCAGCATCCATTGACTTATAGCACCTAAGCCTGCTGATAAATGACCACTACTATGTTGTCCATTATACCTTCTTATTGTTTCCTGACAGGACAACGATAAAAATAAATGTTTTGACCACTTTTAATTGTATTGCCACAGTTGTGTGTTATTTTCACTTGATGGCAATTCAGTCGCTTTCAATAACAGAATTAAATTGCATGACAACTGAAAAGTCGCCATGTACATAACCAGCACTAGGAACCCTGTAACAACAAGCAATTGTAAGCTTAAAGGGGAACTGAAGAGAGAGGTATATGGAGGCTGTCATGTTTATTTCCTTTTAAGCAATACCAGTTGCCTGGCAGCCCTGCTGATCCTCTGCCTCTAATACTATTAGCCATAACCCCTGAACAAGCATGCAGCAGATCAGGTGTTTCAGTGGTTCAGACTTATAAGTCTGATCTGACAAGACTAGCTGCATGCTTGTTTCTGGTTTTAATCAGATACTACTGCAGAGAAATAGACCAGCAGGGCTGCCAGGCAACTGGTATTGATTAAAAGGAAATAAACATGATAGCCTCCATATACCTCTCTCTTCAGTTCCCCTTTAAGCTTTTGATAGGACCAGCTTGATTGACAGTGTCGGCTAATGGGTACCATAGGAATGGCTCACGCCTCTCTCTTAGCGGAATATTAAAGATTTTGCCCAGTTCCTCATTGTTGCTGTGGCTGTGCTTCATTTAAAAAATGTAATATCTTGAACAAATGTTAACACTTTATAAAAAATTAATATTAATAGTTGATAAACTGGTGTAGTTAGCATTTTATCTGGCTGTACTTAAGAGCATTGATTATCAGGTATGAATTGGTAGCTCTCAAGTTGCCTGGCATTAGCATACCATCATTTCTCGTTCTTTACTTATGAAAATGCCACCATATTTCATGGAACTCCTCAGTGCAAATGCTGAGCTCTGAGTATTCATGTATAAGTCTGTGGAGAAGGAATGGCGAACATGCAGCAGGCAGGTAGCAAATGCTGTGGTTGTCTTACCTATTTGAGTGACGATTGTCTCATACAGCTGTTAGTTGATGTTAGCTGCACCCGTTGATGCAAGATTATTAGTAAATCCAATGGGAAATTGCCTCACTGTCACTGGGCAGCTGTATCCTTGTGTTTAAGCCTTTTAGTAAAATTATAATACTATGGTTTAGCACATACATTTCACAAAACCTGTTTCTGTTAAGCAATCACCTGCTTTATTCTCTTGACAGTATTCAGTTGTGGACCCACTTTTTAAATTATAGACTGTGTACACTGATGAAATTTGACTTCCACGTGTAATCTTATCTGTTACTGTTTTGTTGTTATCACTAAGAATCTCTCTGGATATTTAACTTCCTATCAGTGCTTGTTTCCTCTTGGTTGTTAGACTCTGTTCCCCAGGCCTTAGGAGGCCTGCAATGGGCATAGTAAACCAGCTTCCCTCTGCCTGACCCCAGGGGCTATTCCAGTATTACATTGCTTTTTATTGCTATGTAAAAACAGGTAATCTCAGAAACATTGACTCTCAGGAACAGAGAGGAGCAAAGGACAGGTCAGCTATGGGACAAGCTCTGCTTCCAATTATGAGAAAAAAAATCTTACCGATTCAAATACTGGCAAATAATTTCCTCTAAAAGAATTCCCTAGTACAGTTCTGTATTAATGAAGTGCTATGCTGTACCTTATCATGGGTAAAATGAGATTTATGGAACAGAAGACTGACTTAGAGCTTACATTACTTTTGATTGATACCAAGTAGATTGACTTGTATCTCAAAATTTAATATTTCATTGAGCAGCACTAATGATTTAGCTTTTGACTAGGTCTAAAACAAAGTACAGCAAGTGGGGTGATTTTGTCAATATTTGGAATTGAAAATCTAGAAATCTTTTTCTTTATTGGAATTATAAACAACTGCAGACAAACACACTCCTGTCCGGGTGAATCTCTGGTGTCCTACTGCAGCAGGAGTTCGGAGTTAAAGGACCACTATTGCAAGAATTGTACAAAATGTAACACATGTAAGCAGTACATTTTCCCCTTATTATAATGAGCCACAAATTGCTTTTCACCTATGTTGATGTCACTTACAGTAGGTAGTAGAAATCTGACATTACCAACAGGTTCTCGGCTAGTCAATCTCTTCATGGGGGATTCTTAGCAAGGCTTTTATTCTTTATAAAGACACTCCTTGTAAAGGATTTATATTAATATGCTGGCCAACCTCCCTGCTCGCTGCAAACTTTTTTAGCAGTTGGACAGAGCAATTGCCATTCCATTCACTAAGTGCTTATGAAAATAAAGAAAACCTTGAGAATCCCCCATGAGGGGATGGGCTAGTCCAAAACCTGTCAGTTCTGTTCTACGAACTACTGTAAGTGAAAGCAACATAGGTGAAAAATAATTTATAGCTCATTTTACTCTGAAAGTAACGTACTTCTTATTTGTATATATTTACATTTATTTTAAATTTTACAAATTTCACGATAGTGGGCCTTAGTATTTGCCAGGGTTCCTTGGGTGGATCCAGTTTTGCACATACTAGCAGCTATGGCAAACATTTTAGTGTCCCGCAACGGTACACACCAGAGAATGTGGGGAAAGCATTGGACCCACTGGTTGGTATAACAATGTACAAAAAAAGTAGCACTTGCAGACATAAATAGATTAGCGATAATGCTCAAGTACAAGTATTTGTTAAATGAAGTAATTAACTAAGACATATCCAAGATCCAATTCAATATTTCTCCTTAATTTTCTCCTTGGAGATACATTTTCATCTTCTGTTTAAAATAACTTTTGGTTCTCCTCAATTGAAATAGGTTTATTTGATAATACCGTAATCACTATTGTAAGTCTGTAGATTATGGACATATTTATTGGGCAATGAAATAGGGCAATACTGATCAGCAGAATGAATTGGAGGATCCAATGATAAGATGTGAATCCATCATAGACAGGCCTTTTCTAAAAATCCTCTTGAATTTGTCATCTACATTACTTAGATCTTTGACTTTGCGGATGTGCCTGATATTTCTAAAGGTGCTTGCATTTTAAAGCTTAGAGGTAAAATATTACAGAAAACATTGGCTTTACTACTTGGGAAATTATTTAAGCATTCCAAGACCTACTTATCACTTTTGCAAGGTGTCAGACCTGAATATTGTGATGATTTATCTGCCTTCAGACAGCAATCATTAGGAAAAGGTCATTCGATAATTACTTTCTCCAAAAGCCTGCTATCACACGTATTGTCTTTTGTCTATTCATGTCCTCTTCTTCTCAGTAAGTATGAACTTCACTAATGAATGCATACTGCAGATGTTTCTCTAGCGATCCCAGGTACAGGAACATCAATTATACATGATGAGAGAATATTTTACTAAAATGTGATCAGGGCTCTATAGATCTGTGTTAGGCAAGGGTGATGTTTCCTTGTTTGGCTTTTTTTTTGGTTTCTATTCCTTTTGTGAGGGTCTCTTATTTGAAGTCTGTACAGTGCAGGCATATTCTCTTTTCCCACACACAGACCTCTGCTATAACACATAAGAGTGGTACAGAAAGCTTACTACCGTTTTTATTAAAGGTAAAAAACGTTTATAAAGAAAATCTCACAGTCACAGATGTGGCATGATCAGGACCCTGCCTGTATTTCTCATGCCTTGACTTCTATCTGAAAAACTTTTAATGGTTGTCTTCCTGAAGAGGCACAGTACTGTTTATCTCTGAATGTGTATAGCAAAGCCCTTTTGCACTTGTTTTGTTTTTGTATTTTCCTCCCTCTTTCACTTATATGACTATGCCGTCCATGTTGTCACGCACGCTGTGATTCGGAATCTTGCCAGTCTATTAACAGAACAAATGCCTGAGTGATCCGTATCCCGCGCTGTGCCCAGGCCTCCAATGGGTGATTAGAAGGATAAGCTGAAGGACGGTATGCTAATTTATCTATGTTGTGAGCTAAAACAGAAAGCAAGTAATCCCCAGATGCCACTTGTACCAGCTACATGAGTTGCATGCAGCAACCTTATTAAGCGGCCATGCCAATTGTCTGACAAATGCGCCATGCCTTCTTGTTGTCTTTAATATTCCAATCACATGCCCCATTGAACGGTGATTTGCTGCTACTGCTGAGGATGACATTTTCTTCTATTAACTTTTTCAATTCTGGGGAATTGGTTACATGGTAACATTCCGATTTAGACACCTTAAAAAGCTGTTAGTGTATCAAAGATAGTGGTTACAATTTGAAGCACTTCCATCTGAGGGATTGCGAAGTCTAGGCTTTTATGATTGACTTGTAGAATGTTGGGCAACAAAAATGACCATTAATGGAACATTAAGCATAACACCTATTCCTTTATTATTTGAGTGCTTTCTATCTCTGTAGCATTTTAACTGCCCGGAGGCTGTAAGTGGTGGTGAAGGATGGTAAATGAATATTCTATTAACCAGTTAAGTGTGAGCCAGGGAGTAATTACAAAGGAATAGAGTGCAGCAAACATTCTCCTAACATTCTTCGATTACCCAGGGAGGGGCAGAAATATATCCTAACAATGCCTGTATCTGCTGGTCATTTAACTGCCTGCTGGCTAATCAGAAAATACTGCCATTGATGGGCTACAATGTTTTCCCTCATTGAGGCAGTACAAATTTAAATGTTAGGAAATGTTGCTTTTTTTGCATGTCTTTACAGATGAGAAGAAGGCAGAGTTGCTCCTGAACCCGTCATTTTCTCAACTCTGAGCGATACAGATAAATGCAGTGTACTTTACATCTGCCTTCTGCTTTTTGTCTACACCTTGATTAGTGATGGTCATGTCTATGAGAATTCATGGAGAAGCATGTGATCAGTTTGGTCAGGTGATAGATATGTAAGTCTCTGATTTGCTATGACCATGGGCTAAAGCAGGATGTGATAACAGCAAATCAGAGCTTTGTCAGATCAACCATATCACATGCTTCTCCATGAGTTCTCCTAGAAATGACCATCACTAGCCTTGATCCTAAGTGCAGCCTGCTTTCAAGATGACTGCATTATTATTATTTTTTCCCTTGTAATTATTTTGTATTTATATAGCCCTTTGCGGAGTATGTCACTAACTGTAATGTACAGGAGCTCACAATCAATTCCCTACCATAGGCATAGTCTAGTAACCCTAGTAAGCTCCCAGCCTATTGCCTCTTCATCAGGTCAATAAGATCTTAGGCACCCCGGGCTTCATTATTACTGGTCTAGGCACTTTACTGACCCGATGAAGCAGCTATAAGCCGCAAAACGCGTTTTTGGTGCTGCAATAAAGTTTTTTCACAAATCAATCTCGAGTCGTCTCCATTAAGGTAGGCTGACTTTTATTCTTTAAAGGGAACCTAAACTGAGAATGTTATGCATTTTTCCTTTTAAACAATACCAGTTGCTTGTCAGTCCTGTTGATCTCTTTGCCTGGAGTAGAGGCTAAATCCCACACCTGAAACAAGCATGCAGCTAATCCAGTCTGACTTAAGTCAGAGCACCTGATCTGCATGCTTGTTGAGGGGCTGTGGCTAAAAGTATTAGAGACACAGGATCAGCAGTAGAGTCAAGCAGCTGGTATTCTTTTAAAGGAAAAATCCATATCCTTCTCAGTTTAGGTTCCCTTTAATTACTGTTACAGCCAATTTCAATTTACTATCTTTGGCCGCCTCCTACCTTGAAGTTTCTCAGTCAGTTACCCTTTTAAGGGTTATATTGTAAACGTATGTCTTGTCATAAACCACTACAATAACTTTTTTTTTTGATAGCTGCGACCACCAAAATCACAAGGCACAGTGGGGACGGTTCTTCCCCACATGTGCAGAAAGTGGTTGCTGGACTAGCAAATCGGACTTGTGAGTATCCTAATATGTTGCTATCCTAACTCACATAACCGTACTACATCAGAATGGGATTCCGGTGTCCCTATATTGTTTTTCTTTTGCATGATCTGCTGGTTTATAGTAATCACTTGTGGCAAGAGCATTATAAAAAGCTGAGCTTAGCTGTCGATTTGGATTCCTTTATGCTCTTCTACCATCGTCTTGCCAGTCATTCGTCAGGTTCCTGCAGCACCGACAGTAACAGGATGAGAGGCAGCAGATGGTAATGCTGTTAAGTAGACCATGGTGTGCGTTGGATGGTTGATGTAAAGTTACATCTGAGTGAGCTTACAGCTGTGGACTATTTATTTATTTATATAGTGCTGACATTTTCCACAGTGCTTTACAGAGTATATAGTCTTGTTACTTGCTGTCCCTCAGAGAGGCTCACGATCTCATCCTTTCTGTAGTCATATGTCCATCATAATCTAAAGGAGGCCGTATACTGGTTGATTGCCACCAGATCGACCAACTGATAGATCCCTCGCTGATCGAATCTGACCAGAGAGGGATCTAATGGCTGCCCATACACTGCACTCAGATTTTGAATCTATGTAAGCATGAAATTGATTCACAACCCGTGGAGCTGCCGCTGACTGCCTGCCTCGCTGCCCCCAGCAATACATCACCTGTCCTGTACTGTGACAAGTGGAAGTTCAAACAGTAGAGCGCCCTCTACTGTTTGAACTTCGCCTTTCACAGGATAGGACAGGAAGTGAAGAGAAGACGCCAGAAGAAGTGAGAGACTGCAGAGACTCGGGGACTCGCGCTGGCGGACAGGTGATGTATTGCTGCGTGGGTCATCGCCAAATCGAACGCCACTAACGACTCGCTCCCGACCCGCCGGGGATCGAGCTACGTTTTCTGCCTGGACAGATCGACTGAATCGAAAGATTACAGATGGGAATCGGTCAACATTTGTGTTAACAAACTCACAACAGATTTGCTCAGTGATCGAATCTGCTGTATATCAGTGGGAAATTGACGTAGTGTATGGGTACCTTTAGGCCAGTTATAGGAGAGCCAATTAACTTATCTGTATGCTTATGCCAACACTGGGAGAACAAACAAACTCGTACAGATTGTGTCTGAGCCCAGATTTAAACTAGAGACCCAGTGCTGTGAGGGGAGAGTGCTATCCAGAATGCCACTGTGCCACTCACATAGTTAGTTTCTCCTGCATTTCATCAATAACCATTCCTGTTGATAGATACACCTGCCGTTATGAACTCAAATCTATTGTGTATCTACATGCAGGAAACTATGTACCCTGCATTATCCAGTAATGCATCTGTGTATCAGTTGATATTGCAGACTTTAGACAAGTCTGTGGTCATATTTTAGACAATATTGCTTCCATTGTCTACTTAAAATAAACAGATAATGTACCCGCAAATGAATATTACATACTTACCTCAATGTCAGTTCTCTCAGAAGCTCCCCATTTTCTTCTAACAACGATTCCTTCCGGTTCTGATTAGATCTTATGTGACTTGTCTCTCATGGAAGCTGTTAGCTTTAGGGCCTTTTTTTATATCAGTATATGAGTTTTATATCGGTTGCTGCCAGGTATAACTGAAAGGACAACTGATGTGCAAGGTAATGTCCATGTTTCCCTATGGCTCATGTGATATTACTGGTAAACTTAGTGCTGACTTGGAAGCTGTTACAGGGTCACCGTCATTTTTAAAATGGAGGATGATAAATTACATCTATCACAGTGGACAAACAGGATGCGAGAGAGGAGAAAGAGAACGAGCAGACTATGCAGGAGGTAAGTATGACGTGTATATGTTTATTTTAAATTCAGGTTTGCAGAGGTAGCTTTACAAAGTAAACTGTGTATGTTGTTTTTTTTTTTTTTTTTTTTTTTTTGAGGTAGGGTCTGTCTTCTGAAGTTTGTTTAAAGCGGTATCGTCACCATAAAAATCAAATTTCAACAGCAACTGATCTGAGTGTATTAAAGGGATACTGTAGGGGGGGTCGGGGGAAAATGAGCTGAACTTACCCGGGGCTTCTAATGGTCCCCCGCAGACATCCTGTGCCCGCGCAGCCGCTCACCAATGCTCCGGCCCCGCCTCCGGTTCACTTCTGGAATTTCTGACTTTAAAGTCAGAAAACCACTGCGCCTGCGTTGCCGTGTCCTCGATCCCGCTGATGTCATTGAGCGCACAGTGCAGGCCCAGTATGGTCTGTGTCTGCGCAGTACACTCTGGTGACATCAGCGGGAGCGAGGACACGGCAACGCAGGCGCAGTGGTTTTCTGACTTTAAAGTCAGAAATTCCAGAAGTGAACCGGAGGCGGGGCTGGAGCATTGGGGAGTGGCTGCACCAACACGGGATGTCTGCGGGGGACCATTAGAAGCCCCAGGTAAGTTCAGCTCATTTTCCCCCGACCCCCCTACAGTATCCCTTTAAGTGATAAAGATGCTAATCCTGCTTTCAAAACTTTCAAAACGTTTTCTGCTGTTATGATTTGGATTTATCATATACCTTAGCTTACTTGGCTCTTTAGTAGTCGGTGCCAAAGAATTGCATGCCGGGGGTTCTTTTTATCTATAATATACTCCTCCTCTTCCCTTCCCTTTATTTCCCTGCCTGCTGCTTATCTGAAACCTAATCCCCTAATCACTTGTGTTTACAAGCAAGGCTGAGGTGACTCAGCGATTGGAGGAGACAAGAAAAAAAGTAAAGGGCAGAAATGACATCACGAGTTAGCCTTTACTGTGGGCAAAAGACATGGCCCCCACCACTAACAGAATTCTCGTCATTTACTATATAACATTCACTGAAATCAAAACGTGGACAGTACAATACATGTGTTATTTAAGTAGATCAAGTAATTTATCTACTTATATATGTGTTTTTTCCCTGGAATAGTATGGCTGATCCTACTGCTTTAAGACCTGTCACACTAGGAAAGCATATTCCAAAATGGATGCAGCACTGGAGAGTTTTTGTAGACTTAAAGAGACTCTGTAACAAATTTTTCAGCCTTAGTTCTTCTATCCTATAAGTTCCTATGCCTGTTCTAATGTGCTCTGGCTTACTGCAGCCTTTCCTAATTGCACTGTCTCTGTAATAAATCTTATCTCCTTTCCTCTGTCGTATCTGTCGGGCTAAGGCTTGAATGTGTGGAATGTGCAGGGCTGCTTGTGATTGGATAGAAGCAATACACACCCTCTGGAGGCCCCCTGCACACTCTGTATGACTCACACACTCTGTTTATGTGAACCTATCAACAGCTGGTTAGTTTGTTTGTAAACACTGCCTAAAACTGTTAATTACAAGCCAGGATTGCAGCAGAGAGTGGCAGAAACAGCACAGAGGGGCACAGGAGAAAATAAGGAATAGAATGGTATGCTTTTTAGTGTAAGAATATTAGAGTACAGATTCTCTTTAAATGTAGGATTGACCAGTGTGGGCAAGAATAGAAACGCTTGGTGTTTGAATGAAAAGATGTGGACCAAACTGATGAAGAAGACAGGTTCTCACTGTGATGGGAACTTGGTGATGGGAAAAAGAAGTTAGATGAGGCTCGCTGCTTTTTTTGAGAGCATGCCTGTCTGTTTCTTGTGCTTGCAATAGAACACAGTTTACAATAATTGACAGACATGTTCTTAATTTTTCAGATGTCTTTCCAGTACATAATATTGTCTATAATGTGAGCATCATCTGTTCATTACAACAGTCCATGGAGCCATCTGTCTCTAGGATTGTTTTTCTCAATTACCTTTCAATATGTGTGCATCTGTTTAACATGCATACTGGAATACAAAGTCTAGAGAAATGTGCATTACAGCATATGTAAAATATGAGATCCTAATCCATAAGTCGGCCTCACGCAGCTGCACTCCATGCATAGTGTTGGCCCATGGGGGGCATTATTTGTTGCTGGAATTTGCTGTACAGGCGATTTGGTGACCCTGCGGAACAGCTGACATTATTGTCACAACTCCAGTTCGGCTGTGATCATATTTTCTTCCCAAGGTCTTGTTACGTGGATCGCTGCATTCTTGTGTTCCTGCCATTAATTTGAAGTTACAAAGCTTATGATCTCAGGAAACCTGGTGGTAAAATGAAGTTTTGATCAAAGTATTGATTCTCCAATAAAGCTGTTACAGTTTAGATCTTGTAAAAAATATAGCACTTCATTGGGTACAGATCTGACCCCATAATGATAGGAAACGGGCTAATTAAGTTGTGTCCAAGGAACTATTTCTTGTGTGCGTGCGTTCTCTTACAAATCATCCTGGTTAACGTCCTGTTTTAAGGAGTGTTTAGATAGTGTGCTTAGAGTGTAATGATTTCCCATCTGCAAGTTCCCAAGAATGAGCAAAAGATCCTTCTGAGCTGCTCTTCAAATGATTTAACAAGGAGCATAGTTATTAGCGACGCTAGCCTAGGAAACGAATTTGCATACAAATTGCTTCTGTTTTGCACCACTGACACTGCAATGAGCTCACAGGCCACTTACACTGAAAACTAAAACTAATCATCTCTAGCTTTTCTTTAAAAAAAAAGCATCTTGGCACTTAAACTGCTAAACGTTGCTAAATACACAACTGTACTTTTTTAGAACATCACAAACAATTTTCAGGGATTTTTAAAGAAATGTTAATTAAAACTTTATTAAAAATGCTTAACTACTACCATGGATGGGCTGGGAGAAGGCTCTTTATTGTTTTAGATTATAGTATTGTCTTAAGGAAAATGTAACTTCATGTGAGAAAAAAAATCCACCCTGAAGTGGCTGAGTTGACCAACCACCTTAAAGCGAAGTTTAACTGAGAGGCATATGAATGTTTCCTTTTAAACAATACCAGTTGCTTGTCAGTCCTGGAAAAACAAAAGTTTGCTTTCTTAAAACAGAAAGAATTTGAGATAATTCAGGTTGGAGTGAGCTTGAGATGTCTCCTAGTGCATCACTGCTGAATATATGCAAATTAACCATTGTTACCCTTAGAAGCTAAACACACCTCCAGAACCGCTGGAATGCAATGATGTGTCAGCTTGTTAATTTGTACAGAGCCATAATAATCCAACATGCATACAGACTTTCGGATTGTTTGATCCTCAACAGTGCATGGCATGGATTAATTTGGCTTTATGGAGTAGGGCTTGTAACACTGAGAGGTACAGACTAACCAGCAAGCTTATGGTGACCCAGAACTCATTGGTGTGTGTAAGGGACTACAATGGTCCCAGCGCTGCGTAATATGTTGGCGCTTTATAAATACAATAAATAAATAAATAAATAATGGTCCTAAAAGCCCCCTTACTAAAATGCTAAGAAAAACAAAAGTTTGCTTTCGTGGCAGTCCTGCTGATCTCTTTTTGACAGCAGTAGTGGCTGAATCAAACACCTGAAACAAGCATGCAGCTACTTCAGTCAGAGCGCCTGATCTGCATGCTTGATGAGGGGCTGTGGCTAAAAGTATTAGAGAGACAGGGTCAGCAGGAAAGTCAGGCAACTGGTATTAGGAAAAATCCATACCCTTCTCAGTTTAGGTTCCCTTTAAATTGAACTTTATGTGACATTCTACATGAGGAGATAGACATGCACAGTGGCAAGCATACAAATACACATGGTGTGTTCCTTTTCTTTTTTTTCTGCCTGAAAGAGTTAATGTTCAGCTATGCAACTGACAGTTTCTCTCCAGTCAAAACCCAGTCGGAGTATAGCATGCCTCACTGATAAGGAATGAGAGCCATGCAATACATACCTGGCAGAGAACTGGACTTTTCAAGGCAGGGGGGCAGAAACAAAGTCAATAGTTCATATATTTTAGCTCCATCAGACACAGTACAGACTTTGTCATTGAGCTGAGACCATTAACAATTAAACAATTAATCTGATGTGTTTGATGTGTCTCATTTACCCAACAGTGTTGTGTTTGCAAGTAAGCCTAGTTTAAATCACCTGCTATGGCTGGGAAATTATAAATGGAGATAGATCAAAATGTAAAGGTAATCTCAATAACATTATTTTAGTGATTTGTAAAGCACTGATACATATCAGTGTTTCAGTGACAGTTTCCTTTGAAACCGGAAGTAATTATGTCAATGCATTTATTGCTTAGATCTAAAAACTTAGTTTATCACCATTTTTAATTAAACCTACTAAAGTGGTAACGGACACACTCAAACTCACGGGCTATATTCCTCTTGGTGTGTGTGTAGAGGTGTATTGCAAAGAGTAATGGTGATCAGAATGGTCCCTTGGTCAGTATTGTGTATAAGGGGAGAAAACTTCATTGGTAGTGATGGAATTTCCCTGGTAATTTTATAGCACCAGGGTGGGAACTGAATATTTTTGCATGTGGTGCTATTTTTCAAAGCAGTAGGCTATCACTTGTGAAGAACCCATTGCACCTTGAGGCTAGGTGCACACATAACATAACATAAAATGCTGCGTTTTATGTTATGTTTCATTTTGTTGTGTGCGTTTTTTGTGCATTTGCGTTAGCTTTTCAATGCGTTTGCGGTTCGCATATACAAAACGCATATGCGTTTTTCATGCGTTTGTTTTGCGCCCTATGCAAATCACTAGGAAGACAACAGGAAGCGGAAATGCACCAGAAAACATATTTTTACCAAAAATGCATAGAAAAACGCATGGAAACCGCATACCATTGCATTTTCATTGACTTTCATTATGTGCATTTTTCCTGCGTTTTTGAAGATTATGCAACAAAACCAGTGTTTTTGAAAACGCATGCATCAAAAACGCATATGCATTTCATCCTGCGGGCCATAGATTTCCATTAGCGGCAAAAACGCAGCGTTTTCCGCAATGCTAGCGTTTCTACTAAGTTTGCACCTAACCTCAATGTTTCTAAAATGAATGCAGCCAATAGGTGCTTTCTTACTTTCGTTATGTAGGGATTATTGGACCATTCAGCCAGTGAAGCGCCTTTATCCACATAGATCCCAGGTTTCCAGAGATGAGACAGCACCCTTCCCGCTATCTCACTTTTCAGATCCAATATCCAATTATTATTAAATATGTATACTGTATATATTTCAAAGCATACTTCTTTTGTCTCATTTATTACACTTCATATCCAATATCAAATTACCATCGTATAGATTTCAGTGTATCCTTTTTCTCATGACTATCACTAAATTCCAAGTTATCTTAGCCCATATGTTCATGTAATATAATATAAATAGAAAAGCTTTTTGTTTTCCTTTGTCTAATGTGCTTTATTCCCATGAAGGGAAATGGTTCATCCCTTTATACAACTGTATCTAAGCAGCAAATACATAACAACAACGTTTTGTCTCATAGCAACACAAGTAAACAGCGTTGGTATAGGACATTAATATATAGTTAGAGGAGCAAATGGAAGTATTTTAGAAGATGTGGTAGGCAGATCAATATAGAACCAATAAATTCATGTTTATGATGTTATTAAGGTCATCTGGATTATATGTGTTACATCCGATTATACATCCAATTTAGATTGGCTTCCACAACTTGATATGAGTCATTGATAAACCAAATAGGAGTATTGATTTTCCCCAGGCCAAGGGGCAATTATAAGTGCTTCTGATTTACTTATTGTAACACAGGAGGCATCATATTAGCTGGATAATTTATCCTTCCTGTTATGTGCTATATTCGCCCTTTGTCCAGGACAGGATGGAGCACCACATCTCTCGGCACATAAACCTGTTTCTTGTTAAGATGATTCTGTTGGGAATATTGGATTATTTCTTCTATTACATGTGCACATTCCAGTAATTATGGCTATTATATGTCATACTTTGTTGATTGTTTCTCGTGTGCTTAGTAGGTATTTATGTCCTTACACTTATTATTATACTCTGTCCATGGAATTGTCTACATTATTTGCATCTTCCACGTCTCAAAAAGCTTCTAATCTTTACCCACTTTGTGTAGACAAGATTCCAAGTTTTTGCTTCATATAACAATGTAGACTGCTAATTGCTCATTTAGTACCACTTACTTCACAGCTTGTACTACCATGAGTAGTAGTCACAATACATGCGCCTTCCTTAATCATTATTCTTTAACCAGGATTATATGTACCGTATATACTCGCATACAAGCCGAATTTTTTACCCCCAAAAGGGGGGTCAAAAGTTGGGGGGTCGGCTTGTATGCGAGTCTTCCCTGGTGGTCTAGTGGTGGGTGGTCCGCGCCCCGCTCCCCCCCCCCCTCCCCGCGGCCGCCGCTGCTATTACCTGCTTAGGCAGCGGCCGCTTCCTAATCCGCGTTCCGCTGCTGCTGTGACGATGCAGGGGACAGGAAAGAGCGGTTCCCTTGGTAATGGCGATACAGATCGCCGCTATAGGGAGCCGCGCTCTTTCCTGCACTCTGCATCGTCACAGCAGCAGCGCCGGGCGCGCTGCTGTGATACACTCTGAGAAAGTTCAGAAGAGGAACGCGGATAAGGAAGCGGCCGCTGCCTAAGCAGGTAATAGCAGCGGCGGCCGCGGGGGGAGCGGGGAGCTGAGGGGAGCACTACCTACCTATGCTGGGCACTATACTGGCTAAACTGGGCACTATACTGGCTAAACTGGGCACTATACTAGCTAAACTGGGCACTATACTAGCTAAACTGGGCACTATACTGGCTAAACTGGGCACTATACTGGCTAAACTGGGCACTATACTGGCTAAACTGGGCACTTTACTAGCCATACTGGAGCACTATACTAGCTAAACTGGGCACTATACTAGCTAAACTGGGCACTATACTGGCTAAACTGGGCACTATACTAACTAAACTGGGCACTATACTGGCTAAACTGGGCACTTTACTAGCCATACTGGGGCACTATACTAGCTAAACTGGGCACTATACTAGCTAAACTGGGCACTATACTGGCTAAACTGGGCACTATACTAGCTAAACTGGGCACTATACTAGCTAAACTGGGCACTATACTGGCTAAACTGGGCACTATACTGGCTAAACTGGGCACTATACTAACTAAACTGGGCACTATACTGGCTAAACTGGGCACTTTACTAGCCATACTGGGGCACTATACTAGCTAAACTGGGCACTATACTAGCTAAACTGAGGCACTACCTAGCTATACTGGGCACTATACTGGCTATACTGGGCACTATACTGGCTATACTGGGCACTTTACTAGCTATACTGGGCACTATACTAGCTATACTGGACACTACCTACCTATACTGGGCACTATACTAGCTATACTGGGACACACTGGGGGGCTGCACCAATCCAGCATTTCCTACCCCCGGCTTATATGGGGGTCAATCATTTTCCCTGTTTTTTCAGGGAAAAGTTGGGGGGTCGGCTTATATGCGGGTCGGCTTATATGCGAGTATATACGGTAATATATATATATTTGTTTATTTCTGACGTGTTGAATTTGTATTCTTCATGCAGTTTGGTTGAACCTATAGGAAGCTGGTTGCTTGTTTAACTTGTTTCTTAGTGTTGTTTTTAGGGCATCAATAAAAATGAATATTAGTTTCCTGTGCCGCACCTCGTGGGATCTCTATATTTTGTAAATTGTTCCTCGCAACAGGTCCCATCAGCACAGTAAGATCCAGACTACTGATCATTCATACAACCTCAGTCATGGTGAAATTCCAAAAGATTTGTGATAATTGTCCATTAAATTTGTCCTTTGACAAAATTGTCCTAGATTACATTTTTTCCATTCCCACCTAGCCCAAGAACTCCTGGTGTCAGGAATATATTGAGGTGCTGATGATATTAGGAAATACAGGAACATATCTCTGTCATTTTCTGTCTGCTATATCTCACATGTGTATTCTGCTTTGAAGGGATGGTTATCTGGCTGTACTACATTTGCATTGAATGTCTCTGGAAGCAGGGGGCTGGGACATTAGCATACAGTTCCTCTGGACAGCCAGAAAACAGGTAATTAGGAAACACTTAATCAGACAGTTGCTTTGAAGCAGATCACACAGGACATCCTGCTGCAATGTGAAAGCCTTAATCAATTGTCACCTGTAACCTGGGGAGATTGGAGGTTAACAAAGTCTTTTGTTGTATAGGACACTGTTCACATGTGGATGTCAGATCTCTGGGAAATCAAATTATGTCTGAGGATGTTATTAAATCTAGCTTCCCCCCGTCCACACAGGCTTACAGCCTCCAGGCGTATTTCATAGTATAAAACCGCAGCTAGGATAGCCACAACTTGTAGTTCTTGGAGGTAGCTCACACGGCTAGAACTAACCTGGTTCCTGACCAGAAGTGCGTCCGCCCGCAACAACACCAGATCGATACGCTGGTACGTTTATTTCCCGTTTATTTTGGTAAGCAAAATCGCTTTGTGTGTTATCTTTGTACATTTTATCTTGTAACTATTTTTACTTTGTTTTTTTGTAATCTTTTTGTATATATTCAGTTCTGCACTGGTCTATGTTTCTTCTGAAATATTAAATTATTATTTAATAAGTTTGACTTCTGCCGTACTAAACTAACACTCATAGCCTAGAAGAGACTGAAGTGTAACCGTGTATAAGTTCATGCCTAATTGTACGCTTGAGCAACACTACCGTAGGAAATTGTAATTGCATTGTGTGTGGGGGCGTTTGTCATACGTTGGCCTAAGCGCGCAGCTGACCCAACGTACGAACAACGCCAGTGCGAGTAGCTAACAGTATCGTTCGGAACGACTGTTAGTGGGTCTTTGCTTCACGACAGTGTAAGATTGCAACTGTGTGTGTGTGTGGGTGCGTGGCGTTCCCGTATTTGGCCTAAGCGCAAAGCTGACCCAAATACGAAAACGCGGAGTGCGCGCTGAGGACTCGACAGCAGAGTGGAAGTGTCTAGCAACGCTAGTGGTGGCAGTGAGAGGTGTTTTGAGGGGTTCCAGCCTTGTTTGTAGCTTAAATAAGGCTGTTCCCCGCTTAATCTGGTCAAACCCGCAGTCGGGAACCGTATACGCAGGCGTGCCGCGGGCCGGTTCTTGACATAATTGGTGGACTCGACAGCAGAGTGGAAGTGTCTAGCAACGCTAGTGGTGGCAGTGAGAGGTGTTTTGAGGGGTTCCAGCCTTGTTTGTAGCTTAAATAAGGCTGTTCCCCGCTTAATCTGGTCAAACCCGCAGTCGGGAACCGTATACGCAGGCGTGCCGCGGGCCGGTTCTTGACACCTGGTGTATGGCCTGAGTTCTCAATAATATGTGGGGTACTTGAGTTGGGATCAAGGCGGTACATGAACGTGTCACAGTCAATCCATTATACAAAGTTTTGAGATGGGAAAAAAAGGTTTAATCATACAAAATATAGGGAAAAGAAACACCCAGGAGTAATAAAATACTTTAAAAACAAATACAATGATAAAAGGTGAGCTGGCTTACCTCAAGGAAGACAAACTCACTTAATAGAAGAGATTTTATTGCACTGGCAACGCGTTTTTTGATGGGTACTTGCCCACTTCCTCAGACCAAATAGCAGTGCCAAGCAGTACTAGTAGCCACTCAGAGGCGCCTTATCTGTGGCTACTAGTACTGCTTGGCAGTGCTATTTGGCCTGAGGAAGTGGGTAAGTACCCACAAAACGCATTGCCAGTGCAATAAAAACTCTTCTATTAAGTGAGTTTGTCTTCCTTGAGGTAAGCCACCTCACCTTTCTCATTTTATTTGTTTTTAAAGTATTTTATTACTTCTGGGAGCCTCTTTCCCCTATATCTTGTGACCTCACCCTCCTTTCGGAGGGGAAACATCCCTCTTGGACCATTTACAGGTCACTTTTGGTGGTTTTTTTTTTTTTTTTATCAAGAGTGCGACCACCTCCAGCTCTGCCTGGTACCAGAGTGTAGTCGGGTTTGTACATCTCCACCTGCTTCTAGTGGTCGGTTGCCCTTCTGCAACCCACCTTTGTGAGTATAATCCATCTGCATATGTTACATATTTCTGGTACTGTGACATACTGCACCATTTGGGCTCCTGTTGTCCTTGTGTTTTTTCCTCCTGTAGGGTGCAATTTTTCCAACTTTTATCCATTAATCGTACAAAAACAATCCTGAAAATAAATATTAGCTAAATAAAGGCATAAAGGATTGTTTGAAAAGCTTTATTAAATGATTATGGCATACATCTAGAAAATATAGCTCTCAGAATGGACGTAAATATCTGATGGCCTTTCATACACAAGTACAATGTTTAGAATCATTGGTCTGTGGTATCTTGCTAGGCACATCTTGCTTTAGTAAAGGTAATGTACTGGTGTAACGATTGGTGTAGCAATCAGAAGACTGATTATTGTGTGATCTGCAGTATCACCAATAATCAGACACTATACCTGATTATATGGTGATCTGCAGAATCACCAATAATGCAAGTATAGCAAACAAGGTAATAGCAAGTGTACAGTGCTTGGTGCAACAGTAATACTGATTAGATTTGGCAGAACCTCACCAGAGGAGCTGGTGGGTACTATCAGTAAGGAACCTCTCCAGAGGAGCTGGTGGGTATAATCAGTACAGGACCTCACCAGAGGAGCTGGTGGGTATTATCAGTAAGGAACCTCACCAGTGACAAGGGCTCACTGGTGAGTAGAGTGGTCAGACAGATCGGTTCGGCAACAGACAGGAGAATACAGTACAGAATCAGCAGGCAGAAGGATAAAGGTATTTTAGGCAGAGTCAGCAATAGGATCAGATGGGTGAAAGTACAGAATCTTATAGCGTAAGAGTAGTCAGAAGAGAGCCAGAGTCATACACAGATAATCAAGCAATAATAACAGTAGTAATATCAATTCCTAGTCTTGTGTGAAATCCCTGGTTTCCTCCCAGATCAAAGCACACCGGATCTAACTAGGGTCTGAGTGCTCACACGAAGCATTCGCAACAGCAGACAAGTTGTGAGTGATTCTCGAAGGCTTAAGAAGCGGAGGAGACCCCTCAACCATGCCCACACCCATCAGCCAATCAGAGCTGCCTAGAGTCTCCTCTGACGTCAGCCGACCGGCAGGTCAGCTGACGTGCCTCCTCCCCGCATAAAGGTCCCGTCTGCGCGCACGAGACAAAGCTACTCTGACCCACTGACAATCCCCTCCGCGTGCTAGACGCTGAGGGGACAGGAGAAACGCCCGACAGGGAAACCGAAGCAGCTGCGGGGGTATCCTGACTGCCCGCAGTTGCATCTCCACAAAATGTTACAACTGGATACATGATTAACTACAGTAAAATCCTAACAACACTTAGTCCCAATGGGGATAACCACCCCAACTAGTACTCAAATACTGGATCAGTATTGGTAGTAATGGTTGTAAATGGTAAGCGTTCATCTTAAGCTACATGCAGAAAAGATCTATAGATGATTGCAGGCAGCCGTTAAGTACTGTGAGCTGTATAAACAGACATGGGTCTGTTTTATGCCGATGGAGGACATATGAGTGGCCCCCTGGTACAGGAACAGAAGGTGATGGACTAGAACAGAACAATCCTCCCTTCTAGATTGGTGAAAAGTAGACCAATGATGTTGGGAAGCACCTGTACACACTTTACATTTTCAGCCAAGGTGATCTGGAACGATTGTTTCTACTGAAAAGTGTGTATGTTGTAGCTTTACCCCAACTATAATCAGAGAAAAAGCATGTGTGCATCAACCAAGTGAACCTGACAAATCTGGCTTTGCAAATTTGGCCTATTGGCTAATCACGAGACATTGCTCATGCAAATAAGCATTTGCTTTCGCATGCCTAAATATGCAGGGTCAAAACCAAAAACCGCAAAACAATCGCCCTGCGGGAATTAGTTCATGCTATACAGCACTATCCAGGGGCGCCACGAGGAGGCTTCCCATTGCCCCCATACAACCGGGGGGCCGCGGGGGTCCCAGGCACTCTCACCGCCTGGAACCCACACAGCGGCACCCCGGAGGTGGAGGCCAGGGGGTGCAGGCGATCTCCCCAGCGTGGCCAGCGCCGGGAAGAGCCGCCCGCACACACCTCCCAGGATTAAAAACAGGCACTTACCTCAACGTCCATTGCGTTCTGCTATATGCGCATAACCTGGGCGCGACACATAAGGGGCGGACAGGCGCAAAAAGCCTGCTCCAGGGCTCTCACCTCCTAAAACAAGCCACTCACTACCTGCCCTCAGAAGAAAGAAATGCAATGCTAACTATAATCAGAGAAAAAGCATGTGTGCATCAACCAAGTGAACCTGACAAATCTGGCTTTGCAAATTTGGCCTATTGGCTAATCACGAGACATTGCTCATGCAAATAAGCATTTGCTTTCGCATGCCTAAATATGCAGGGTCAAAACCAAAAACCGCAAAACAATCGCCCTGCGGGAATTAGTTCATGCTATACAGCACTATCCAGGGGCGCCACGAGGAGGCTTCCCATTGCCCCCATACAACCGGGCGACCGCGGGGGTCCCAGGCACTCTCACCGCCTGGAACCCACACAGCGGCACCCCGGAGGTGGAGGCCAGGGGGTGCAGGCGATCTCCCCAGCTTTACCCCAAACCACTTGTTCCAATGTTGTACAACCCATATTTTCCCTCATATCTAAATGGATCATTAATACTTTATGTAGTGAGGCGTGGCCTCATTTTAGGGTTATTAGCTGATGAACAATGAAAAAAATGAATGGTCCTGCAAACCTAGCCTGGACTATTTAAACATTGTCTCATTTTCTCAGATTGCTTGACAGTAAGAATTGCTTATAAAATAGTAAATCGCCATTTGCGTGGTTGCAGGTATGTGAAGGACTCCCAATAAAAGATGTTTTTTTTCATTCCCCCCTCCCCGTTCTTCCATCACTAAGTGCTCCGTTTTTCCTGTCACGGGGACCTGAATGAGAGCGATAGTGAATGGCTCTCCCAAATACCCACTGTAGAGGAGGATCAACTGGCAGGACAGTGTGGGACATATGACCCGCTCTTCACCACTGAATTATAATTTTTAGACTTAAAGAAAGATGAAAAGTGTCACTTTAGTGTAACATACAGGGGAAAAAGCAACTAAAAAAATTAACTTTCCTGTGTTTCTCGCCAGGAATGATGTAAACTCTGCGCCATGCTAGTCTGCACCATGTTGGCCTGGTGATTTCATTTGCTTTTTTGCTAATGTCATTTATCACCTTGTGAATCATGACTAACATTACCAGGACATTTCTAAGCCATATAAATGCTTCCTTAGTAGGGCAAGTGACTGGCCGCTAATTTGTTACATTTATGGTTATGGCATAGTTGAGGATATTATGTGTTTATAAATTTATCTAGCTCTGACAAATATTTTACAGCGTTTTATAGACCACTTAGCCACAGTGCAACCAAATAACTCTTTTATTCATATCAGAAGGGGATTTGCCTGAAATCATTGCTATGGAGTGTATAATCATGTAAAATGTCTTGATACCTGTCGAGAAAGCGTAAACATCTTTTATTTATGAGTAAAAATATAAAAATTGTGTAGCTACTTACTACAAAAGAAATCTCTGCATATAAGGGATCGGGATGGTTTGAAAGCTGTGAGATAATAACATGTTGGCACAGAACAGTAGGCTCCTGTGTTACTGAAGAGTACAGGAGATGCCATTTCTAGGGCATATTGACAGCTTGATGTTGCTACTGTTTCACTCAGTGCGTTTCAGAGTGGGTATGTAATTGCTGTTGTCTTTTTTTGCTGTTGAAAAGCATATTTGTTGTGCACCAGTACTCCTCACCTCAGCTTCTCTCGCTCCGCAGTCTTTCTTCTTTTCTCAACTAGGATTACATTTCAAAGGAGGAGGATGTGTTTCTTTTGCTGTGACTGCTAGAGTAAATGGGATGTCTTAATGTAACACAGGCTGCAGAACAGTATAAGCTCAATGTAGAGTCGGCCCTTCTCCTCCTCCTGAGTATGTGGTGACTGGACCTGTTAATATACTTAAAGGGAACTTTAAGGGCCATTTCACACTGGCGCGGTGCATTGCGGCAAATTGCCACACTGCTACTGAAGCCTTATGATAGCCTATGGGGAAGTTGATACTTCCCACGTTGCGGTACGGTGCGCCGGAAGTGCCCAATTTAACGCTACCGCATACCTACATTACCACGTGGCTCCTGCAGCGTTCTCTGTCGGCCTGGAAGTCATGTTAGTCTATGGCGACTCAGACTTCTTTAAAGAAGTTGGTGTCGTGACGTCACCGCTCATTTTTACAATACACTTTCATGCAATTCCGCATACATGAAGCAGGAAGTGACTGCAAGCACACATCACTTCCTGCATGACCGAATGCCAGACAGGGAACACTGTGTACTAATTGTTTTTGGCGTTAATGCCAATTTATAGTGTGAAGCCAGCCTTGAGGATGCACAAGGCCAAAACTGCATATTGTACTTACCGTATTTTTCGGACTATGAGACGCTCCGTACTATAAGATGCACCTAGGTTTAAAGGGCAAAAACTAGGGAAAAAACACAAAAACTAAAGCTAGGTGTGTCCATGGTCCAGGAGTGTCCTATTGTCTTTTTAACCTCCCCCCAAGATGTCTCTAAGTTACACTGCCCAGCTAACCTTTGCTGCCTCCACCAAATACACTACACTTCACTATCCCCTGATGCCCCCACCCCCAGCTACACTACACTTCACTAACCCGATGCCCCCACCCCCAGCTACACTTCACTTCACTAACCCGATACCCCCACCCCCAGCTACACTACACTTCACTAACCCCTGATGCCCCCAGCTACACTTCACTTCACTAACCCCTGGTGCCCCCACCCCCAGCTACACTACACTAAACTAACCCTTGTCGCCAGTAAGGCATCAGCAGCGCAATGTGGAATCCCTGTGTGGCATACTTGTCCCCCGGTAAAGGCAGCAGCGCATCCGGAATTTCTGTGCGGCATCCAACTTGTCCCAGCAGTGAGGCAGCAGCGTGATCCAAACTTTGCCAAACTCCCGTCCCCGAGCGGCATAGCAGCAGCCACTATGAGATTTGCATTGCTGGTCTCCTCTTCTCATCGGGGTTATGTGTCTGCATTAGCCGCATGACAGTGTTATCCGGGCAGCGTTTGACATCTTCACCCACTATGCTCGCAGCTCACCCTGTGACCCCAGCACACGTGCGCTGCAGGTCATAAGAGGATGCCAATAGACAAGGCAGCACGGAGGCCTCTGGAGGACACAGCAAGGATAGTGGGTCCCACGCTGCCCGGATAACACTGTCACGTGGCTAATGCAGACACATAACCCCAATGAGAAGAGACCAGCAATGCAAATCTCATAGCGGCTGCTGCTGCTATGCCGCTCAGGGATGGGAGTTTGGCAAAGTTTGGATCACGCTGCTGCCTCACTGCTGGGACAAGTTGGATGCCGCAGAGAAATTCCGGATGCGCTGCTGCATTTACCGGGGGACAAGTATGCCACACGGGGATTCCAGATCGCGCTGCTGCCTTACCGGAGACAAGCTAGATGCTGCACAGGAATTCCAGATCACTCAGCGCCTGGATAGGAAATTACTTGCCACATTCGGACTATAAGACGCATTAACTTTTGCTCCCCACTTTTGGGGGAGAAAAAGTCTTATAGTCCGAAAAATACGCCTGGGGCTTCTTCCAGCCCCTAGAAGTCTGTGTCCCTCGCTGCTGTCACCAAGTCTTCAATGGTCCCCTCTGTAGCGGGTCGCCGGCTTCTGCACATGTGCGGGTTGTGCGCACGCTCTGTTTGGGGTTGCACGCTCACATGACCACAGATGCAATGCACGAGAAATCCTCAGTTTGGCACTCGGGTGACACTGGAGCATCCGTGCGTTGGTGTCCAGCATGCACGGTGATGTGCAGCGACCGGAAGCCATGTAAGTATATGGCGCCACTCATATTTTAAACTGTTCGCCGCTTGTATTCGCATTGAAGCACTGAAGCGTATTTTGACGCAATTCTACCGTCGGCCGCAGGAAGCGAGCGCTAGAGAGCCTCACTTCCTTCTTGGATTGCAGCCAGAAGGGAGAGTACCGCTCATTTTTGTGGTTTTCCCTGAAGGCTATTTATTTAGCATTGTGGTGTGATGCAATCATCGCAGCACTGATTAGCAGTGTGAAACCAGCCTCAGACTTAGGGTATTGTGACACCCCTTCCACCACAAACCCAGTGGCGTAGCAATAGGCAATGCAGAGGTTGCAACCGCACCGTGGCCCGTGAACCAAAGAGGCCACAAGGGCCCTCCCTTAACAGCAGTATTGGCTCTTTATTGGCCCTGTGCTGGTAATGGCCACTTCTGTAGATGCTTAGAATAGTAATGGTCACCTCTATAGATGATTTGAATAGTGGAAATCGTTAACCTACTGTTTCCAATCCCCTGCCACTGCGTTTGCTCTTGGCAGGTTTTGGTGCAACGTTATGAATTGTTATGTATAGAGTGCTTGGGGGAACAATGTAAAATTTGCACTGGGGCCCAAAGCTCCTTAGCTACACCAGTGCACAAACCCTTTGTTTAGTGACCAGCAAGGACTGTATTGAAGTAATGGAGCTTTGGTAGCCTCCATTACGAGCTGGAGGGGTAGCTGGCAGGACGGGGGTATTGGGCCAGCGGCGGGTAGGGGGGGCGGACTCCCCCCTCCCTCGCCTGGGTCCCCCGTCCTCTGCTCCCCTCCAGCCTTAAATAGAAGCAGACACTATTCGTAAGAGGCACAGGCGGGGAGGACTCACCTCTTCCTCGTTCCAGCGTGCGCTCCACTGACGTCACTTCCTGCAACGCTGCAGGAAGTGACGTCAGTGGAGCGCACGCTGGGAAGAGGTGAGTGTCCTCCCCGCCCGTTCCTCTTACACATAGCGGCTGCTTCTATTTAAGGCTGGAGGGGAGCGGAGGACGGGGGACCCAGGCGAGGGAGGGGGGGTCCGGCCCCCCCTCCCCGCCGCTGGCCCAATACCCCCGTCCTGCCAGCTACCCCTCCAGCTCGGCGGCCCCCCCACGAGGGGGGGGGGGCGGCGGCGGCGGCGGCAATTTTTTAAAAATTTGCCTCAGGCGGCAAAAAGTCTAGGGCCGGCCCTGTTCATAAATAAGACGCCAGCATGTGTAATATATGCATACACATCTGCTCATTATGTTCTTTAATGCCAGTATTTATCACAATTATATAAGACTAAATATACTTGGTGTGCTTGCTAAAATAACTTTGAATTTTATAAACCACCATAAAAGTAGAATAATACTAGTTTAATTATGTCTTCCTTTCAGGCAGTTTAGTTGAAAGTTTGTTGTCTTTTTTTTTTTTTTTCCTGTGTTGCTGGCAGGAGAAAATGGCAGCTGAAAACCTGTGGGCAGACTGTGGATGATTTTTTCCCTTCTCTAGTCTGTTTTCCTTTCATGTGAAGCCAAGTGAAAGCCTAGAAGTGAAATGTAAACTCAGCAGATCTTCAGGGGCCTGCTGCCTGATGAACCAGTTCAGAGAGTTTAAGAGGAGGCTGCATGTGAAAGCTGTGCAAAGTGCAGATCGCATTGCCTCAGCCTTGTTGTTGTTCCCATACATTAGAGTCCAGAATGTGACCACAGTTAGTGGGTTTCCATCTATCCAAGCTTTTTCCACAGATACTGACCTTATTCTTTGCTTTAGTTTTATAAGGTGTGCATGTAAAACAAATACCTAGTCTCTATTCATTAAAGGTATAAAATGAACCATTATACCACAATAAGTTCCTTCACTGCATATGTTATGTGAAAACACACTCCAGGAAGGGTGGGAATTTCTCAGTAAGGAAATTAGTTGCAAGAAAACACAAATACAGTAATGAGAAAAATGAATACACCTTCTTTCAGTCTGAAGATTTTGCATATCAAGACATCAGAGTAACCAAGCAGCTAAGGGTGACCAACAACCACTAGGACAGTATAGGGGACTAAAAGAGACCAAAAAGCCTTTGTACTAAAAAGCAATATATGATCCTCTAAGAGAAGCATTGCATGTCATGCAGTAAGGCACAAGGGGTGTATCTACCCGGCTTCTAGAAGATCTGGCAGGGAAGTGGACTGTCCTGGGCATCAGTGGGGGAGCAGACGGTATTCTGGACTTAAGCTAAAGCCTTGTACACATGTTGGACCAAAGCTGTTTGAAACGAATGACGGATAATGCCAACAATAAACAACCTACCTTGTATATTCTGCCCGATCCAACTGGATCAATTCAGATGACTTTTGGGCAAATATCACGCAGTCAGCCGGTGTGTACAATGTGATTCAAGGGAAAGTGCCAGAACATGCGTGCGTTTGTCATATGAAATATAACGTCTGCTTGCACGCACAGTATTCAAACGACATAAGTGTTTAGAGTAGCCTTGTGTGTGAACAATGTCTTTTGAATTATTTCTCGTTTCTTTTGCAGTTTAATGTTTAAGTGAAATCATTCATTTGTGTGTGCCGACCTAGAGTGAGGGATAGTTGTGGATATGAATAGGGAGCTGGCCATCTGGACATTACTAGTATGGGGTTGTGTATGTCTGAACTGGGAAAAATTACTACTTTTTCACTTTTTAAAAATGTAATTAGGCAACTAGTTTTTATTTTAGAAACTCCTAACACTAGCTCCAGTAAGGCATGCAATGCCCTACTGTCTGGCTTCCCTTTTAAATGCATCAGTCATGAATCAGTCATGTCAGTTCAATCAGTCATGATAGCAGCAGTTAGACTAATCCATTCTTCCCACTGCTCTGCTTCCACTTCTCCCCTCTGCGAAGCCCTACTCTGGCTTCCTATCTGCTTTAGGATCAGTTTCAAGATTCTGTGCCTTACCTACAAATCTGTGCCCAACCTACATTTCTGAGCTCGTCCACAGATATATACCTGCCCGCCCCCTCCGGTCCTCCGGTGATCTCTGCTTGGCCACCCCACGAATTTATCACTCCCATGCAGGTCCTCCTTGTGTCCTCCTCTGTCCTCCTTGTGTCCTCCTCTATGCCCCTTTGTGTCCTCCTGTGTCCTCCTCTGCATGGGCACAGTGCTGTACGTATTGGCAGGTGTTCACAAGTCGGGAACTCTCTGCATTTGGACTATAAGATGTGGCGACTCTTATGAGTCTTATAGTTCATTAATCTATAGAGTCCTGATTAGCTATAGCAGTTGTCCATCAGGTCTTTTTATTTATTTTTATTTTTTTTAATCTCCAGTACCCTATCTTGCTTCTACCCTAGCAGCTCAGCACTGGCTTATATTGTCATTAGCACTCAGGGCTGGGCTTAAGTGATTGTGTGGGTTGGATTGTGTGAACTAAGTGTGAGGTGGGTCTTATAATCCCACCACCATTCGAGGTACAGCCCAGTCATCCAAGAGAGATATTTGTGCAAACCTGTCACAGTGTGTCTTGTGAATGGGCACTGTATAGCAATAGTATATGGTGACTTGCAACTCCCCCTTGAAGTCTGGCTGCTGTAGGCCACTGCCTGTGCAGACAGTCAACCCTACTGGCACTTAAAATATCATTCTTCTAATAGAAAACAGCCTGAAACAGCCAGATTTGTAGATAGATTTTTTTTTGGGGGGCGGGGGGGGGGGTGATATCTGTTATCTCTTTTTACTAGAAATACGTTATAAATATTCTGCTCAGAATGGAAGGGCCTGGTGCCTGTGGGTGCTCATTTGTAGTTTCATGTCTGCTTTAGTCACATCCTTTACTTCAAAGTTCCAATTTGTGAAAGTTTATTAGACAATGGGGCTGCCAGTTTGCCAGGGGAACATGCCTGGAAGATGTGTCCGGCCTACAGATTGCAGTAGTGCCATTTGTAAAAGTATTCTCATTTATTGTAGTCCAGGCCTTAAATGAGCTTCTGAAAGACCTTTTCAGAGCAGACCTTTTCCGTAACAGAGCATGAATATGCATCTCAATGCCCCTATTCAGCGCGGTTTTTTTTCTCCTTGAAAAGGGCAAATTTGAAACAAGGATATAAAAAGAGGTAAAAAGCAGGTCTCAATAGACCAACCTGTGAAGAGACAAATGCATTTGGCTTCCCATGTCTTTCTTTATTAGCCATGTACCATTGAACCGCAACAGAGCTTTGCAGCAGTTCTTTGCTTAATGCGCACGTGACTAGACACTAGCACATTAACACATCATTTCACTCAGCCTATCGCAGCTTTCATCTAGAATAACCTCATCTGGCCTATAAATAATCAGGCAGAGTAGAAGTACCATCTGCCTGATATTTTACTATTATTGTGTAGAACTGCATCGTCCTTTGTATTGTCATTTTCTCTTTTAATGTACTACAGTCCTGTCAGCTAACACTTTCCATTGACAAGGAATCCAGCAATGTCTTTTCATTGTAAAGAACTCTAATCTAATAAGAGAACTGGACATTATTGTTTTAAAACGGGAGATGCAGAAATGAGCTAGGAGGGGGAGGAAAATAGAACGGCTGTTGTCTTCTGGCTGCCTAGCTGTCACTCCGCTTTTTTGGCTTTGTAGTGTCTGAATCACACACCAACACTTATGTTTCATAGTGGATACACAGTGGGATGAGAACACCTGATCTGAATACTTTTTCAGTGACAGGAAATTTGGGAACCTGCGGCTAATGGACAGTTTGAGCACCCCGTAGGCGCTAAAGCAAATGTTGGCTATTGGGCACCAAAAGCAGAAATTTGGGGGCCTGATAACTAGCGGGTACCAGCCCGTGCAACCAAAATTTTTCATTTTTGAAATGTGTTGATTTTGAAATCCATTGTTTTTTTGTGTTTACATTATTTGCGGCGGGGGGTAGGAACGTGGGGAGGCAGATAAGGTTGAGCATTAGAAAGGGGTGTTTTCAGGTTAAGCGTCGGGTAGATTTTAAGTTTAAGCATTAGGAAGGGGGGGGGGGGGGGGGGTAGAATTAGGTGTCAGGAAGGGGGCTTTTAGGGTTAGGTGTCAGGAAGGGGGGTTCAAAGGTAAGTTGTCAGGAAGGGGTGATTTAAGGTTGGGTATTAGAGAGGGACAGGGTTCTGTGTGAGAGTAGTGTTAGGTTCAGTTGTAGTAAAGTATGATTAACATTTACCAATGTTTTACTATCGTCATTACAACTGTAATTAACTTTTTGTTTATATTTGGCACCCAGTTCACTACAGTATTTAGCGTTTAGACTTCTATCACTTTTACATGGCGGCCATTTTTCCTCCCACCTCTATTTTATGAACACTTGATCTGAATACTTGTTCTGCATCCATAGTAGAGACACAGTGGGTATCGGAACACCTGCTTTGGAATATCTGTTTTGCTATAATTTCTAAGTGGGTATTCAAATTGCAGGAAATGCACATTGAAGCGGACATGTACTCAGGACTTCCTCTCTGCTCTAAATGATACACAACAGCATAATAACCTTTAAAGTGAACCTAAAGCCAGGAAAAAAAATGAGTTTTACTCACCTTTTTTTTTTCTGGCTTAAGTGTCTCTTTAAAGAGAAACATTTTATTTGTTACAGCTGACAAAATCCGGCAATAAAACTGCAGTGTGTCTACTTCCTGCTTCCATGAAAGCAGACATATTGTTACCATCCTGTGCTTTCCAATTACCCTCTCTGCTGTGGCAGTCAGTGACACAGCTGAGAGATCAAATTACAACTTGTGATTAGACACAAATGAGGGAGATTAGACAGGCTAAACTCTAATACATACAGGGTGCATTTATCTGTTTTCCTTCTGTCCTGTGCAAGAGTTCACGTCCACTGTAATAGTATTTCTTAAACAAGTCAGTAGTGATGCCTTTTGTGTTCCATATGCTACGGTTTCCTTTCGGATCACAAAATGTAATTTGATTGTTGGCATACTCAATTTTTAAAGCACTGGATCTTCTGACCCAAGCTACATACATGTTAGACTTTTGTACCCTGAAATAAACTTTGATAGTAATTGGGGAAGAGTTTGGAAGCAATTACTGGAATGTTTTCCTGGCTCTCCACCAAGCATCATGTACTGGCCTATGGTGTGGGATGGAGGTTTCCTGCCACTACCTGGCACTAGTATAGCAGTATGCCAGATCAAAAGTCTAATCCGTGTCTAAAGTGTAATCCATGTACCCAGTTCAAGACCACTAAATGCATACATGAAGGAAAGGAACTGCCTATTCATGCCTAAGGTACTACACAGTTCTGTACCCCTGGATAATGGAGAGAATATAAATTCTGAAGTGAGGCAACATTGCTATCATAAGGCCACTCTCTACCCACTAAAGTACATGTTTCTGTTCTCTTCATGGGAGGTGCAGAGTGACGCATCCCCTCATCACCAGTACAATTATATGAACTGCTATTCCTTGCCAGTTCTGCCTCAAACCGATCTTGACAGAATGAAAAAGTGGCTGCGGCGTCAGCGGCATTCAGACTTAAAATAACACGTGCTAGTTTCTTACTGCATTCTAGGAAAAAATTCTATATCACCAAAAGGGTTTATTTTATTTTTTTCTAAAATTTTTGTAGTTGTACAACATGGATATTCTGGACTAGTCTGACCATTATGTAGTGCTTGAATATTATGGCAGGAGTCTCCGTGCTTTATGAAGTTTTATGAAGTCAGAAGAAAGGCACAAACTCTTTTGAAGAAAACAATGCTGCATTGTGTACGATGCTAACAAGTGAGCAGACAGGATTTGGAAGGCTTACTACTCGGATGCTGCAAAATTAATGACTATGGGAAGATGTTTCTGTAATTTCTTTCAAGCTGTGGCTTTGGAGCGGATCTGGTCTTTATGTACTTCATTAGGAAAAGACTGTAATGTTGAAAGCTAGAAGAACATTTGTAGCTTGGATCCTAGTTTATTGACTAATACCACCACCAGCGGAGCTGTGATTCTGTAAATGAAATGAATTTGGACATGTTGTCCACATGTGGAAGGCACATTTACTTCTTTCAGCTCCAACAATTTGTAGAGAACCACAGTTAGAATGTCTTAGCTCGATCCTTTTCATATATGTCTCATGCTGAAGTATAGAGTAGCTAAAAAGAAAGTGAACCTCAACTGTAAATAAGAGCTCCAGGTTATTTTCTATGCAAATATCATTTACATAAACTCAACTTGCTTACAAGACTTGCTTACATATCATTTTTGCCTAATATTTTGGGATGGTCAATGAGATGCAAAGAATTCTGAGTTGATGCAGTATTATGCAAATTTAGGCATCTTGAAAATGGCCCAATCCTGCTGGAATTCAATTAGTAGATACTTTTGTATACACAATTTGCATAATCCTGTATAAACTCAATTATTTGCATCTCATTAAAGTGAACCCAAGGTGAGAGTTATATGGAGGCAGCCATATTTATTTCCTTTTAAGAAATACCAGTTGCCTGTCTAGCCTACTGATCCTCTACCTCTAATACTTTTAGCCATAGACCCTGAACAAGCATATGCAGACATTATTGTCAGACCTGACAAGATTAGCTGCATGCTCGTTTCTGGTGTTTTTTGGCTACTACTGCAGCCAAATAGATCAGCAGTGCTGCCAGGCAACTGGTATTGTTTAAAAGGGAATAAATATGGCAGCCTCATCACACTCACATTGGGTTCACTTTAACCATCCTTACTAATAATTACTGCTAATGGTACAGAATGACAGGTGAATGGATGAGCTTTATTGAATTCTGGTCAGAGCTGCACAGTAACCAAGCAGCTCGGGGTGACCCAACACTACAAGGAGAGTATAGGGGAGCTGCTGGCTCCAGGCAAGGGCTTGGCTGTTGCGTTTGTTATGGCCGTTTCTGCACGCCTGCTGTATAAACAGTGTAACTATTATGGTCCTGAAAATTAGTTCATTGAACCTCTCAATACATGATCACAATTTAAAATATTGCTATATTAGAGTCCAGCATTGCTGCTTTTTTTGCAATTAAACTAGCAAAAATGTGCTGTTTTTTGAATGGAAATGCATGCAGTAACAGAGTTTTCTTGTGTGTTCTACAAGAGTGTGTAGGAGCATTATTTCCGGTGCCAGAATTCCTCCCAAGGTTTGTGGTTTGTGGTTGCACTGAGCCTCTGACATAAATGTAATCTCACGTTAGGACTGCTGCTCTAAGCATCACTTAAGCGATAGCCTGCATTTTGCCATGTAATGTTTTGTCTCATGAAACATCAGCGTCTATACCAAGCGCAGTTTTATAGTGAGTGCAGTGGCGGACACAGGCAGCAGTGGGCCCCTGTGCAAAATATCAATTGTGGGCCCCCCTGACCTGCGGCGCGCGTAGCGCGCCGCGGCAAAAAATGGGCGTGGCTATAACCTACGACGCGCGAAGCACGCCGCAGCAAAAAATGGGTGTGGATAGAACCTGCGGCGCTTAGCGCCGCGGCAAAAAATGGGCGTGGCAATGACCGGATAAGGGCGGAGCTAACTGTAATTTAAAGTGATCCCGGGGTGAGAGTGATATGGAGGCTGCCATATTTATTTCCTTTTAAACAATACTAGTTGCCTGGCGGCCCTGCTGATCTATTTGGCTGCAGTAATAAACTGAATTACACCAGCAACAAGCATGCAGCTTAATCTTCTCAGTTCTGACAATATTGTCAGAAACCCCTGACCTGCTGCATGCTTGTTCAGGGTCTATGGTTGAAAGAATAAGAGGCAGAGGACCAGAACGGCAACCAGGCAACTGGTATTGCTTAAAAGGAGAGAAATATGGCAGCCTCAATATTATTCTCACCTCAGGTTCCCTTGAAAAGTGCAACGCAAAGACAGTGGGCCCAGGTTTTGGTGACCCTTTCCCCAGAAAATTCACATAATTGTGCAGGTTTTCTCATGAAAATACACATAATGTGAGCAGATTTGCCCAGAAAATACGTGCAATCATGTCGGCAGATATGCCCAGAAAATACGTGCAATCATGTCGGCAGATATGCCCAGAAAATACGTGCAATCATGTCGGCAGATATGCCCAGAAAATACGTGCAATCATGTCGGCAGATATGCCCAGAAAATACGTGCAATCATGTCGGCAGATATGCCCAGAAAATACGTGCAATCATGTCGGCAGATATGCCCAGAAAATACGTGCAATCATGTCGGCAGATTTGCCCAGAAAACACATGCAATCATGTAGCAAATTTGCCCAGAACATACATGCAATCATGTGGCAGACCTGCCCAGAACATACACGCAATCATGTGGCAGACCTGCCCAGAACATACACCTGCTAAAATAAATAATAAAAAAAACCATTTACTCACCTGCAGCAGCAGACCTCCTGTCCCAGCCTCCATCCAGCGCGCAGCTCCCATGGGTGGTTGGGTGGATAGGTAGCCTGGTGGGTAGGTAGGTAGGCAGCCCTTAGCCGGGTGGGTAAGTAGCCTGGTGGGTGGCTGGGTAGCCGGGTGGGTGGGTAGCCTGGTGGGTAGGTAGCCTGGTGGGTGGGTAGGTGGGTGGTTAGGTAGCTGGGTGGGTGGGTAGGTAGCCTGGTGGGTCTTTAGGTAGGTAGCCTGGTGGGTTGGTAGGTAGCCGGGTGGGTAGGTAGGTAGGTAGCCTGGTGGGTGGGTAGGTAGCCGGGTGGGTGTGTAGGTAGCCGGGTGGGTGGTTAGGTAGCCGGGTAGGTAGCCGGGTGGGTGGTTAGGTAGCCGGGTGAGTGGTTGGGTAGCCGGGTGGGTGGGTAGCCAGGTGGGTAGGTAGCCGGGTGGGTAGGTAGCCGGCAGGGTGGTTAGGTAGCCGGCAGGGTGGTTAGGTAGACGGGTGGGTGGTTAGGTAGCCGGGTGGGTAGGTAGCCGGGTGGGTGGTTAGGTAGCCGGGTGGGTGGGTAGATGTGTGGGTGGTTAGGTAGCCGGGTGGGTAGCCGGGTGGGTGGTTAGGTAGCCGGGTAGGTAGCTGGGTGGGTAGGTAGGTGGGTGGGTAGGTATCCGGGTGGGTGGGTAGGTAGCCGGCAGGGTGGTTAGGTAGCTGGGTGGGTAGGTAGCCGGGTGGGTAGACGGGTGGGTGGTTAGGTAGCCGGGTGGGTAGGTAGCCGGGTGAGTGCGTAGATGTGTGGGTGGTTAGGTAGCCGGGTGGGTGGGTAGCCGGGTGGGTAGGTAGTCGGGTGGGTGGTTAGGTAGCCGGGTAGGTAGCCGGGTGGGTAGGTAGCCGGGTGGGTGGTTAGGTAGCCGGGTGGGTAGGTAGCCGGGTGGGTGGGTAGGTAGCCGGCAGGGTGGTTAGGTAGCCGGCAGGGTGGTTAGGTAGCCGGGTAGGTAGCCGGGTGGGTGGGTGGGTAGGTAGCCGGCAGGGTGGTTAGGTAGCCGGGTAGGTAGCCGGGTGGGTGGTTAGGTAGCCGGGTAGGTAGCCGGGTGGGTGTGTGGTTATCCGGGTGGGTAGGTAGCCGGGTGGGTAGGTAGCCGGCAGGGTGGTTAGGTAGCCGGGTAGGTAGCTGGGTGGGTGGTTAGGTAGCCGGGTGGGTGTGTGGGTATCCGGGTGGGTAGGTAGCCGGGTGGGTAAGGTAGCCGGGTGGATGGGTGTGTAGCTATCCGGGTGGGGGGCCCGACTCCTATCCTCCCTCACTCACCTCGGGGCCCCCCTCCCGGTATGCACGGCGGCGGCGGGCGGGAGAGCAGAAAATCCAGGAAGTCTCCGCCGGGGCTGCAGCAGACACTAGAGGCTGCTGCCGCTTGGTCTCCCGTGTCTCCAACTTTGTACACTGCTCGCTACTAAACCAGGAAGTAGCGAGCAGTGTACAAAGTTGGAGACACGGGAGACCAAGCGGCAGCAGCCTCTAGTGTCTGCTGCAGCCCCGGCGGAGACTTCCTGGATTTTCTGCTCTCCCGCCGCATCGCATGAGGGGGAGGGGGGGGCCGATGTGAGGGGGGAGGACAGGAGTCGGGGCCCCCCAGGTTAAAATAAAAGGTAAAATTAAAAAAAAAAACCTGCAATACTTAATGGGCCCCTGAAGCAGCGGAACTTCAGGGGCCCTCGTGCGGCGGCACGGCCGTATGTCCGCCACTGAGTGAGTGTACAGGCATGGCCACAACGAGCACCACAACTTAGCACTCCCATGTACCCTTACTGCTACATGTACCTTTAGTGTTGTTATGGCTGGCAAGCAGAGCATCTTTTTATAAGAAGAGTGCATGACA